>NC_058130.1:123286103-123289135 GCF_016433145.1 Gracilinanus agilis | reverse complement strand
GCTCTTCTGCCTTGAAATCAATAAGACAGAAGATAAGGGTTAAAAAAATGTTTGGGAAGCAGAGTGTGGCAAATGGACACATGAAATGGTTAATATCAGGGAGAATACTATTCAGGAGAGATGTTTAGGAAAGTTCTAGTCATTCTTTGCTGAAGGAAGGGTTGTGGCAGTGATATCTTCTATTCCTTAGATTGTCATTCTGTCATTCTCTTAATATTTAATGACAATTGCTCTTAAAATACTAACCAGTACGAGGGCAGTTAAAATATTGTGAAAAAAATCTAGTAGAAGATATTTTGAATATGTGCCACTGTGTTCCTTCCCTCTCAACTGCTCACAGCTCTCTTCCAGTTCTTCTTGCTTACCATAATCATTAACTTAAAGGATCCATTGTCATTTCCTCCTGGCCAGTGGGTGGGTGGATGGGTTGGAGGTTCTATGTCCAGTTCATGGATCTTTTAGGACCTGAGAATTCATGGGAACAATTACTTAACCAAATCATATTTAATGACCCTCAAGTAAAAGCAGTCCCTATGAGGAGGTTTCAGAAGCTTTTGCTTAATCCATGGAGTCATTGTTAAATACTCTTTGGCCAAAGGGTCACCAGATGGATTTCAGCCATCTTTCTCTGGAGATGAAGTTGCCTCCAATTGCCCTAGGTCTATACCATAGCTTCCTGGTTCATAATAGTTCTGGGGGACATTGGTATTAACTTAAGCTGCCAAAGGCTGCATTATAATATCCTGATCTATAATACCTCTGCTTAGGCTTTCCACTTCATCATCACACACTAAAACTCATTAATACTTCTTAATAGCCAGGTTGAGTTATCTTACGTGTTTTATACACCATATATACATACTGTTGTGAGGAAGATTATTAATTAGTTATTAGCTTAGTATTAGTATTAGACCTAGCAGGAAGGGCTGGAGAATTCCAAGATGGAATGGGGAAGCAGGAAGTGGCTTTTGCTCTCTGAGAGAGACTCCATGGCGGTTGGGGCAAGTTGCAACTGACTTTAGGAGACACCAGATTGCCAGAGATCCTGTGGAAAGACTATCACCTACTTGTAGGAGATTTTGGTAGAGACTGCTAATCCCAACCTGAGTTGCAGGTCAACTTGGGCTGGGTCAGCTCCCAGAATCTACCCACCTGGAAGAGTACAGGAGGTGGTCCTGGAGGAGCAGAAACACCACTGGAGTGAAGCTGGACACTACTGTGAGGATATCCACTTCAATCCTGCTTTTCCCTGGGCCCAGTCTTGATTAGGTCTCAGTTAGTGTAGAAAAATCCCTTCCCTGACCCTGGGGGGGTTTGCCCCTAGTCTGAAGAGTGTAGTAACCCCTATTCCCATCCTTATTCTCAGTTGACTTTGATTAAAAGTGTTATAAAACTCTTGCTTTTACTTGCTGGTTTCCATAGGCATAGACTAGATCCTGCAGGGTGGCAGTTGGACCCAACTGCCACTTCAGTAGCAGTCACCTCCTTGGCAGTAAAACCTGGTCTCCCAACTTTGTTTGGTCCTGTCCATCTGTCATTCCTGTCTCCCTCACCCCATTGTGAACCCACAGATAATTTAGTTAACTTCTCTGGTAATCCTCCATTACAATACTCATATTTGCACATCATATATATATATATATATATATGTATATATATATATATATGTTATTTGTGTGTCAACCAGGCTTTTATTAATTGCCTACTATGTTCCAGGATAAGGACTGGGGATACATAGAGAGGCAAAAATACAGTCCTAGTTCTCAAGAAGCTCACAGTGTAATGGAAGAGACAACATGCCAACAACTAGGTACAAACTGTAGGTTGGGGATGGGTCTCATAGGGAAGGCACTAAAATTAAGGAGGCCTTGGAAGAGCTTTTTGCACAATGTAAGACTTGAAGGAAGCCAGGGAAGGTAGGAAGCTGAGATATAAGGAAGTTGTATGGCCAAGAGAGGCTTTAACAGCTGCCTGAAGTGACATCTGCCATATCATCCGGATAAAAGCTCAGTGCCTTGGACTCCAAACCAAGGCCTCCTTCCTCTCTATCATCTTATCATCATACAGTAGATGACAATGTCCTTCTTGACAGTATCTTCTTGAAGTCTTCCCCTTTCTCTCAGGTAGGGGTACTTATGCCAGAAGTTGTGGGGCTTTGACATAGAGGGCAGAGATGTATAAATAGAAATAGGAATGACACTTGATAAATCATTGCAATTTGATTAAAGATAATATACTCTAGAAGGCAGTGTATGAGTCTAAGGCAATAGGTAAGGATGATGTTTTTTAGGAACTTGGATAGTTATACTTTTAAAGACTGCCAGTACTTGACCTTTAGCTCTACTCATAGGCCCTTACCTCTGGGAATAAATCATTCAGTAACTTTAGGAAGAAAGAAATGAAAAATTCTTCTGCCTTGGCCATAGTCCATAGAAAGGTGAAGCCCTTCTAGTTTCACCTCTGCTACTAAGTACTTTCCATAGATGTTTAAGAACACTTCATACCAATGGTCTTGGTTAGAAAAACTTGGCCCTGGTCATTGGGGGAAGGACACAGACACCTGGCAGATAGTTTTAGAGAACACCTTGAAACAGCTGCATATTGTGATTGTTCCAAGCCCATTATTCATTTTGCATAATTGTTGACCTTTCTGTTTGCACTCCCCATTGAGGATTTCAAACTATTTTCCCCAGCACAGATGGATATCTGAAATGCAAGCTGCAATAGTGTAGAGTTCTGTCAGCGTTGCCATTAGAGCCCCTTATTTCATTTGGTGGAAGGGGAGGTATAGTGTTTCCAAGAATTACAGAGAATCCTCAGGAGCAGTTAGCAATTGTTACCTAAGGTAGTGCGTGGTTAAGATGCCAGATGTAAGTGTCTAACTATTTGGATTCTCATTCTTTTTCTTTCTCTCTATCTCTGTTTCGCCCTCTGTGTCTATTTTTGTCTTTCTATTTCTGTTTTTTCTGCCTCTCTCTCTCTCTCTCTCTCTCTCTCTCTCTCTCTCTCTCTCTCTCTCTCTCTCTCTCTCT
>NC_058130.1:123261604-123286019 GCF_016433145.1 Gracilinanus agilis | reverse complement strand
CTCTCTCTCTCTCTCTCTCTCTCTCTCTCTCTCTCTCTCTCTCTTTTCTTTCCCTTTCTCTCTCTCTCTCTCTCACACACACACACATTTGCATACTCAATTCCACTCAAACATATTCAATAGAAAGATAGAAGATG
Source organism: Gracilinanus agilis (assembly GCF_016433145.1). Lineage (NCBI taxonomy): Eukaryota > Metazoa > Chordata > Mammalia > Didelphimorphia > Didelphidae > Gracilinanus > Gracilinanus agilis. The sequence continues at coordinate 123,285,882 of NC_058130.1, read as the reverse complement.
GCATGAAGGACAGCTTTCCCAGGGTTAGTCTACCCAACTCAATTTGATATCAGAATTCCTTTTTTTCCCATCTAAAAGATAAAATGAAAAGTCAAGATTGGGGTCACATAAGAGGAAAGCCATAGAAAGAACCTGCAAAGCTATTCATAAATATTATTTTTTATTACTACAGGGTACCATTATGATTTTCTTTCTAAAAAATCATGTGTATTAACTCTATTGTAGTTAAACATCATGTAAATCTGTTTTGGAGGGGATGCAGACTGTGAGTACATGTTTTTTACCCCCGGTATAGTTAATCAATACACATTTAGTATTACTATGGGCTAAGCACTGTCCCAAGTCCTGAGAATACAGAGAAAGATAAAAATAGCCCCTGCTCTCAAGGAGCTCACAGTCCAATGAGGGAGACACGATGTAAACAGCTATGTTCAAATAAGCTATCTGAAGGATAAATTGGAAGTAATTACCAGAGGGTAGGCCCAACAAGTAAGAGGAATCAGGAAATGCTTCTTTCAGAAGGTGGGATTATAGTTGGGACTTGAAGGAAGCCAGAAAGTAGAGATGAGAAGAGGGCATTCCACAAAGGAAAGGCATCCAGTGAAAATGCCTTGAGTTGAGACATGTGGGACTTATTCTAGGAATAACAAGGAGGCCAATGTTACAAAAGCATAGTTTGGCAGGAGCAGGGATTTGGGGTATAAGGAATAAAAAGATTGGTAAGATCCTTGAGGGGAAAGTTAGGTGAGTAATGATTGTTATGAGAGAGGGAGAGAGAGAGAGTCTATGAGGTGAGACTCTCTTCTAGCTCTACCCTCCCCCTGAATATGCACTATGGAGATTTTGAGGGGGTATCACCCCTAAACTGGGTGACCTGGATGGTCTTGTTGCCCCACAGAATTTGGGGGTGAGGCTTCCCTTTAAGATGAGGTATGGGGGACCCCAAACCAATTCTGAATGAGGGTGGGGTTCATGCAAGCTTTCCCCAAAGTCGGCCAACTTCTCCAAGATGGAGGCAGCTAGACCAAGCTGTGATTCCCCTCCCCCTCGTTGTCTCTCAGGCACTCTGGAATGCTATCTGACTAATGAATGGCTTTTATTCTTTGCAATTCAGGGGTTAGGGAAAGGGGTGAAGGGCAGAGGGATTTTGGGGTGCCCTCTTCTCTATTTCTATGGGGTCCATCACCTGGGTGGGATCCTTTGGGGTTCCCACTCCTAAGCATCTCCCCTCACCTCTTCTCCTTCAGTTTCTATTTCTATTTCCTATTTTTATCATTTTCTATAATTGCAAGTCAAACAGGAAAGGGTCTAGCTAGAGTAGGAAATGGCAAACCATTTCAGTCTCTTTGCCAAGAAAACCCCAAATGGGTTTAAGATGAGTCAGACATGACTTAACAAAACAAATCTTGAAGACAGCAGATGGGTTCTTTAGACACACACACATACATATATGTTTTCCCCAGATTACATGTAGATACAATTTTAAATAATAGTTTTCTGACATTTTGAAATTCATGTTCTTCCTCTCTCCCTCCCCCCTCCCCAACATGGCAGGCAATGTGATATAGTTTATACATATACTATCATGCAATATATTTCCATGTTTATCATTTTGTGAAAGAAGACACATATTGTTGATATTAGTAAAAAACTGTGAGAAATATTTTGACCCCTATCCTATCCATCCTAAATCACTGATTTTATTCTTATGTTATTTTCCAATCAGTATTATTCAGTTTAATGTGATTCCATAGAAGTAGTGAACAATTATTTTGCACTAACAGACATTAATCTACATTAAGCGAAATTAAGGATAATCAACTGACTCTGATTCACAATACAATTATGAGTAATTAGATTAGGTTAAATAGCTGAGTAAGTTTTCTTCCTGATATATTATGGAACTTCTTAGGACATGCCCCTGATTGAGTGCAGTTAAAGGACCCCCACCCTAGTTTTGACTGTCTAAGGTTCTCATGACACAGGATGTCACAAGGTCATTCTTCATGTTACAAGTGGAAAGTCCCCAGTTATTCTGAGAACCCGCTGCCCCTAGTCCCTTTGTTTGAGTAGTTAGACATAGGAAGAACATAACCTTCTCAACTCTTCAACAAGGTCTTTCATTATATGCTGTAACCCTGAGGACCTTGCCTTGTTTCCAGAGAAATGAGCTGGTAGAAGTTACCTATGTTGCTGTCTAATCTTAATTCACCAAGGAAAATTTATTTTGAGTTGTACCAGTCCAGAGAGAACTGCATAAATAGATTATTGTTTGAAGTTAAAGATTAAATGTTGTATCTTGGAAAGAGGGTCTCAGATTGTAAGGAAGGTCTGGAATCCTATTTGTTGAAGGGCAATGGTCGCTTTAATAAATAGGAGATTGGTTGGAGAATTTTGGGGTTACAAAACATATGAAAGAAATGAATTGATAAATGATATGCTTCAATCTGCAGTCAGACTCCATCAGTTCCTTTTATGGTGGTCAATAGCCTTTTTCATCATGAGTCCTTTGGAGTTGTCTTTGATCTTGCTTTGCTGATAACAGTTAAGTCATTCACAGTTGATTATCATACTTTATTGCTGTTACTCTGTACGATGTTCTAGTTCTGCTTACTTCACTTTACATCACTTCATATAGATCTTTCCAGAATTTTTTGTGATTGTCCTTTTCATCATTTCTGATGACACAATAGTATTACATTATAATCATATGCCACAACTTATTCAGCCATTCTCCAGTTGATGGATATCCCTTCAGTTTTCAATTCTTTGCCACCAAAAAAGGAGCTGCTATAAATATTTTCGTATGAGTAGGTTCTTTCCCCCTATCTTTGATCTCTTTGGGATACAGACCTAGAAGTGGTATTGTTAGGTCAAAGGGTATACACAATTTTATGACCCTTTGGTCATAGTTCCAAATTACTCTCCAGAAAGGGTTGTATTATTTCACAGCTCTACCAATAGTGTACTAGTATCCCAATTTCCCCACATCCCTCCCTTCCAACATTTATCATTTTCCTATTTTATCATATTAGCCAGTCTGATACATATGAGACGGCACCTCAAAATTGTTTTAATGGTCATTTATCTAATTAATAGTGGTTTGGAGAATTTTTTTCTTGTAACTAATGATAGTTTTAATTTCTTTATCTGAGAACTGCCCGATTATCTCCTTTGTCCATTTATCAATTGTAGAATGACTTGTATTGTTATAAATTTGACTCAGTTCTCTAAATATTTGAGAAATGAAGCTTTTGTCAGAGATATTTGCATACATCCTCCCAACCCATTTGCCTCCTAATCTTGGTTGTATTTGTTTTGTTTGTACCAAAACCCTTTTAAATTTAATGTAGTTATCTAGCAAATGGGCTCTTTGCCAGCTGCACATGCTATGGTGGCTAGTATATAGTAGGGACTTAATAAATGCTTGTGGAAAAAATGAATGAATGACTCCAAGATTCCTCACATAAATCTGATCCCTCATGCAAGTACTGACCTGTAAGTATGTGAGTCAAAGTAGTTTAGTGGTAAGAATATTTTCTAGTCTTGGTGTCAAGAGACCTGAGTTCAAGACCCAGTTTTGAGATTTACTTTCTATGAGACCTTGGACAATTTCCTTTAGTTCTTTGAGCCTCAGTTTCCTTATCTTCAAAAAGAGTTTTAAAATAATCTTTGTACTATGTACTTTACACTGTGAGGAAAGAGCTTTATTAACCTTCAGGGTCTGTAAAAGTTGGAGGTTTTCCTTTTGTGAACTATGAAAGACCCTACACTCTTTTTGAGCAGAGATGGATTTTTGGGAAAGAATATGAATCACAAAATATTAGAGCTTGTAGATGTCTTAGAGATCATTCCATCTAACACATTCACTGTACAGATGAGGAAACTAGAGAAATTTGTATATAGTAACTGAATGGGTAAATAAGAGGGCCTGGTCTAGAATTCAAGTCCATTTCTTTTTCCAACTTACCAATTCAATCTTTCTCAGATCAGCTAGGTTTAGTAGTGAGATAAAACTTGTCATAAGACCTTGAGAGGAAGAATGCTGTCCCTTTTTCTAAAGTACTGGACTTGGAGTCAAGAAAAGCTGGGTTCATATACCTTCTTAAAACTTACTACCTATATGTTCTCTGGCAAGTCACTTAAATTTTCTGTTTCAGGTTCTCTAGACTTCCATAAAATGTAGGATTTGACTGGGAGATCTTTTTTAATTTAAAAAAAATTTAATTAATTAATTTATAATATTTTCCCATGGTTACAAGAGTAATATTCTTTCCTTCCCCTCTCCCCACCCCCTCCTGTAGCTAATGTGCAATTCCACTGGCTTTTACATATGTCATTGATCAGGACCTATTTCCATATTATTGATATTTGCACTAGGGTGATCATTTAGAGTCAATATCCCCAATCATATTCCCTTCAACCCATGTGATCAAGCAGTTGTTTTTCTTCTGTGTTTCTACTCCCATAGTTCTTTCTCTAAATGTGGAGAGTGTTCTTTCTCATAAGTCCCTCAGAATTGTCCTGGATCATTGCATTGCTGCTAGTAGAGAAGTCCATTGCATTCAATTGTACCACAGTATGTCTGACTAGGAGATCTTGAAGACCCCTTTGGACTCCAAATCTATGATGCTATGAGAAGAAATATATCCCAAGTCCCAACCCCAATTAATATAACTAACAAGATGTTTGGAGCCTAGACACCTTTATTAGCTGAGAACATCTCTTTGAGTTACATAATTAGTCAATCAACCACAGGTATAAACTAGATTTGAACAAATCCTTAATCAGCTTGGGAAGAGTGAAGTAATTCCAGTTGTTGGATAAAATCAGATGAAGATGTGCAGGAAATATGTTGAAATTGCTTGAAAGAATTATACACTATAGTCAGGCATCAAGAGAGGGGAAGAAAGCATCTCTCCATCTCTAGGCACAAGGGAATAACCTTGTCAACTTGAAAGGTTGGAAATTTTGCATTTTATTATCACAACAGTGTCCCAGAAGCAGCAGTAACGCAAGGACAATTTAGATCTATGGAAGAAAGGTAGCTTCAGGTTGCTACAATTGCAATGAATCTCTGAAACCAGCAGAGATCTGTATCTAAAGGAACTAAGGTAAGACCTGAACCAAGAGCTTAAGAGGAGGAAGAATGCTTCACCCCTCATTTTTTTTTTACTGGAATGAGAATCAGGAAGAGCTGGCAGCCTCCATGAAGGGAAGGAAAGAAAAAAGAAGCAAACATTTATTAAGCACATACCCTGAACCAGAAATTTCACTTAAGTGCTTTCCAGATTATCTCATTTGAACTCTCACAAAAACCTAGGCTAGGTAGATGTTATAATTATTCCTACTTTACATATAAGGAATCTGAGGCAGACAAAAATTTAATTACTCATCATATACCTAGGAAATATCTGAGGATGAATTTGAACTCAGATCTTCCTTTCTTCAGGGCCAGAGCATTCTATTGTACCAACTAAACTGTTTCATGGAGGCAGAGGAGAGAAGGATTTTCAATAATTCGGAGGTCAGGGCTGCTAGGTGGATCAGTGGATAGAGCAATAGACCTGAAGTCAGAAAGACTTGGGTTCAAATCTGGTCTCAGACACTTCCTATCTATGTTACCTTGGGCAAGTCACTTAATCCTAATTACCTGGCCCTTAACCTCTCTTCTGCCTTGGAATCAATACTGAATATTGATTCTAAGATAAAAGGTAAGGATTAAAAAAAACACCCAGAGGTCTAAGTTTATTCTTTAGCCACATGAGCTCTCTAAGTTAGAACCCACTAACCCCCTCCCTTAACACTCTCTCCCCACAGCAACCTTATGTGTGTGAAGGGAGAGCGTGTCCTTGGTTTGGGCAGGATGTTTTTGTACTAACTATTCTTATTATACCTGCTTATCAAATACTCCTTTCTAAAAGGTAATTAATTCTGGTTGGCTGATTGCTAATCAATGGAGAGCATTCCAGATGGGAGCTTGTTAAGTGGCAGTAATAAAAACTGCAGGCCCTTAGGTTTACCCCTAGAATTCTGAGGGGCAAAATAATCATTGCCCTCTGAGTAATCAACCTGCCATTGATAGTGGTGGGAATGAGGGAAGTGCTCAGAGGGGATAATACAGGAGGATTCTAGGAACAGAAATGAGTTTCTCATTTTTCTTCACACTACTTTGAGGCTGGGGTTCTCCCTTTCTCCTTGGGGAGTTGTGTGCTTGGGGGTCCTTGCTCATCTTCCATCTTTTCCTTGCTTTCTAAGCATTTTAGCATTATGTATAGAGCTTTGAACTTGGTGGATTGCTTCTCCTTAGGTGTATCTGGTTGGGTAAATGCAGCCTGATTCTGCCTCTGACTTTGGAGACCTAAGTATAAATCTTTTCAGAGGCCAGTTAAAAATAATTTCAATAGAATGCTGCTCCAGCAGCCTTATTCATGTTCTCAAGGAAGGGATTTCATTCCATTAAACTCCAGACTTGACTCCCTTTCAGAGAGGTCAGGGGAAATGTTACTTGTAGCTTTCTCCCCCCCACTTCACTAATGCTACCACTGGTTTGATTTATAGCAGCTGTGCCTTTATGAACCTCCAAAGGGCCATATTGAGGGACTCCCATTTCCTCTGAAATTAAGGGACGTAGATGAAGGGTTGGATGCGTGTTTATGAGTGAAAAATGGAAAGCTCAATCCATCATCATGTTGCTATGACTAGGTCTTATGGGCCAAGAGAGACTTCTCTTTTGAAAAAATCCATGTTAGCTCTCTGTGTGTCTGTGTTTTCTTTGCATTTTTGAGTCTTTCATTATTTTTTCCTTTCGAAATTTAAGACTAATACATTTTTTAAAAAATGTTTAGATACTTAATTCCAGTTCCAATTATTCCATATAATTGCCCAGAAAGAAAGTGAAATGGATTACAAGTTGTTAAAAAAAAAGCCTGCTGGCAAGATGGGCATGGGACCTAAATACTCAGTATTATAGCAAGGACTTATGGTCAGACTGAACTAGATGGTCTCTGAGGACTTTTCCAACTCTGAGATTATAAGATTGCTTTAGACCTCATTCTTCAGACTATAGCTCTATGTTGTTTTGGGGATTTTTTAATACCATATGCTAGAAGTTCCTAAACTTTCTTGGTTCATGGCATTCTCTTATCTCAGTAAATTTTTTCATGGTGCCCCAGGCTAGAAGAAATACCTAACAACTCCATTAATGAAATAGTTAAGTCAAAAATGTGAAACATCCCATGGTGCCCCCATGAATTCACTGTGATGGAGAGCCACAGAGCATAGTTTGGGAATCATGACCATATGTTCTTTATTTTGAATAGGGGCTTTATCTTACACCTTTTGTATCTACTATCCTACTTTCTGTTCATTTCAGTTCAACAAAGATTTATTAAATACAACACACTATTTTAGATATTGGGGATATGAGTATGAAAACTTACTTATTATCTAAGTCTACAATAGTACATCTACCACCATATTGTTGCTCCAATGTTTTCATGGGATCATGATCTCTTTGTTGTTGGAACCCCCTCCATAGGTTCATAGACATAGACTGAAGGAATTTCAGAGATTATCTGTTCCAAACCCCTAATATTATAGGTGAGGAAATGAGACTTAGGTTAAATAAATTGTCTATGATGACATAAGTAAATGGCAGAATCCAGATTTGAACCTAGTTCATCAGACTCCATACCTAGCATTCTTTCTACTGTATCATACTACTTTTCACTTCTCATCCTGACATTTGACCATTTCTTCTTAAAGAGCATTCACCCAATATACCAGCCACCTTTCCTAACAAAAAATCAACAATAATTAAAAGACTTCAGAATCAAATTAGAAGGGAAGCAGTAACAAATTCTGTAAGGACTGACTATTTATTTCAATACCCTGAAGGGCTAGGATTTCATTCATTTTGGAGTTCCCTCTAAATAAAATGGATCTCATCTCCTCTTCATTCTAGAAGACTTTAGTTTCTGTTGCCAATAAATACTCATCATCTACCATTGTTTCCAAAAGATACTATCACCTACCAGATACTATCACCTACTACCATCTCATCATTGACCACTTGAGTGACCAAGTGCCTACTGATATGCCTTTCCTCATTTAATCTGAATACAACAGATTCACAGTCTATATAAGGCCTATACAATGCCTTTCTGACTTAGCAGGACCTAGGGTTCACCTCTGTGTCACAATGAGGCATCAGGGGAAGACTTGAATAATAGAACATAAGCTACTTGAGGGCAATGATGTTTCACTTTTGCTTTTGTAACACAGTGCATGGCACATAGAAGAAGCTTAATAAGTGCCTTCTGATTGATTTAATGAAAAATGTGCTTAGTAGCTTTATAACAGCTCAAATTTATTTGTGAAGTAAAGATGAGAACTATGTCTATTTTTAGCAAAATGCTTATTTCTAGCCATCTAGTACAGTGCTGTGCCCACTGTAAATACTCAGTGATTATCTGTAGGCCAATTACAGTTATAGCTATCATCATAGCTTCTTTCTACTACCTTTCCTTCATTTATTGTCCTCAGTATTTGGAGGAAGACCAACTCCATGTTAGGGCAATGTCCCATTGAATTGATGTTGTGAAGGGAATTAGTGAAATGGCTTGCCCAAGGTCAGACATTGAATCATCAGCAGTGCAGTTAGCCAGAAGGCTCAGTGAGAAACAAAGACATTTATACATTGGCCATTAACTTTTAGTGCACTGTTTATGGTACTGTTTCTGAGATATGATGTTTTGTTAAAACATGGAGTCAAAGCATTTGGAGTTAAAAAGGACCCTGGGGAATATCTAGTTCAATTTAGTCCATTTTACAGAGGAGCAAACTGAGAACTAGAAAAATAAAGTGGCTTGTTTAGCATCAGACAGATAATAAGTAGTATATATGGAATTTGAATCCAAGCCCTCTGACTTTCCACGCAGTGCTTATCCCCTGATAACATATAACCTCTTACTAACATTTCCATTATCAGCATTGCACATTTTTCCCTGGGGTTCTAACTTAGATAACAACCATCTGCCACAGTTATGTCTCTATCCAGTAGACTGATCTTGCAATTAGGACTTCACATTTAAAGTATGATGTCCTTAATACTGTGGTTTATAGACTTAAAGATTCTTAGAGCCTAGAAGGATCTGAAGAGGCCAAACAGAAAGTCACAGTTATTGTGGGCCCATGTATTTGAGTTTTCCAGATTGATACGGTACCTCCAGGTAGTATAGTGGAAAGAGCATTGAGTCAGGAAGACCTAAGCTCAAATTTGGCCACAGCTATTTCCTAGCTGTGTGACCCTGGGCAAGTGACTTAACCCTGCCTGCACCACTTCCCTCATCTGCAACATGGTGATAATTATAGCACCTTTCTTTCAGGGTTATTTTGAGGACAAAATGAGATAATATATGTAAAGCTCTTCCCAAACTTTAAAATGCTATATAAATGCTAGCCTTTATTATGACTAACATTAATTCTTTATCACTGGCTGACATCTTGGGAATGGTATATGGGAGGATGAAATGGTGAAAGATGAGACCAAAGACTCAATCTGCCTCTTTTGCAGGAATATCCATATCTTTACATATACACAAAATAAAGCTCACCCCCCCCACTTAAATCTTAAGAATCTGATGAGACAACATTGCTTAGCAAAAAATGAATCAGGAGACAAGGATTTTATTTCCAATTCCACAAGTTACCATATGTGTGGGTTTGAACAAATCAACCAACATTTCCGTGATTCAGATTTTTCAGTAGAAAAGGAGATTAGCTTAGGTGTTCCCTAAGCATAATGTGATGAGCAATGACTCTGAAGTCATAGGATCTTACTTCAAATCTTGCCTCTGCTACTTATTGTCTTTTTGATTTGAGGCAAATCACTTCAGTTCTCTGCCTCAGTTTGCTCATCTGTAAAATGAGAAGGTTAGCTAGAAGGCTTCTGAAGCCCCTTCTAGATTGACATCTATGATTCTATGGGCCTATACTCTTTTCAAATCCAATATTCTATCACCTAATATTTTCAACTTCTTCCAGTTCTAATAAAGTATAATTCTGAGTAATGAAACTTTATGAAAACAAGAAAATTTCTCAGAGTCTTGAAGAGGTATTGCAGGCAGAAACTTGCTTGTCATTCAGAGGTAGACTACCAAAGTTGTGAAAGTCCATGTCATTTGAAGATTTTAACATTTAAACTCTTACCTTCTGTCTTAGAATCAGTACTGTGTGTTGGTCGCAAGGTAGAAGAGTGATGAGGGCTAGGCAATGGAGGTTAAATGACTTGCCCAGGTGTCATTCAGCTAGGACTTGGCTCTCTATCCATTGAGACACCTAGCTCCCCTTTCTCCATTACCCCTGAATGTGGTTGGGGCCACACATGGGAATTTTTCAGACCTTAGGCCACAAGTTTGACACGATAACTTCCTAAAAACAACCACCACCACAATAACTTCCTAACAATTAGAGCTATTTCAAAATGAAATGGATTATGTTGGTGGTGACTTTCCTCTCAGTAAAAGTCTTTAAGAAAAGTCTGGTTGATCCTTGTTGGGCACAGACATGCATAGAGGGTGGATCTGACATGGCACCAGTCTTGGACTATATACATAGGCAAGCATTGCTGGGTATGTTTAATAGGGAACTCTTTCTGGGTCTGTTGGGCTATATTACTTTGGAGAGCCCTTTAAATTTGAAAATTCAATCATTTTGTGATTTCTTTGTCCCTCTATTCTATTCGAGACTTCTATTTGGTTTTTACTGAGAAAGAATTTGCTGTTCCTTAGCAGTGTCCAGCATGGCCTTGGCATTTTTGCCCTTCAGCAGGGGAAGTACTCCTTGGCAATGTTCCTTTCTTGCCTCATTAAAACAAAAGCCTTTCAAGTCCAGTGTTTGGGGTTGAGTCCAATGAAGCTGAGAACAGTTTTAACTTGAGGTAAATCAGAATGTCACTTAGGCTTAATAGTGTTTTAATCTGGCTTCTTCCTGACTTCTTTAAGAGATCACAGGATCAGGATTTTATTGCAGGATGGACCTTGTAGGTCATCTACTTTACCTTTTTTATTTTCTTTCATTTTATAGCAGAGGAAACTGAGGCTTTGTCATTCAGTTGTTTCAGTTATGTCTGACTTTTTGTGACCCTGTTTGGAGTTTTCTTAGCAAAGATACAGGAATAGTTGCATTTCCTTCTCCAACTCATTTTTCAATTAGGAAAATAAGGCAAACAGAGTGAAGTAACTTGCTCAGGGTTACCCAATCATTAAATGTCTAAGGCCAGATTTGAACTCAGAAAATTGAGTCCTCCTGACTTCAGGTCCATTATTCTGTCCATTGCACCACTTAGCTGCCCAAACTGAGGCTTAGGAAGGATGAGCAACAGAATAATGAATTAATAGATAATGAACTATATGATATTGTCTAAAGATAGTTGTTGGAGTCATAGAACCTGGATTTAAATTCTGGCTCTGCTACTTATTATCTATATAACGCCATGATTTTTTTTGGTGTCTATTTCTTCCACTGTAAAATGAGGAGGATGAGATGGTGATCTCTCTAAGTTTTCTTCCAGCTCTCTAGGGGGATGGAGCATTTAGAAGTATATGATAATTTTTGTTATTTATGGAGTATATTATGATTAAAGATGAGGCAATGTGGTATAGTGGATGGAGAGCTAACTTCTTCATTCAAGTCCTATTGTTTGGGTGAACCTGGAAAAGTAAGTTCTAGGAGTACAAAACTTCAGAGCAATTGCTGGTCTGTATTAGGAAGGAAGTTTTTTTCAAAGGATTTTCTATGCCAGTGAAATCACAGGTCCTCCCCTCTCTGTCCACCCTCCTACTCCACAGTCCTCCCACTCCGACAATGGTCCACATAACTTTTCCCATTTGATCTTCATAATGACCTTGTGAGATAAATAGTATGGGAATTATCATTTCCACTTTGTTTTTCATTGTGATTTTCTAGGAGATTATTGGCTTTTATATTGTCTCTGAGTTTTCCAGAACAATTGTCTTTGGTTTTTAGAGACCTCCTTTGTTCTTCCAATTTTACTATCTTTTGATTTTGCTCTAATAATTTTTGTTGTTATCAATGGCTTTTTTGAGTTCTGACTTTTCCATTCCCTTTCCGTGGTAGCTTTTATTAGAACATTCTCTTCTAAACCACTGATTTTCCTTTGAAATATTTCATGAAGTGCCCTCATTTTGCTTTCTTTCTTTTTTCTTTTATTGTACTAGGTTTTCTAACCATTCTAGGTGGTCTTGGAACCACTTTATTCTCTTTTCTATGGTTCTTGCCATTTCAGAACCCCACCCCCCCATATTCTTTTTACCTCACCTGATTTTTTTCATAGTATTAGGAGCTTTATGTTGTTGTTGTTATTGACTCATTTTAACAGGTCCTGATAGTGATTTTTCCCTTATGTGGAGATTTCCTTGTGAATATTTCTTTCCTTACCCCCTCTTTTTTGTTATTGTTATTTTTTCTTTGGAGGGGATACATTTCTTACTGTTTTGAAGTTAGACTTAAATACAATATTTCATTCAGTCATTCTTGTAAGAAGTCATTATTATCTTCATATGCATGGGGAAATTGAGGCATGAAGGAGTTAATGTCCAAGGTCCTCTTGGAAGTGACAAAGCCAGGATCTGAGAACAGGTTCTCTGATTCCAAATCTAATGTTCTTCCCACTATCTCCCATCTGCAGCATGTAAAACTGGAGTGGCCTAGTTTTCCAAGAGAAAAAAAAATAATCCCCATTGGAATAAAACTACTGAATAAGGGATGGAGGTAGGAAAAACCTCTGGATAAAATGCAGAACTGCTTTAATCATTTTGAGTTCTACCTCCTAATAAGGAGTCTCCTTCATAATGAGTCATTGGTCCTCCCTAGATTCCTGAGAGAAGTCTATTCCTTGGTATAACATGGATGAATCCTTAGACTCTTCTAACAATTGACTAGTCTTAGATAAAGAAATCTTTCCCAAGATGCAGAGCAATTACATTATATTATCTTTTTCCTGGGCTACATGTAGTCTACAGATAGGTCTTTCTAAGCAAAAAGAGTTCTAAGCTTCAGATGCTGATCCAAGGATGTCCAGAGGAGTCAGATAAAGAAAAGAGAGAAAGATGAGAGGTTCTGATGAGACAATTGTTCTTCAGGTTTTTCCACTTGTGGGCCTGCTCTTGCCCATAGGAACTGTATCCCAGTTAAGGATGTAGGAAAGTATTTCCATAAGCCAATCTGGCTGTAGAAATTTTTTTTCCTGTGGCCTTAGTGGATTTTCCTTTAGGGAAACATTGTTCTTTCTTGAATTGGTTTCATTCTTTAAGTAAAGTATATGTATTTTTATATATTTGTTCCTTTTCTCTCTCTTGGTTATTAAAGTCCATCCACATTCCTCCTTCTGCTATCTTTACTTAATTATTAAGGCCTCCATGAATCACTGAGGCTCAGAGTAATACAGCTAGATGGCATTTTGGGTTCTTGTGAAGGAAGTGTTAGGAAATGTAAATCCAAATGCAAGGCAGAATTGTGGATCTGACCCCAGAGTGTGGAGCAGAAGGGGCCTAGTGATGAAGTTGTTTGGTATAGCAGGAATGAGAAGCATTGGAGATTCACATAGACATAGTATGAAGGAGCAGACTGCTATATTAGGAAAGGAGTGATAGAATTAGAATCCATGTTCCTAGAGGTGATGTTGATATTGTATGAGAGACTAATAACCAGTGAATCATCGGATCACAGAAGCTTTGAGCTAGAAGTTACCTTCATAAACTATGGGAGCTAGAAGGGATTTTCACAACCATTTCATCCAGCTTATGTGGAAACTCAACAAAATTTAGTTCAAGTTAACAAACATTTGTTAAGCACCTATTATGTATCAAGTACTTTGTTAAGCACTGGAGATATGAATAATAGTAAAAAAGGAACCATCCCCTGTCCTCAAAGAGCTGATAATCAAATGGGGTAATACATCAAGCAAAAGGAGGCTTTAAAGTGGACAGTGGTGTGCAGGAGGGGGCCCAGAGGACATGATGTTTCATGGAGTCAAAGCCAAGTAGAATTGCCAACAAAAAAAATGGAGAGTTCTCTGGAAAGTTCCAATCTGAACCCTCTATAAAGGAAGGCTTTGGGAGGAGTTTATTGCTGCATCCTCTAGTCCTCCAATTGGGGGGAGAAGTAGTTGAAAGAGTTGAGATGCTGTTGAGAATCAAAAACTGAGTCAATCAATATAGTAATGAAATTTCAGCTAATAAACTTCTCTTTGGTGAGGAATGATGATCTCTAGCATTAAATCAAGCAGCGCTGCAGATGGGAAGTAGAAAGTTACCAACTCCTACCCATTATAGGAATCTCCTCTCAAGCATCCCTGACAAATGGTAATAGCACAACCTTTCAAAGATAGTCTGTTCTACTCTCTGATATCTCTAATCATTAAGACATTTTTCCTATCAGAAACTCAAATGTATCACATTTCCATTTTCACCTTTTGTGATGCTTTCTTCCCTAGGACCAAAAAAACAAAGGATAAAATGAAAATAAGCAATTTTATTGCCAGGTTTTTCTTCTAATGATTTTGCCTATTGTGTGTCATGGGAAGATATGGAAATTTAATTTGTGTTTAGAGGAAATGTACCTAGTGACTTAGATCATATAGGAATCAGTGTAAGACTGGCACTCTTGGGATCTATTAGGTATTGACCAATAGAGGGTCTAGAAGTTAAACCTAATTAATGACACTTACTATTGAAGAAGAGAAGTACTTATAGAAAATTATTAGGCATATGGACTATGGAGGAAATTCTTAGCTCAATAACAAACATATAAACCAATAGAAAGTGAGACCTATCTGACACAAGGACTTTCAGGGAAATTCCTTGCTGATTACAAACATACTACCAAAAGTAATACTGATTTCCATAGAATTATTATAAAATTATAAAGTATATACCTATTTCTGAAAGATGGACTCAGTCAGGGCTACTCAGATAAGGGAACATGTAGACTTCCCAAACTAAATAAGAGAAAGGAGGAGAGGGGGAAAAAGAAAAGAAGAGATTACAACTCACTCACCTACTTGAAAAAAGCTATTTTATTTACCACCATTTGTAGAGGCAACTAGGTGACTAAATGAATAGAATCTTGGACCTGGAGTCAGGAAAATCTGAGTTCAAATCTAGCCTCATACTTTCTAACTGTGTAACACTGAGTAATTCACTTCATTTCTTTTTGCTTCAGTTTCCTCAGTTGTAAAATTTAAATGGTAATGGCATCTACCTCCCAGTCAAAGTGACCGTTATATAGCCTATGCTTAATAAATGCTTGATTTCTTCTTTTCTTCTACAAAGAGGAGAGGTACTACTATATTTTTTAATGCTTTGGTATTTCAGAAGTGTAGTCAGTGGAGGGAGGGGAGAAAGAAGACAGGAGGAAAGAGGACAGAGAGAAAGCAAGAGAAAGAGAAGGACGATGAAGATTCTTTTTTCTTATCCTCCAGGTAGTGGACAGCCTAGGGAGAGCCTGTTGCTATCAGATTTGGCCTAGAAATAAGAGAGGAAGGTCAGGAGACAGGGAGCAAAAGAGCAAAGGTAGGGCTCAGTTCTCCTGTTCAACCTGAGATAAGATCAAGGTAAACAGACAAACCTAGAGTCTTGTTGCTGGATGCCCCACCTCTCACATTTACACTTACATCATATATATTCCTTGCTAGATTTCAAGCTTTCTCTCCATCTCCTCTCCTAAAAGGGAAGATGCTTCTTATCTTCTATATTCCAAATAGTCAAAATATGGCTTGGGGTCAATCAGCAACACTGCCAATAATAACCATGGAGGTGGACTTTTAACCACTCTCATCTTTTCTATGGAAACTGGCCTCATCAGACCTTATTATTCATGTAATAGAAAGAACTTTGAACCAGAAAGCTTGAATTTTAAGTCCAAAATCTGCTATTTAGTAGTTGGGGGATGTTAGGCAAATTACTACATTTTCCAAGCTTTTGTAAGATGAGGAATAATAGAATGTACATTTCCTTTTTCAATAAACAGTATAAATGCTTAGATAGTATGAGGCAGCCTGATAGAAAGCTGGTCTAAGAGCAAAGAAGACTCAAGTTCAAGTCTCACTTCTGGTAGGATTTTGTGACTCTCACCACCATTTAACTTCTCAGTGCTATAGGCAACTCTCTAAGTCTGCTTTGGTAGTTTCCTCATTTGGGAGTTCCTTATGGCAGTGAAAAACAGGCTTAGTCCTTTTCCTTACCTTTGTATACTCCTCTATGTTTACTTCTCCAGGGGAATGAAAGCTATGTGAGAGTAAGAGCCTGTTAGATAGAATACTTGCCTTAGATCCAGGAAGATTGAATCCCAGACCTGCCTCGGATACATACTCCCTGTGTGATACAGTAAAAATCTCTTAACCCCCCAGTGTCCTGGAGAGCTCTCTAGGATTATAAGTTTCAAAGAAGGTTGATAGAAGGAATTTCCTTATCTAGGAATGCTCTATTATCAATGAAATCACAGATCCAGCTCCTATCCCTATTCCTATAACTTAGCACAGTGCCTGATATATACAGTAGGTGCTTAATAAATGCATGTTGGTTGGTTCATCAATTCTTTTTCCTTTGAACTTCTGTACCACTTGTAATTCAAATTATACAGTTTCAAACTTATTTATATTCTATCTTCTATCTCTAGGAATTGTTTAATCTGTTGGTACTTAAAATTTTTTGCTTTGTTTTTAAATTTTTTTTTTTTAGTGCAAAGCACTATTTTTCCTAGATGGAAAGATGCTTGTGGGTAGGACCATATTTGTTCACTTCTTTATCTCTCCCATTACTTAGCATAGGGCTGAGAACAAAGTGAGCACTTGATAAACACTGCTTTGTGTATGAAGCATAAATTTAACCAGTCTTGATGTACAATGGTTAAGATCTGAAAATTGTGTTTTTCATGTTACTCTCACTTAGAGATTTGGAACCCTTGAACCTTAACTTTGCCAAGCTAAAAGGAAAAAAAATGTACAAGATAATGCGTGTAAACATGTTTTAAGAACCAAGAAGCACTATACAGATATAATGTATAGTCTTTAGAAAGGAAGGTAGACCACCCCAAGAACTCTAGACTCCTCAAACAGACAGAAGCTGCCCCAATGTCATCCTCAGGTGTGGATAAACTACCAACAAGTCTTGAATTTATCTTTCTGAAAATACTCTTGGCGCCTAGACCTGACTGGGCTGAGACTGGTGGCTGACCTTCTTCAATATCCCCCCCAAGACCCCCAAGGAGGAAGAGAACAGTACCCCTTGCAGCAGGAATTTTTGTGACATTTTAGCAAATGTCAGTAACCACGTAGACAAACAAGACAATCGAGCCCTTTCTCCTCCTTCCTTTTGTCAATTCCTCCTTTCTCTTTTCTACTTTGGATTTGGACCGAGGGGGCACATGCTATGAAATGATCTTAATCCTACTAGAATGGAGGCAAAGACAAAAATCTTCATCAAGTGACCTTGTTAGGCTTTCAGCTGTTGTCCTAACTTCTTTCTATTCCAGATTGTTATAATTAAGAGAGGGCCCATTAAGTGCTTTTCCTTTGTCGGATGGATGACGTTTTCTAACGAAGCCAAATACAATACCCATTATGAATCCCTAGACTCATGCCAACAAAATGTCGGCACCTTTTCCCCATAACAGCTAAAGCAGCCAAGGCAAGGTCACTTAATGACAATTTAGGGGGAAAACAATGTGGCTTTCAGCCAATGGTTTCTTGCCCTTGAATGTCAATAAGACACTTTTACAATTCAGGGTATCCTCTTTTTGTGTACTTTTAAAATTCCCTGGAATCAAAGTGGCTCAAAACTATAAACACTGAATAAATCTGCTGCCAATAGCTTCATCATTCTCACACTGTGTTCTCATAGTTAGACAGCCCCCTTGATTCTCTGGGATTGCATCTATCTGAAAGAAAACACAAACACACACAAGATTCAGTCCATTGTCCAGATGTTTTGGGTATTTCTAACTATCCAGATGTTTGGCATCACATAGATTAAACATCTGGAGAGTGGACTGAATTTTTCACTCTTCTTCCAGATGTTTGGCTTCATCTAAGCCTAGCCTCTGAGCAGAACCTTTAAACAAGTTGTCTCCTGAGGTCAATATCATGTCGATTATATGAGAAGAATTCTCTCCTCATGGACATACATTTCCTTGCTAAAATGACAGAAGCAAAATCCTGATCATAGCCTTTGTATAAACTGACTTGATTTTTTCCTGGGTGTTCATCAGCAGGCTTCAAGTGAGTGCTTAAATTGGGCAGCATCCCTGAGGGCTGGGTCTTTGGAGCCTATTTTAGGAGTGGCCATAGGGAAATGACCTCAGGGAGGGTCCTCATAGATGGCATAGCAGCCAGGGAGTTCATTAAAACCATTAAAGGGAGATTCTCAACCTGGACCTCATCTGCATAACTGCTCCTTGGAGATATTGGTGATAGTGAAGGCCCTTCTGTCAGAGTGTCATTATCATGAGAATGTTTGAATATTCATGAAAGACCAAAATGTTTTTGTAAAGCTGCTTCAAGGTTTATTTCTAAATGTTATCTGAAAAATTCAGTTCAACAACTATTGTATGCTCAATTCTTGGATAGTATACATTAGTGGAATACTAGGTTGGCAGTCAGGAAGTCTTCAGTTCAAATCCTTGTTCTGAAACTTTGTCATTGTGGTCAAGTTGTTTAACTCACCCCTCAGGGGCTTGGTTTCCACAACTCTAAAACGTAAGTATTGGACTTAACCTGGAAGGTCCCTTTCCATTTCTAAATCTATATTTCTAGGATCTGGAGAGGGAGTTGTTAGAAAAGCTCTTTGTAAACTTTACATATTTCAAAACTTCAGAGTATTGTCTACCTAGGCACTTTCCTCCACCAACGTGGCTTATTAATCCTCTATCACTTAACAGAGAATCTTTGAGAATTGCAGGGATCAGAAATTTCATCACAACTGCCAACCTGCCAAAAAGCTTCTCTGAACTTGGCTCATCTGGATTCTAAGACAACAGACCTGTAGATCATTGCTAGGGTCATCTTTGGAACTTCTCTAGCTTGATGGAGACTTCCAAAGTTTGCACTTTCCCAGAAAAACCTTAAAGCATCTGTGGCCACTTCAACCCCACAAAAAGGTTTTTGGGGAAGATATGAATGGAAAATAATTTAAAGGGTATTTCTAAAGTGTTATGTGCTATTATTGTTATAGGCTATAATTATCAATATTAAACCAGATTTGTCTAACTCTTGCATCTAATTGAGCACAGAGTTTGGTGGGGAAGAAGGACAAGAAAATACGGATAAGCCAGCAAGACATTGAAACATTAAAGCATGAGTCAAGCTTTGATTGGACATGCTAACTAACTCAATTAGTCATCTCTGTCCACACCTAAGAAATGATAGTGTACGTGTATGAACCAACAAGAAATAGATCCAAGTGAGCTGTATTGCTGGAGACAACGGGGATTTGAGGAGCGTAAATAAATCTGGGAATATTGGTATGTGATACTTTACAGGTGGGCTTTAAGCACGTGTTGGTTATTGTTAAATATTCCCAAAGCATTCTTATTTTGGAAATTTGCTTGGTAGATTATTTAGCTCTTCTTCTCCATTCCTTCTAGGTTTGGTAGATAGTATCAGCCCCAATTTATAGATAAACTAGTAGATTTGCAAAGAGCTAGCATCTTCTGACTGTTGGTAGCTCCATCAGAAGCATTCAGTAGAATAAAACAGCCCCCAAGGTTCCCTAATTTCCTGAAATCAAAAATAACAGTTATAGGAAATAGAGGATTGGTGGTGCTTTTCTTATAAAAGATCAAAAAAGACTTTGGGAACATTTTTTTTTCTCTTCACTTTAATGATCTTTCCAAAAATGTTCCCTGGCCTTGTTCTTTTCCTACCCACTTCTCTTGAGGAGAGGTAAGCCTCAGGAAAGGAAGATGGAAATAAAGTATTAAGTGATTAAACATGCCAGGTCTGGTGCTAGGCACATGGGATCCAAAGACAAATACAAAAGAGGACCTACCCTGAAGGAATTTACATTCAATTGGGCCAAATATTTCTAAACTTTTTAATTTTTTTCCCCATAGAACGAGTACATTCAGTGGCCTGGTTAAGCCTGTGGACTCTTTTATAGGATAATATTTTAAATGCATAGAGTAAAGTATATAAAATTACAAAGAAAACCAATTACACTGAAACGCAGTTATCAAAGTACAAAAAAAAAGGTGTTTAGCAACTGCAGATTAAGAACTTTTATAGGTGCAGCTAGGTAGCACAGTGGATAGAGCATGAGGGCTAGAGTCAGGGGAACTCTAGAAGACTCAAATCTGGTCTCAGATACTTTTTAGTTATGTGACCCTGGGCAAGTCACTTAACCTCAATTGCTTTGCTCTTGCCACTCTTCTTTCGTGGAATTGATATTAAGACAGAAGTCAAGTTTTTTGTTTTGTTTTGTTTTGTTTTGTTTTAAAGAATCCTTATACTAGAAGGAAACAGAACATTAAAACAAGCAAAAAGCCAAAAAATTCCTGCCTAATCCCCCCAAATAATGGATTCAGATTAGGAATCAATGAAATAAATAAATAAATACAAATAGATTATAAACTCTTTGAGGGCAGGGACTATCTTTTACTTCTTCATGTATTCCCAACACTTAGCATGCAGTAGGTGCTTAATAAAAATTGATTGATTGATTTATAAAGAATATATAAAAGTTTTGAAGAGAATGTCAGCCCTGGGAAGTGGAGGTAGGGAATAGGAAAAGCTTCATTTAGGAGGTAGTACTTAATCTCCTTAAAGGGAACCTAAGGATAGGAAGAGCAAGAGGAAGAGGAGTTGGGAATTTCCAGGATGAGAGACAGCTTGTGCCAAGGCACTAGGGGGAAGGAGATGGAATGGAAAGAGGAGTTTGGCTGGATTGTGGAGTATGTCTGTGTCTTTCAGTTGTTTTCGACTTGTCTGACTCTTCGTGACCCCTGTTGGGGTTTTTCTTGGCAAAGATACAGGAGTGGTTTGCCATTTCCTTCTCTAGTTCCTTTCATAGGTGAGGAAACTGGGGAAAATAGGGTTAAAGTGACTAGTATATACATATTGAGGTTGAATTTGACCTCAAGTCTTCCAGACACTAGACCCAATCTCTATTTTCTCTGCCTTCTAGCTGCTCTAAAAGTATGTCTAAAGGAATGTGATAATGAGTGAAAAGTCTAAATTTCCCAGTTGTTCTTGTTTAACTTTGGAAAATATTGTCTCAGCCCAGGACCCAAATTTTCAAAGAGGTTTAGCCCTGATTTTTTGAAAAATTTGAAGAGTATATTTCAGAGAAGCAGATTAACTTTCTTTCCTACAATGACGAGGCCTTCTGTGTAAAAACGTCAAATTCTCCCTGACCACTTAGAATCTTTCTTTTGCCCTAGATTTCCTGTCCAGTACCAAATGTTCTTATGTGTGATATGCTTCTTATAAAGCCATTAATAATAGAAAGAGAGAAAGCATAGTAGAGGACAGAGGGCTGGATGGGTTCAAGTCTTGCCTTTTATTCATACTACCTATAATGGGCAAGTTAGCTAACCTCTCAGTGCCCCCCAAGCAATTTTCTAAAAGTGAAAGCTATAGGTGGGTTGCCAATCTATATCAGTGAAGGGTTTTTCCCACACTAGGAGTTGCCAGATTGAAGAACTCATGGATCTAGACCCCCCAAAAAAGCAAAAAAGAAACTGACATTGATAGAGACTGAGTTCTGGATTTCCCCCCATATTTGTATGCCTAAATATGGCATATCTTTCAATATTTCTTTTTTTTATAACCCTTATCTTCCACCTTAGAATCAATACTATATATTAATTCCAAGGCAGAAGAGGGCTAAGGGCTAGGCAATGGGATTAAGTGACTTGCCCAGGGTCAAACAGGAAGTATCTGAGGCCATATTCTAACCCAGGACCTCCCATCTCTAAGCCTGGCTCTCAATCCACTGAGCCACCCAGCTGTTCCCCTCTTTCAATTATTTCAAATATTTGTGACTTAATATATGAACACCAAAGCAAATATTAGCTCCTCTTTGCTTTAGTGGCTTGTCTGTGTATATTGCTCTAGCTTAAAAAATAATCGTTCCTGGGCAGTCTTGTGGTGTTGAATTTATCCAAACCTAGACTAGTCCTTAAACAACAGGTGTTTTCTGTCACAAGGCTGGCTTTAAATAGTCTTTCCAGTTTGTGAGCAGGTGGAGAGCTTGACCTCAATTGGCAGAACTTGATTTTTAAAAAAAATCCTTAATTTCCATCTTAGAATTAATACTATGTATTGATTTCAGAGCATTAAGGAGTAAGGAATGGTGGTAAAGTGACTTGCCCAGAGTCACACAGCTAGGCTTTTTCTAAGGCTAGATTTGAACCCAGGACCTCCTACCTCCAGGCCTGGCACTGTATACACTGAGCCACCTACCTACCCACCCAACATAACTTCTGAGTAAATCCAAGGCCACCTTCAGGTTATCTTGAAGCATCAGAATAAGCCTTTAATGGAGAGCCTGGCACGTAGGACATATTGAACAAATGTTTGTTCATTTGAATTGGATTGGTTTTGGTTCAAAGCCCTGGATGAAGTGACCTCCCAAGGTATATCCCAGCCCTGTGGTTCTGTGAGAGGTACCCAAGAATTACTGAAACATATGTGTCATAAAAGCCCATATGCTTTCATTTTCTTCCACAGCTTTGATGCTGTCACTGTGTTTGCACTGAGACCTGCCTTTCTCCAAATCCTTATACCACTGGGCTCCTTCTGCCACATAGTCTGGAGGTGGAATGAGGTTAAAATAACACTGCAATGGAAGAGAGCCCAACCACTCTGTTTGATGTAATAGAATCCATTCTACTGTGGTCCTAATTTCATCAACTAATGCAAGTCAACACCGAACGTTAATGAGGGAAGGTTTCCAATTAGATACAGTCTGACACTGACCCTGCTTCTCAGTCACCTTCAATTGTCAGCGATAAAAAAGGACAGTTCAATATGATATGGATCATTCACTCCAAATCTCCACAACTCATTTATGACAAACACAACCAACAGAGCATGGGGAACAGCAGAATTGTTTTTCATTATCCTGGCACATTGGCTTTCAACTACAACGGTAATGATCTTCAGTGGTTTTCCATACAGAGAGCTGTTAATGAGAAGAGTGAGTACAAGAGGCTGGTGACCAAATTTTCAGCTGAAAATCTTAGCTTTCCAGTTGATTTTGGAGGGACTAATGGACCATTGGTGAGGAGGAAAAGGAAAGGAAAAGTGAAAAGGCAGAAAGGGGCAGAAATGAGGGCTCTATGAGATGCTGGTTATGACCATCTCTGAGATTTGAGGAATGGTGGTTACAGTGTGAGCATTGGTTAACTAAGGATTTGAGCCCATCAACTCACTGCTGGAGTTTTTGAGGGAGGGTGGGTTGTGGGGACAGGGCATGAACTAAGACCAGGATATCCTGGAGGCTACTAGGTGTTCCAGTAGATTGAGTGCTAGACTTGAAGCGAGAAAGACTTGAGTACAAATCCAGTTTCAGAGCATGAGTCCAGTCATTTAACTTATGTCTTAGTTTCCTCATCTGTAGGAAGGGGATGATAATAGCATCTACCTCCAGGGCTGTTGTGAGAATCAAATGAGATATTTGTAAAACATTTTGACAATTTTTATGTGTTATATAAATTATAGTTATGGTTATAATTATTATATCTCAAGGCTGGGAGTATAGAATGAGAGAGGGATAGAGGAATAAGCTAGATATGGGACTATACCAGGACTTAGGAATTGTAGATATTATCCCCACTTTACAGAAGAGAAAAATATAACTCAGAGAGGTTTTGAGTTGCCCAGTAAATATAACATCAGAAGCAGGATTCCAAACAGAGGTCTTCTAGACTCCTATGGTGCCTTCCTTCTCCAGCACAGAGAACAAGGCCAAGGCAGCACTCTAAGGATTGAACAATTAAGAGAAACTAGAAAACCTACAGGAAGTAGAGGGCAGGGCAAGCTTATGAGATCAGCACTGGACAGCAGACAGGTCACATTCACAAAGAGACTTCCATATAGGACAACCTTTTCCTGCCTGAGAGCATTTCATGGGCTTCTTTAGAAGGAACTAATTCTCCTCCTGTATCTTGGGGCTTTTGAGAACAAGGGGTGGCAGTAGGTAAATGCCTACTAATATATATATATATATATATATGTATATATATATGTCTAGAGG
>NC_058130.1:123242786-123256744 GCF_016433145.1 Gracilinanus agilis | reverse complement strand
TTCCTTCGTTCCTTCGTTCCTTCGTTCCTTCGTTCCTTCGTTCCTTCGTTCCTTCCTTCCTTCCTTCCTTCCTTCCTTCCTTCCTTCCTTTCTTCCTTCCTTTTTCATATTAAAGATAGAACTGACTATATGCTCATTATTTCTGTGGTCACCTGTCTTTTCCATTGGTTAGTTAATGTTCTAAAATGATGAATTCATTTTTAATGATGAAGATGATTAGCATTTATTAAATATTAACATCCACCCTGGTTATTAGGTTAAATCAACATTTTATAGCTGATAGAGGAGGGAGGGAAGGAGATAGACAGGTGGACAAACAGAAGGGGATTTCCTCTCCCTAACCTTAACTATTGTGGTAGTGACCAGAAAGGGAACAATTAATCAATAAATACTTTTTTTTATTTTAAACCCTTAACTTCTGTGTATTGACTTATAGGTGGAAGAGTGGTATGGGTAGGCAATGGGGGTCAAGTGACTTGCCCAGGGTCACACAGCTGGGAAGTGTCTGAGGCCGGATTTCAACCTAGGACCTCCTGTCTCTAGGCCTGGCTCTCAATCCACTGAGCTACCCAGCTGCCCCCATCAATAAATACTTTTTAAAGCACCTACAACATGCCAAGCAATGTGCTAAGCATTAAGGATACAAAAAGAGGCTAAAGATAGTCCCTGCCTTCAAAGAGTTTACAATCTACTAGAAAAGATTATTTACAGTTGAAAGGAGAGAGGAGTGTTTAGGGACACCAAAAAATAGAATGAATGCGGGCATATCTAAAAAGGGATGGTTGAATTCAAAGGGAATTTTGAACAGGAGCAGATAAGTCATAAATTAATGTTGAATGA
Source organism: Gracilinanus agilis (assembly GCF_016433145.1). Classification (NCBI taxonomy): domain Eukaryota; kingdom Metazoa; phylum Chordata; class Mammalia; order Didelphimorphia; family Didelphidae; genus Gracilinanus; species Gracilinanus agilis. The sequence continues at coordinate 123,255,904 of NC_058130.1, read as the reverse complement.
CATAGCAACCTGGATATTTGCAGGAGGAAAAAGGTACTTCTTTAATGAGTTTGACACTTTGGAAGAAGTATTTCTTCCTTACCCCATTTCCTGAACAAATAGTTTTTCTCTTCCCCCTCCTTTTTTTTCTTTCTAAGACAATTTATCCTTAATAGAAAAATGAGCTCAATTTTCCTACTTTTCTAAGCAACTGTCACTCTGGCTGGGACTGAAAGGGATGAGGAAGAAATTTTTAAAATGATCTTTGCTATTAATCTAGCCAGAGAGTAAAAACTAATGCACAAGGTAAAGGAAATAATTAGATAACAAATCCACACAAAGAGGTGTCTGTTTTCAAGTGACTAGTATGTGATACCACCATTCATAGAAGATCCATATAGCTAGTTCCATTTTGAATATAATTAATTTGTCAGTTAATAAACTTTAATTGCCTACCATATGCCAAGCACTGTGCTAAGAGCTGGAGGTTACAAAAAAGGCAATAGACAACCCCTGCCCTCAATGAGTTTATAGTCTCATGGAGGAGACAACATGCAAACAAATATATATAAAAGCAATCTATATACAGGATAAAGAGGAAGTAATTAACACAAGGAAGACAAGAGGATCTGGGGAGGCTTCCAGTAAAAGATGGGATTTTAGTTGGGAACTAAGAAGCTCAGTTGATGTGTTGAGAAGGGAGAGTGTTCCAGGTACTAGGAATAGCTAGCAAAAATGCTTGGAGCTGAGGAAACAGGCAGGAGGGTCACTGCCACTAGATCAAAGAATACATTTGGGAGGATGAGGCATAAGAAAATTGGAAAGGTAGAAAAGAGTTAGGTTAAGAAGGGCTTTGAATGACAAACAGAGCATTTTGTATTTGATCCTGAAGGTAATAGGAAGCCACTGACCTTTACAGAATAAGGGGTAGGGAAGAGACTGGTGGTACAATCTATCCTATGCTTTAGAAAAAAAAAACATTTTAATGAGTGAATGGAGAGCATGGATTGCTATGAGAAGAGACCTGAGGCAGTCAATTGTAATAATAATAATAATAATAATAATAATAATAATTAATATTACAATAATAAACCAGGTGATTATGAGGTGATTCGGGTCTGCACCAGGGTGTTGGCAGTGTCAAAGGAAAGTGGGGGATACCCAAGAGATGTTGTAAAGGTAAAATCAACAAGTCTGGATAACATATTAGATGTAGGGGGTGGATGATAGTGAAGAGTCCAGGAAGACTCCTAAATTGTGAATCTAAGGGATTTGGAGGATGATATAGCCCACTATAGTAATTAGAAAAGTAGAGTGTAGGGAAGGGTTTGGACATAATGAATTTAAGATGTCAGTTGGACATCCAGTTTGAGATATCTGATAGGCAGTTGGAGATGTGAGATTGGAGGTCATCAGTGAGACTGAGGCAAGATAGGCAGATTTGAGGGTCAACAACAATTAAGTCCATAGAGCTGATCAAATAATTATGATCAGAGTAAGTAAAGGATTATCGGTTTATGTGCCAGTATATTCTCCTGGGTGTTGATAAATAGTTCCTGTCCACCTGTTCCAACAGCTTCTTAAAGTGTCTGAAAAAAAGGATTTACTAGTTGGTAATGGCCTGTTACATCCTTGACTTCTCTATGGAGATGAAGCTAAGATGCTGGTGATTAGGGGTGGTGATAAACAATGGTTGGTCTTCCAATGGCAAAAGAGGCATTACCTCCTGAGAAGGTAAACCAAAAGTTGTACCCAGTCAAGCTGTAGAGTTGACAGATCTAAAAGGCAAGACAGGAATCATGAAGGACTTCATAGCTGTTCAAAGATGGAAGGCTTTAACCATTAACCAAGTCAGGGGAAATAATATAGAGGTATCAATGCCAGGTGCCAGGAATTGGTGGGTTGTCTCATAGCTTTCCTCCTTGAGACAATGGATATGCTAGGCAACTGCCTCCATGTCGCCATGGATCTAGGTGGTCTCCACAAAAGACTCTAGCTATAGAGCACTGAATTTTTCAGGTACAGTAACTCGTCTGGTGGACATTCAGGAATGACAGAGGGAAATGTTTCTTCTGCCATTTCCTTCACCATACATAGTTCTTTCTACCTGTCGTATCACAGATATAACTATCCATCAAGGCATGTTCTGAATAGAGACACTGCACATAAGGGCAGATGCAGGAGATGCTTGAGCCAGGCATTCTTATCTTGATTGCAAGCCTTGTAAGGTGAGGGACTATAAATTATGGTTCTTCTATATTCTTCTGCTCAATGTAGGAGTCACCACATTGCTCTAAGATCTGGATTAAAAAAATACAAATTGACTGAAATGTTGGAATAATTCAAAAATACAGAGAATCATCTGGTTCCCTTAGATTCCCTAAGTAGATTGGTGCTATCAATAGCCAGGACCAGGGGACAAGCATTTATCTTTCCTAGACTCTGTCCTTTAATGTTACTTCCTTGGCTCTATGTCTCATAGTGTCAATCAGTCCAGCATCATTCATGATTCTGTTTCCACCCCACCTATCACTTTCAGCATTATGTCAGTAGTTATGGCTAAAGAATAGTTTAATTAAATAGTAAAATATTGGCAAAATCAAGAAGGGAGCCTATTAAATCATCAAATGCCACATTGCAAAGACTTGATAGATCAGTGGCAAACCTTGGACTTTGGTTGGAGTCCATTCCCTTTCTCTTTGTTCTCCTATTCTGCAAATTGAGGTAGGTAATCAGGAAGTCCATCTGCTTACTATATCCTCACACAATCACACCCCTCAAGGAGAGAATTGGATAGTTCCTCTGCCCATTAATTCACAAACAGTTATTGTACTTAATAGACCCTCTAGGTAGGATTGCCTCTGCAAGGCTCTGGCTTGCATTTTTGGTCCTCTGCAGGCTAGTGGAATGGAAGCTCTGTTGATGGTACCATAGGCTAGGAAACAGAGAAATACTTTTTGTACTTCCACTGTGGGCTGCTAGATGGCCCAATGCAATTTCCTTGACTTCTCTCACCTTCAGTTTCTTTTTACTGTTAAATGGGAATAAATATAGTAGTTAGGTCACAAGATTGTTGTGAGAATCAAATGAGATAACATTGCATAAAACTCTCTGTAGAGCTTCATGTACTATATAAATGCTTTGTATTGCATGAACCTGGACAAGTCGCTTGATCCTGTTTGCTTCAGTTTCTTCTGTTCTATGAGTTGGAGAAGGAGATGGCGAACCACTCCAGTATCTTTGCCAAGAAAGCCCCAAGATGGGGTCACAAAGACACAGAAATGAGTGAACAACATAAAAATAAACTATTATTATTATCTGCCTCTCATGTCTGTCTCTGTCTTTTTCATTTTAGCTCTGTACACTTACTAACAATATGGAAACATCATGGAAAATCATTCTCATGACCCACATACTCTTTGGCACAAAGCCTTCTGAGGGATATATTCCAGGGGAAAAGTGTTTACCTCCCTAGACACAGGTCTATTATACTCCCTCAAATTCAGTACTTTCCTGAGGGACTGGTAAATTCTGACTGCAATAAATATTGCCACAACATTATAAAGGAAGCCAGGAGCTATATAACAATATACCTTTTAGCTATTATGTTATTTGCTATCCTCTTGTAATAATACAAAAATAGGCTCCAGGGTAAGAATTTAATGTATTTAAAAAACAAAAAAATACAAAAAGACATGACTGAGGCTCTGCTTATGGTAACACAAGCAAGAAAAGTGAGATTTTGTGGAGTCTTCCTTGCACCAGCTCAAAGTTACTAATCCTATAATATAATTCATGCATTGTATATATTTGTTTGCATATTGTTCCCCTTATTAAATTGTAAGCTTCTGGAGGGCAAGACTTGTCTCTTACCTCTTTTCATATCCCTAAATTAGCACAATGCCTGGCACACAGTATGTTCTTCATAAATACTTATTGAATGGGTGATTGATTATTACACTAGAAACCTCACAATGGAGCCAAGCTCCTAAGGAGGAGTTGAAGTATTGTTTTAATTCCTGTTCAGAGATACCATGTCATATAAAAGGGATGCTAGGTGTGTCTAATAATTTGGAGGTTTAAGACCAAGATGGAAAATTTGCTTAGATTCAGAACAATGGTATCCTTTTGATTTTGAAAGCATTCCAAATTGCAATGCCATTTGCTAGAGCCTTGGCAAGAAGAATGGGGACCTGCTGGAAAGAGCATGTTCTTTATTCTTTTTCTTTTTTTTAGGGGGGAAGGGAAAAGAATAATCCAACAGGGTCATGAAAAATTCCTTGTGCCAAATATTTTAACTATCACAAAAATAGCCCAGTTTGGTGAGGTTTCAAACTTTGCATAGCAACCTAGCTACGAAATATGCTCCCCTCATATCCTTTTATTTGTTTTATGGGGTGTTTTGGCAGAGATTCTTATAACTATAAACAACCAGTGGGGCTGGAGGGGAGATAATTTGGTGGATGATTACCTGTCTTCCTTCCCTGAGGAAGAGGTAGGGAAGGAGTCCAGCATTCTAATTTGATGGTGCAGTTTCTGTAATGCAGGAGCCCTGTCTTGCATCCCAGCACCCCACAGACTCACAAGAGAGTCACTAAAGCCTATTCCAAGAAGTTGCAAATCCCAGTAGGGCCAAGGATTTCAGGTGTGGTACAGCACATTTCCATGTTTATATCACTGGAAAAATGCTTCTCATTATCCAAAGGATGGAGGGAGGAGGAAGGGAGAAAGAAAAGATTTTTTGAGGGTGATCTGTTCCACTCATATGGAATTTATTATATTCTGTCTAGACTAGAGGTTCTTAACCTGGAGTCTAAGAACTCATTTAAAAATTTTGATAACAGTATTTTGCTATAATTGCTTTCTTTTGTAATACAACATATTTTCTTTATGCATTTTGAGACATTATTTTGAGATGGTATCCATAGGTTTTACCAGACTGCCAAAGGAGACCAAGACATAAAAAAGTTAAGAAGCCTTGGTATTTTCTAGAATATAGTTATTTGTGTACATGACTTTCCTCACACCCACCAATTAATTAGGCATTTGGAAGAAAGGGGTTATGCTTTCTATTTCTCTGTATTCCCCCACAGTGCCTTGCATGGTGTCTTGCACATAGCAGATGCTCATTAAATAGTCAGTGAATGAATGGATCATTTAACCTCAATTTAGTTAAGGGTTTGGTTTACTCCCCACCTCCATCTCCTCTTTCCAACCACCCCAAGCCACCCAAAAGAGCCAAGGGTATTTTGTAGATAAATCAGATCTTTCCCTAAACTGAGACTCATCCAGATAGAAAAATGGGACCCAGCTACATATCGAAAGTCTTGTTCGAATAAAACTCAATGAAAAAGATGGGATGATGTAGCAACTTGATTTCTAAGTGGGCAAAGAACATCATAGATATTAGAGCAGAAGGGGAGCTTTTGATCATGGATTTAGATTTGGAAGGGACTCTAGATGCTATTAAATCCAACCTTTTAATTTTATAGTTGAGGATATAGAGACCCAAAGAGGTTACATGATGTGCCCAAGGTCAAATAGGGAAGTGCTACAATCTGGAATCAATTTTAAGGTTACTTCAAGTTAAGCACCCCAAGTTGACAGCTCTTTCCACTGTACCAACTCTAGCTAACAAGGAAGGTCAATGGAAGGTAAATAATTTATTGGGTATGTCATATTAATTAGATTTTCAAGAGATTTACAATTTGAATTTAGTGTAAATTGTCAATAAGTGACAGTAGATATTGTGACCACATTGCTCAAATTATTTGATGATTAATGGCAATTAAAATATTGTGCTACTCATCCATTTAAAATATATAACATATACAATTATTTGTTAATGCAGATAAACCTGAAGTAGTTTCACTTAGCACTATAAAGAAATAAACACCTAAATACAACAATCCTTCTTACTTTTTTTTAATGTCTTCCCCTCCCAGCTCCCTCCTATAGCTATAGAGGAAGAGGCTTTTAGTTCCCTTTCTCAACTACATGACAGTATAAAATTTCTGGGGTTTGTAGGCTACTTCCGAGTTCTTTGGTTGACATAACTTGGAATTAAAGTCCAGCTGAAGTTTCACATTTGGAAGAACACTAGTAATTATCAGTCTAATCATTTTTTGTAGATCAGGAAACTGAGACCTAGCAAGGGAAAATGATTTGCTAAAGGTCACAAAGGTGGTAAATAAGAGCCCTGAGATCAAACTCCATAAAATCACAAAATCTCAGTAATTACAAATATAATCTTGGCTTAATAGTCAGGAGTTCAGAAATTATTTGGTCTTATTTAACCTAAACAGGGAATCTATTTACAACAGCCCAGACAAATGGTCCTTTCAGCCTTAGCTTGACGACCTTGATTGACTGGAAGTTGATTACCTTCAGAAGAATTTCAACATACTTTGAGATGATTTTAATGGTTAGTTATCCTTAAGTGGGCTGAAATTTATCTCTTTACAACATCCAGATATTTTTCCTCAGTTTAGTTTTATGAAGCCAAGCAAAACAAATCTAATCCCTCTTCTATGGAATAATCTACTGTATTTTGCACAGACCGGACCACATCTGGAATAGGTATAGTTCTGAGTTTCAAATTCTAGGACAAAAATTGACTAATTCAAATGTGTCTAGAAGAGAGCCATGAAGATAGTGACAGCCTCAGAGACCAAATTACACCAAGATTCAGTTCCAGGAATTAGGGATCTTTATCCTAGAAAAGAAAAGACTTGGGGAACACACATGGAGAGGATAAGATAGCTGCTGCCAAATTGGAGATGAACAAATGTCCAGATTTTCAAAAAATATAAGAGAATAGAATTTTCTAACCCTAGGCTAGTAGGCTTGACTCTGATTCCTGAAAGAATTCTAGGAGATATTGTTAAAAGAATGATTAATAGACATTTAGAAACAAAGAAACAGCAATCACAAAAGATCAGCATGGCTTTATCATGAGCACATAATTCAATATGTTCAATTAAATTTAGCAAGAATTTATTAAGTATCTTTAAAAACACCTTTATCTTCTATTTCAGAATCAATACTGAATATGAATTCCAAGGCAGAAGAACAGCAAGAGTTAGGCAAATGGGGGTAAAGTGACTTATTCAGGATCACACAGCTAGAAAGTGTCTAAGGTCAGATTTGACCCAGCACCTCCCACATCCAGGCCTGGCTCTCTATCCACTGAGCCACCTAGCTGCCCCAAGTACCTTTTAATAAACAAGTTTATATTTTACTGAGAAGGTGGCAGAACTATATTTATACAGATAAGCAAGTACAGGATAATTTGAGGAAAGGGAGTACTAACTAGGGAGATCAGGAAAAGGTTCTTATGGGAGATATAATCCAAGTTGTGTCTTAAAAGAAGTTATTTATGACAAACTCATCTCATTTCCTTTTTAGACATGATCACTAGCCTGGTTGATCAAGAGAATATTGTAGACATTATATACCTAGTTTTTAGCAAAGTTTTGTTAAACTCTTTAATACTATTATTGTGGACAAGAGGGAGAGGAAATTGCAATGTACAGTGGATTTATAATTGGATTAATGGTATTACCTAAAGGATAATCATTAATGGCTAATGTCAACTTGGAAAGAGGTCGCTAGTAGAGTATCTCAGGAACTGTCATTGGCTCTGTGCTTTAACATTTTTATGAATTAATTCAATAAAAACATTGGTGACTTGCTTATCAAATTTGTAGATGATTTAATGTAGAAGGGATCTCCAGCATCCTAGATAGGAGAGTCAGGATTCAAACAGATCTTGACTGGTTAGAACATTGGCTGAATGGGAAAATAAATGGTTGAATGAATGGAAAAAAAAACATTTATCAGGTGATATGTGTTTTTCCAGGATTGTAGTTATAAATACAACCAAGAAAGAAAATCTCTTTAAGGAGTTTACACTTTAACAGGGGAAAATAGCAAACATAGGGGAATGGTGGACAGGGAGGAGGAATATGTTGGTTGTGTTGCTATCTATCCTTTGGCAGCCAGAGTGGAAGAGAGGTGAACAGGGATAGATCCATTTTGATATCATGACATAAAGAAGACTGGAAAAGAGTGTGGTTTTTCTGGATGGAAGATGAGTGCTCACTAATCAGAAGCCCAGGCTACCAAGACACAAAGCTTGGAGTGCCAGATCAGAGGAAGAAGCTGGAGCATAAGAACATGGCCAGGAAGTATGCTAGGTCTAGGTCCTGGCTATAGATGATGAATGCTAATGCTCAGAGTGATGGGTAGTGGAGGCTAGAGAGCAGAAGCATGGCCAGAAAGTAAAATGGTATATATATCTAAGTCCGTACAAGATATGCTCACCAATCAGAAATCCAAGTGATGGAATAAAATGAAATTTAATGAGACAGATAAAAAACAGTTTTCTTAGGTTCAAAAATTAATTTCATTAGTACAAGATGGTTATGAGAATCCACTGAAGGATCTATGGCTATTCTTCCAGGAGAAGGGAATATTTAAAGAATGTCATAATGGCTGTCAAACATGAAGGGCTATATCAACCAGCCAACTAGCATTTATTAAGGGGCTACCATATGCCAGACATTGTGCTAAGCTTTGGGAATACAAAGAAAGATTAAATACAAATAGTATTTGTTCTCCTGGAGCTCACAGCGTAGTGCAAGAGACAGTATTCAAACAACTATGTACAAAGAAGATTTATACTGGATAAATTCCCTTCAGAGGGAAGGTACTAAGATTAAGGAAGGCTTTAGGAAAGGTTTCACACACAAAGTGGGATATTGGCTGAGACTTGGAGGAAGACAGGAAAGCCAGGAGGCAGAAACGAGAAGGGAAAGAATTCTAAGCGTGGGACATCTAGTGAAAACATTCTGAGTCAGCAAATGGAGCATCATGTGCTAGGAATAGCTAGGAGGCCAATGCCCCTGAATTGCAGAGATATGGAAAAGAGAATAAGATGTAGGAAGACTGTAAAGTAGGGAGGAGTAAGGTCCTCAAGGGCTTCAAAAGACAAACAGAGGATTTTATATTTATACTGGTTTCAAGTTTTTAAAGTTTTTTTTTTAAGGTTTTTAAGTTTTAAAGGTATTGAGCTTACCTTTGTTAAATATCTTCACCTACTGGCTGGTTGACTACTTGCCAGGCATATTATAATGGAAATTCTTATTTAGATAGCAGTTGAACTCAACGGCTTCTGAGGACTCTTCCATTTCTTGAATTCAGAGTGAAAAAGTAAAGATCTCTTCATATGAATTGCTGACTAGCCCTGCTTTCCTTTGAAATCAATGTGGCATTAAGTTTTTAAACCCTTATGTAGGCCTTTACACTTATCCCTATCATGTACTCATCATCCTGTTAGCAACACTCCATTATCCTAGCCTTTGGAGATCTTTTTGGATCCCGATCCTGTCATCCTTCATGTGAGTTATCCTTCAGGTTCATGTGATTGGCAAAAAGGATTTGCATGCCACCACAGAAGGAAGAAATGAAAAAAAAGCTTTCATTAAGTGCAAAAAGCCAGATCATCTACAGGGCAAATGGAAGGACACAGAAGTCCTAAAGGTAAAGCTCCAGGGTGGATGGCATAGTTCAAGTGTCTTTAGGTCAGATGACAGTGCCACAGATTTTCAGGGCATCAGGGCAGAGCAGATGGTAAGGTGTGGTCATCTTCTTCCTATCTCATCCGAGGCTTATGACTTTAGTTTCTTTTTGCTAAGTTTCTTTTTGCTACTTGGCCAATATGAATGACAACATCCATATCACTGACAAAAATACTCAATAGCATAAGATCAGGGACAGATGTCTAGGGTACTCTAACAGAGACTTCTGTCTGAATTGAAATTTTAATGAACCCTCTTTGGGTTCAGACCTTCAGCCACTTCTGAGTTTGTCTAACTGCACCACCATCTAGTCCTGATTTCTTCCTCATATCCACAAGGATAGCATGAAAAACTTTGTGAAATGTTTTGCTGGCACAGGACCTGGGTTCTCTGACTGCAAATCCAGTGTTCTTTCCACTTCATCACACTGCCTAATGACTCAAATGACTGTCTCCCCATAATCAGAAGCTTCCTTGAGAGTATTATTTTTGGAAGAGAAATAAAATTGCTCCTTTGTCCTCCATCCCTGAGTGGGAATGAGAAGTAGATAGAAAATTGAGACAGTCAGGAGATGCTCTGTTCTTCTGGTTTCCATCTTCAGCAGCTAACCTCTAAAAGCCCTATGAATTTCCTAGCTGAGAATTCCGAGGAAGTGATAAGAATTAATCAATTTATTTAGCTTTTACATCACTCACTACTTGAGAAAGCCATGTACCTCCATCAAGGGTTAGCCACTTTGGGCACAGAGGAGAGAAGAAGAATCTCTGGGAAGTGACTCAATAGAAAAATACTTGTCACGAATTAAATATTGCCTTCTAATTGACCAGAAATAAGGAAGAGACTCATTCAAGGAAATTCATAATCCCTAGATGTATTCAGTGACTTAAAGTTTACAATGTACTCTAATATTATTTCATTTGATTCTCACAACAACCCTGGGAGGCAGGTGCTATTTTACAGATGAAAAAACTGAATCTAAGAGAAGTTGAGGAACTTGTCCAAAGTTGCACAACTAGCAAATATCTGTGATAGGATTTGAATTCACACCTTCCTGACTCTACCAGGCTCTACACTGCACCACCTTGCAGCCTGTGGTGGTAATGCAGAAAGTCTTTCATTCTTAGAGTCACTCAAGCTATGTTACTTTGGTGTCTGTCCTCATCCCATTTTTCCCTGGCAACTTAAGAGAAATAAAAAGTTTGTGTCATTTGAAGTGATTCATTAACCCAAATTTCTTTATAAGACATCCAGATTTACAGTCCTAGCTATTAATCCAAATGACAGATATATTCATAGAAGATAAAGAAAATGGAAATAACCTCAAATATTACATCTTATTAATTCTCATTAGCTACTATCTAAAGAGAAATTTTTCTTGATTTTTGATAGAGGTATTAACAAATAATATGTATTTGTTGCTTTAGGACTTCTGCTATGTTTTCCTTAGCCTGTGCCCAGTGCCTAGAATGCTTTCCCTCCAAAGCTCTGCTTTTTAGAACCCAAACCTTCCTCCAAGGTTCAACTCCCAGATCTTCTCCTCTGGGAAATATGTCCATTCCACTTATTTGAGTGCTTTCCTTTCTCCTCAAATGATCAAGTATATTCTTATCCGCAAAAGGCATCAGAGAGTAATAAATAAAGGTATGGCATTAAATTCAGGAGATTGTGTTCAAGTTTTACTTCTAATGTATATCTGTGACCCTGGGTGAGCCTCCTAACCTTGAGGTGCCTCAGGAAATCTCTAAGACTATAAATTGCAAAACAATCATTTATCTCCATTGACAAGGGATCTCATATCTCAATTCACCATACTGGTAAAAGCATGGGTCCAGACGCATTCCCATTCTTTCTCCCCCTTCTCTTCCCAAAAAATCCTTATCCGTTTGTAAGTTGTATAACACTAGTAGAATGTAAACTCCTAGAAGGTAACAGTTTTTTTTTAAATCTTCCCACTCTACCAACTAGCATAGTACTTTGCCCCACAGTAGATATTTAGTAAATAGCTTTACTGGATTAGATTGGTAGTAGACTTATATTTATTTTTATTCCCAATTTACAGATGAGGAAATCAAAGTTAGGGGATTGGAAGTGGAGTAATGTACAAAGAGGGTCTTAAGTGTCAGAACCATGATATGAACTTAGGTCTCCTTAGATACTACACCCAGTGCTCAACTACATCATATTGTTTTATTCCAAATGGCCCCAATTTTTCACTTATACATAATTACAGCTAAATAACTGACTGTTAAGTGAAATATAGTGTAGTGGAAAAAAGAATGGGAATCAGAAAACCTGGGTCCTAAATCTGACTCTTCCACTAAGTAGTGATGTGAAGCTGGATAGCCTCAGTTTCCCCACCTATGAAATAAGACAATTAGTCCAAATGATCTCTAAAGCCCCTTCCAGCTCTGTGGATACCTTAATGTTTTTGCCAATAGGCATAATGTAAAATTTAAACAGTCACGTAGAAAGCTTCCCCCAGTTCCCTGTGAGCATCAACATGAATTAAGTGCATTATGGAGGTTTCCCAACTGCAGCTTAAATCATTTAACACTTGTTTAGTGTAGCACCTGCTGCTCACTTATTTTTAGTAGATAAAATAAATATAAATTCTTGAGCACAGATTCCCAGAAGGTTTGTATATTCAAGGAAGAGCCTGAATTTTCCAGTATTCCTGAGTAACATTCTCTGAAGGACAGCTGTAATTTGCCAGGTTTCTGTAGGGTATGAACTTTTATGGAACCTGAAGCTGTATAGCTTGGGGCCCTTCCTGAAGGAGTTTCTAAGTGGAGGGTGTTTTGTGAAGGCCGTTTCCTAGGTTTTTGGTCAGCCTGGGGAGTTCACTGTGAAGCTAGACAAGGAAAGGAGCCGATCAGGAAACAAAGGGAGAGGCAGACTGGAAGGGAGAAAAAGAGGAAAAGAAAAGAGAGAAAGGGAGGAAGGAAAGAAAAAAGAAATTCAATGTGTTTGATTACTATTCAAAGGAGCATCTACACTCATGAAGTTCTTATGGTTTAATGGGAAGATGGTAGACCTGGATCAGTCAAAGTTTGAGTTTAGGACCTGACTGTCATTTCCTAGCTTGATGGCTAGGTGTCACAGTAGGTAGAGCACTGGACTTTGAGTCAAAAAGACTGTCATTGGGGGCAGCTGGGTAGCTCAGTGGATTGAGAGCCAGACCTAGAGATGGGAGGTCCTAGGTCCAAATCTGGTCTCAGACACTTTCCAGCTCTGTGACCCTGGGCAAGTCACTTGATCCCCATTGCCTACCCTTACCACTCTTCTGCCAATACATAGTATTGACTCCAAGACGGAAGGTAAGTGTTTAAAAAAAATAAAACCAAAAAAAACCCCCCAAAACCAAAAAGACTGTCATTCTCTCTCTCTCTCTGTGTCTCTGTGTCTCTCTCTCTGTCTCTCTCTGTCTCTGTCTCTCTCTGTCTCTCTCTGTCTCTCTCTGTCTCTGTCTCTCTCTCTGTCTGTCTCTGTCTGTCTGTCTCTGTCTCTCTGTCTCTCTCTGTCTCTCTGTCTCTGTCTCTGTCTCTCTCTCTCTGTCTC
>NC_058130.1:123225675-123242716 GCF_016433145.1 Gracilinanus agilis | reverse complement strand
CTCTCTCTCTCTCTCTCTCTCTCTCTCTCTCTCTCTCTCTCTCTCTCTCTCTCTTGTTGTCTCTCTGTCTGTCTCCCTACCTCCCTTCCCTAACTTAGCTGCATAGAAGGAATAAGAGTAAAAGTGTAACATCTAGTTGGAAAGCTAGATTGGAGTCAGACTAAAGGTCTTTCCCTGTCAAAAAGAGATCTGTATAATCATGGTTCTATATCTATGTACAGCAATACTTTGCATCTTCAATCATGCAATAAAACATTAAGTACCTACTATGGTCCAGGCACAGATCTAGGCACTAGTTATACAAACATAAAATTGAAGTGCTTTTTGACCTCAAAGAAGATATAATTAAGTGATTGTAATTTTTAGACACACACATGTATGGAGTAGCTAGGTAGCATAGTAGATAGCGTTCCAGGAAGTCTCTGTTTCCCAAGTTTAAATCTGACTTCAAACACTTACTACCTATGTGACCCTGGGCAAGTCACTTCACCCTGTTTGCCTCAGTTTCCTCATCTATAAAATGAGCTGGAGAAAGCAATAGCAAACCACTCTAGGATCTTTTCCAAGAAAACCTGAAATGAGAGTCAGACATGACTGAAAACAATTGAACATCAGCAAAATATATATGTATATATTTGTATGTATGTGTACTGGAAAGAGAGATAGATCACAATAATCTCTCAACAATTAATGAGATGCATAGGTTACAGCTATACATATTAAGTAACATTGCCAATTAAAATAATTACCTGGTCAAGTCATTTGTCATCAAATTATTCTAACTCTTTTTCTTAGATAATTTTTACTTGAACTATCTAGGTAATTGTGGAATAAGGTTGATATATAAATATATACATACATATATATATATATATTTGCATTAGAATTATCCATATAATTACTTAAGCTAAAAATTACATCTCCTTCAAATTTTGGGGGTACTTTATCATCTCTTTGAAAACAAAGGATGAACAACAACAATATTATACAGTAGTTGTTCAATGGGATAATTATGTTGTTGAGTTATTTAACTCATCCAGTGGTGCAGATAGTAATATATTTATGCTATCTTATCCTGAGCATTTCTTGTCATGCATGCCTTAGGTGCTTCTCCTCTAAGCCCCCCATAGTGAGTTCAACATGCTGAGTGTCTTCCTGTAGATCCTTGACATTGCTTGACTCCATGGATATTGCATAAAATATCCTGGTTATCCATCAGTTATTCCTTCTTCCCAAATATGGTTCCCAAATATCACTATCATTGGAAGAGGAAATAGTTTGTTATAAAAGACTTGGAAGGTCTTTTCTATTTTTAATATTTTATCTTTTCATTTTCATCCTTAAACATTCTCATATCACCTGATTTAATTGAATCTTTTGGCAAGCTTTCTATAGACTTGACTTTTCTTCCTTGCCTCCTTGTTAATCTATGAGATTAATACTGTTCCACTGTCAGCATTCTCCTTTCTAAGATTTTTATTTTAAAGTTTACATTCTAAACTGGTATTGTTTCTAGTTGCTATATCTCTTCCCTTATCAAAGAGATCAAATGTTTGCTGGCAGAGGATACTTCCTCGGCCCTTTTGTCTTCTTACTTGTTTATAATAGTGAGCTTCCTAAGGAAATGGTGATACTCAAGGTTCATGTCTGTTCTTTTATTCATTTCTTGTTTTTTTTTTATTTCCAGCATTGATAGCTCATTTTAACCAAGTCAGATTGGAGCTGTCTTGATTACATATCTTGTCTTCTCATTTGTATTATTTTTTTCCAAACTGGTATTTATTTTGGTCTTTGTTCTAACAAACTATTAGCTTGATTATATATTGAGATAGCTGATTCAGAAATGACTCCTCCATTCTGTAACTAGTTTTTCCTCCTTATTAACCAATACAATGGTAGACTATAAAATTTAATTTTTCATTATACTTATTTGTGAGATATAGAATAAAGAGTTGGAAGGAGCTTAGGGATAATCTATATATTATCTTCCTCATTTTCCAGGTGAGGAAAGAGTCTGAGTTCCAGGTAGGGGAAGTAATATTCCCAAGGATTCAGACTTAAGTCTCTAATACCAAATATAATATGGTTTCCACTATGCATCTTGCTTCTATACATGTCAAATTCCCCATTTGGACTAAGATATTTTTGAGGACAAGGATTAGATTGTCATCAGGTTCTACAGCCTAGCATGGTATCTTGCACATCATAGAAACCTAATAAACTTTGAATTGAATCCACTTTGTCAATATAGTGCAACCAGAAAATAATTAAAAGTAAAATTTAGAAAAAAAAGTAAAATTAAGAATTACTTAGCTCACATAAAGAACAACCTTTGCCAAAATGTTTATTGTATTTTCCCTATTCTCCTACTGTTTATCTCTATAGCTAGAGAAAGGATTAAAACAACACTAGAAGCACAGAATCATAAATTTCCAGATCTGGAAGGGACCTTAGAAATAATTTTATCTTAACTCTTCATTTTGAGTAACCATCTATGACCTCTTGACAGTCAGTCTGAAAGCTTTGGCCTAGAAACCTCCCCTTAATAGAATAGCACATACTGTTCTAGAAGCAAATGTTTTAAAAGGCAGAACTAGTTCCCATTAAAACAAAAACCTCTTACTTATTTAAATGAGATGGTTTTTTCCCCCTTCCTAACCAAATATTTGTTGTTGGGTAAATTTGGTTTTAAAGGCATGTTCAAGGCTCCTCATTATTGAGCTCTATTCATTCCACCTATCCCACAAATATATCATTATGGTCTTTTGACTTACAATTCCATTCAGCATTGTTTGTTATTGTTAGGGTCCCCTCCCAAACCCTTGTCCCCATCACAATCTCTCCTGACAGGTATGACCCCTGCTTCTGTGGCCCCTTACCTTCAACCAGCCTGCTGAATAAGCCATGAGCCATATATAGGCTATACGATGATGAGCTGAAGAAATAGAGGAAGATAAAATTCAGAAGGGACATAATTCAAATATTTGAAGGACTTTCACGAGCATCTATTGAAAGGCAGTTGGGTACAGTGAAGAGAGTAATGGACTTGTTTGGAGTCAAGAGATGTGAGTTTGAAGCCCATCCCAAATATTTATTGTTTGTGTGCTCATGTACATGTTATGTGACTCTCAAAACCTTAGTTTCCTCATCTGGAAACTGGGAATGATATGCACTTCTTGGCTCAAAGTATGGTTATATGAATAGTGCTTTTTAAACCTTAAGGTGCTCTAGGAATGTGAGTTGTTATTATTACTCTTCTGCTTGGCTCCACTGATCAGGACTAGGACCACATCAATGGATGGAAGGAATATAGAGTGGGATTTTGATTTAGTTTAAGGGACTATATTTAGGAGGAGATCAAAAGAGTAACAGATTACATATAGGTTCTTCTTCCGTAGAAATCTTCAAAGAAGAGGATTCATAGATATTTGCCAATGGATTCCTGTTCAAGTTAGATGTCCTTTGAAGTGCCTTCTAGCTCTGAGATTCTATCGTTGTTTGTTTATTCATCAAACATTTATTAAATGCTTAAATTTTCAGAGCTCTAGCCCAAGTGTTGGGGGACATAACAAAGCTTAGACAAGAAATATTTTCTCTCTCACACATATTGGTTATGTAGATGATGGGCTTATATGTGCGCATGCATGTGTGCACATACACAACTGGAGTTATTCCAAGGTTTCTTAGATATCTGTCCAATGGGTGCACTTCTTTAGAGAAGGTCAAAGGACGAGATGGGAAATCATAGCAGCTAAATGCCAAATTCTTCTACCTCAGTGGCCTTTACCATCAATGTCACAAAGGATGCCACTAATCTCTTCCCTTAAAGCTTGGTCAAGGACCCTGCCATGGAAAGAGTTTATCTAGCCTACAAGGTGGAGTTAGAGACAGAGATAAAACTTCAGAACTTTATGGAACACTAAATATCAACTTTTTACTTTTCAGATGAGGAAACTGAGGTATAGAGAGATGAATTAACTTGTCCAAAGTTACTCAGCTAACTAATGATTGATTGGCAAGCCTAGTTTTATTCAACATATTATACTAGTATGCTGCTGCTTGTAAAACAAAATTGTTATTTCTCTTAAATGGAAAAAAAACACCTGCTACAAAGGTAGATGTGATGATGGTGATGGTGATGATAACAATGACGACGACGATGATGATGATGTTAGGATCTCTGATTTCATTAGTGTAGGAAAATCTTAAAGAATAATCTCCTTCATTGAGAGCTTGAATAACTTATCTGTAGTTACAGAATTAATATGTCTGATATAGGGCTTGAATCCAGATGTTCCTGATTCCAGAACTGGTCTTCTATCTGGTAAATCACACCACCTCTCTTCATAACTTCCTTGAGTCCAAGTTTCTTCCCCTATAAAATAGAGATAAAAAGAGTACTTACTTCACAAGCTATTGTGAGAATCAAAATGAGAAAATAAGTGGTGTTTATAAATCTTTAAATCTTGCACAAATGACAGCTATTTTGTCACCTTTGTCATTGTAGTATGAATACATTTCTCCTTCTTCCTCCTTCTCCAATGAAAAAAGCAGCAAAGTCTAATAAGGGAAAAAACAGCTGAAAGAGAACCAATTGGGCAGAAGATCTGGGTGCTCTTCTTGGTTCTGCTCCTACGTCACTGTTACCTTATACAAGTTACTTAGCCATTCTTTGACTCAGTTTTTCATCAGGTGAAAGATGGTTGTAATTCTTCTAGGACAGAGTAGAATAAAATGAGAAAAATATAGAAAAATATTTGATGTTGGGGAAAACCTAGGTAGCATAAAAATAAAATGGAGTAATAAAGATCTTTTTTTTTTTTTAAAAGTACATGGATTACTGGATGGACAGTTGCTCTCAGAGGCAGAAAGACTTGGGTTCAAGCTTGGTCTCTGATGTATATTATCTGTATGATCCTAGACAAGTAATTTTTTATCAAGTAATGTTTTATTTTTCCCATTTACATTTAAAAACAATTCTTACCATCAATTTTCTAACGTTTCTAACATCTAACATCTAACATTCTAATATTTTCTAACAGAAACATTCTTTCTCTCCTTCCTTTCCCCCCTCCCTGAGATAGGAAACAATTTGAGATAGGTTATACATGTGCTATCTTGCAAAATATATTTCCATATTTGTCATGTTGTGGAAGAAGACATGTAAAAATACCCATGTAGAAAATAAAGTGAAATGATATGCTTTGATCTGCATTCAGACTTTATCAGTTATTTCTCTGGCTGTGAGTAACATTTTTCATTATGAATCCTTTGGGATTATCTTGGATCATTGTACGGTTATCACTTTCACATTGTGACTTTCCCCACTGAGGTTTTGATACATTGAGGGGCAGCATAAGAAATTAAATGAGAATTTTGGGGGGGTTTTCCAGAAGCTACAGAAAACATATAAAGGCCAACAGATGACCCAGAAAAAGTTTAGAAACTCAGAAATACATACTTAACCCAAAATTGACAATAAGTTACTGCATACACCCCACAAAAGGAAAAGAAAAAATTCAGACTAATTCTCTGGTATCAAAAGAGAGCCAATAATTTTACTCAGATTTTCCAGATTGTGGAGGTGCCACAACCCCCAAGATGTGGAAGGGATAACTATTTCTAGGATTAGCTAAGTGCTCCACATTGTTCATGACACAATATTGCTGTTACTGTGTACGATGGTCTTCTGGTTGTGCTCCCTTCAGTCTGTAAGTCTTTCCATGTTTTGCTAAAACTTTCCTGCTTCTCATTTCTTTTAATACGATAGTATTCCATTACCATCACATACCACAACTCGTTTAGCCATTTTCCAAATGATGGGCATCCTCTCAGTTTCTAATTGCAACCACAAAAAGAGCCGCTATAAGCATTTTTGTACAAGTATAACCTTTCCCCCCTTTTTTGGATCTCTTTGGGATGCAGACATAATAGTGGCATTGCTGGATCAAAGGGCATCCTGGGCAAGTAATTTGACTTCTCAATGCCTTAGGCAGCTCACTAAGACTCCAAGTTGCAGAGAAGGTAAGGGACCTGTATTTTTTCCCATTCAAAAGTTCCCTTTACCAATGAAATCACAAGTACATCCCCTCTCCTTAAAACTGAGTCCTTAACCTTTTGTGTCCTCATGGACCCTTCTGGTAATCTAGTGAAGCCAATGAACCCTTTTCTCAGAATAAGGCTTTCAGAGGCGTAAAATAAAATACAGAATGGGATGATAAAAAAAAAACCCAATCATTTTGAAAAAAAAGTTATGCCCTTTTCCCCAATTCTTTTAAAATCCTATTCACAGCCCCGACTTTAAGAGCCTCTGATGTGCAGGAGGGCATTCTTGCTGCTGGCATTTATCCATGCATGTTACAGAAGACAGTATCAGATGGGATTTGCATCATGTGGCTTGAGCATCACGGAGGAGGAAGCTGGCTCCAAGGTGTGAAGGCATCATTGTGTATCTGCTGCACCTACAGGGAAGACAGGGAAACAAATGGGCAGACAAACTTGACAGAGTGTGCCCTAATGAGCTCTTTACTGGCTCTGTCATTCCCCGAATGGCAGCTGTTAATAAAAGGAATTTTCTTTTTAAAACAACAACAACAACAACAACAACACACACACACACACACACACAAAACTTTAACTTTCTAAGAACTTTTATGGGTTGTCATTCACAGCCCCAGGGTGGTAGATTAAGAGGCAGTTGTGTGTGGATCAGCAGCATGGGGCTGTGGGTAGAGCAGCTTAGCTCTATAATATACAAGTCTTTCAGAGTGCCTGGCTTGACACCTCTATAATTCTTCCAGAGAGCGCCAATAAAAAATGATTTGATTTCTTTAAAAACTGCTTTTCAAATGTGTTTCTTATGAGGGGAAAAAAGGGAAATAAAGAAAAGAGGATTTCTCCTTTCTCTTTGAGAAATAGGTGACTAGGGAAAGAGAGAGACTAGGAAGGGAAGAAAAGGGGCAAGGAAGGGAGGGAATACGCATTTATTGAGCCCCTACTCTATGCGAAGCACTTTACTAATTTTTTTTCCATTTGATCCTCACAAAGACCCTGTGAAATAGATGCTGTTGTTATTTTACTGTTGGTGAAATAGAGATAAAGAGAGGTGAAGAGACTTGGTCAGGGTCACACAGCTAGTTCATATCTGAGGTCAGATTTAAGGGAACTTGGAATTTCAGACTGCAGAAGTAACCCAAAGAGAGCTTTTGAGTCTTCTGATTTATAAGCACAAGTATAAATCTGGACAGTTCCGACCTCTCATGATGTCACTTTGAACCTGGCTGCCCGAGCTAACATATGAGCACATCCACCTTCTGATCCCTCGGAGGAAGCAGAAGGGTCTCAGGATCCTGGAGGAGTTAGTGGGGCTTAGACACCACCATCAGTATGAACGGGATCAGGGCCCCTTAGTCATAGGGTGCCATCCTGGGCACCTGAGGTAGGGAACAGGGCTGGATTAACATTCGTGTGTAACAGGCAGGGAATGAATGATGTCTCCCTTTCTGTTATTCAGCACTTCATCCAGTTGCCTTTGCAAAGGGTGTAAATGACTAATGCATTCAGCCTCATTGGGGCTCTTGAATATTATTTCAAAGGGCTGCAGGGAGAGGGCAATGTTTAACTCAAAAGAAAGAATCTCTAACAGCAGAACTTTAGGAATAGAGTAGAGGGATTCTTAACTAGGGTCCTATCATTTTTTAAAAAAAAATCTTTTGATAAGATTCCTCTATTATAAAAATGAATAATATAGAAATAGGTATCAAATGATAACACATGTAGAACCTAGTGGAATTGATTGTCAGGTCCGGGAGGGGGGAGGGAAAGAACATGAATCATGGAACCATGGAAAAATCTTTAAAAATAAATAAATTAATCAAAATTAATTAACTTATCTCTAAACACTTTAATTAATTAACTGAAAAATAATTCATTCAAAATAAAAAATCTTTTTATAACTATTTCAATCTAATTTGTTTCCTTTGTATTCCTGTATATTATATTTTATACATTTAAAAACATTTTTACAAGGAGATTTTGCCAGGCTGGCAAAATAAAAAAAAAAAAGGAAAATGGGTTGCTAAAATCTCAGGTATAGAACAAGGAAGAAAAAGCAAGTAATGTATTAGAAGAAACTCTGAATCTCTTGACCTTGGGCAAGTCTCTAGATCTTTCTAGACCTCAGGATCCTATAATAATGACTTCTTGTGCCATATTCAAATCAATATCTGCTAAGAGATTTTGGGGCAGGAGTCTTTCTAATAGGTAACCTTCTCTCTCTGACTACAATGGGTGTAACTTTGGTCTGGTGGCTTCTTGCTCTTAAGTCTTCTGTGATTTGCAAGCACCAAGTATAAATCTGGAGCGCTCTGACCCCTCATGATGTCACTTTAAACCTGGCTGCCTTTGAATGAGCAAAGTGTATAAAGTCAGCCCTGATAAAAAGGCTAGCATGAAGCAGGGAAATAGTGGAGTTCCTCATTAACTTCTCTTTGAGGAAATAAGGAGATGGGGATAAGTCTCAGGAAATCCATGACTTCATGCTATAGATCAGACCTATTGTATTTAGGTGCAACACTGATATTCATTGTTAATCAGACAAACAGCTGATAATATGAGCTTTTTCCTTTAAAATATGTTAGAATATTTTATTCTGGTCTTTCTCTGTGGGATGAGAAGCTGGGGTTCACTGGGGGCAGAGGTAGAGTAATTGGCTGTAAAATGAAACCCCAGTGAAGGCCCTTGACTGAGGAAGTTGCCTTCCAAAAACAAAGGGAAAAAAATAAATAAGAAGCAGGGTGGTCTTTTTGGAGTAAGTACAGGGCTGGGAGTGGGACACTGAGGAGGGCAGGCTACATGCCAGGAGGAACCAGCTCCCAAAACAACACCTGCTGGGGTACCAGGGAAATCTTTGAAAGCTGAAGCTCTGAGTACCTCCACCTGTCACAGTTTGTGGTGACATTTTGGATTACTCAGTTCCTTGTGTGAAAGGAATCAAGAGACCTCAGACCCACTTTAAGTCGATGATAGCTTTCTTTCCCTTTCTGGTTTGGTCTCATTTTGCACAATTGGTGGGAACCAAATATGCTTCTTCCTCCATGGTGAGGGAGCCAAAGGAAACTTCAGAATAGGAATTTTGAACAAAACATCTTGATTTGTATTCTGGTTGCTACATAATTCAGTCCAGCCAGGCCTCCGAGCTCTGATTTGAGCACAAAGCCCATTCTGTAAGACTTGGCAAGATCCTTCTGGAGAAGGCAAGGATCTGAAGTAATGAATGATCTTTTGGGATTGGTATTTCAGATTATTTATTTAAACAGTAACCCAACACTTCTTGCTTTTTTTTATCCTTGTTCTCTACCTGTGGTTTACATAGCCTGTTTTCCTTAGAGGGTTCTTGCTTGGCTTCAACCTCTTTTACTTGGGACCAGCCAAGGGGCATGCTCTAGAAATAAGACTTTTAAGTTTAATCTGTATCATTAATATTTTCTCCATCACTTTCTTGTTTTGACAATCAATAAAACAATAAACCAAACCCTGATTTGTAACATTTGCTAATTCCAAAGATATAAATGATACCAATGAAAATTTAACCATCAGCTGGAGAGCTGTTTTGGATTGGCTCCAGAACACCCTCTGAACCAGCTTAATTAAGTCCTATTGAGTTTAGAGCTAGGATAGACTTTAGAGGCCATTTGGTCCAATTCTTTCCTTTTACAGATGAGGGAACTGAGTTCCAAGAGAAGGACAAATAACCGATGCTTGATAGAGAGATATTGCAAATCTGAGAAGGAAAGGCCTTCAGATATAATCTAGTCTGGGGGTTCTTAACCTATTTTTGCATCATGAACTCCCTTGGCAGTCTGGGGAAGCCTGAAATGTTTTCAGTACATAAAATAAAATACACAGGATTACAAGAGTAGTAAATTATATCGACATATAGTTTTCCAAAAATAAATTTTAAGTCAAATTCACAGAACCCAGGTTAAAAACTCCTGACCTAGTCCAACCTGTATCTAACCCAGAATCCCTTCTATATTTGCAATAAACAGTACAATCTTTGCTTGTTGATGTTGTATAAATGGAGATTTTGAACTTTGGACTTCATCTCCCAGAAATCCTTTAGTATTTCCCAAATTTCCCTTTAATCTCTTCTGTGCCTTCATATTTGTGTGGTATTACGAGTAAGATTAAATTAGCTGGTTATTAGGTATTGATTATATATTGATTAGGAAGTACCTAGCAGGAAGGAGCTGGAGCTGGGAATTCCAGTGGTCATGTTATTGTTTTATAAGTTCTGTAGCTCCTCTCTCTTCCTCTCTTCTTCACCAGCATGGCTGAAGTTAGTTTAGCACCTTTTCACTCTAGTTTTTTGTTAGTTTATTATTAATAAAACTTTTAAAATATAATATTTATTGAATATTAATTTTCATCTTTACAATGTCTAGGGAAGAGAGCACTGCTAATGAGTTCATTCCTCTTTGGGATAACTAATTATCAGGCAGCTTTTCTTTGCTTCATCACTTCAACATCCATCCAGTTCTTCTCATTGTCCCTGCTTTGGCTAAATGGAACAAATCTGTTCTATACAATAGCCATAATGCCATTCCTCCATCCCCAACCAATCTTCTTTTCCACATTCCAAATTGCCCCAGTTCCTTCAACTGATAGTTATTTGACATGTTGTTCAGTCCTTTTTACCTTTTTTACTTTTTTTAGATGATACTTTTCCTTAATATGTTTTTTCCCCCTCATTTGTGGTACCTAAAATGGACTACTTTACCCTAGAGGTGACCTGGCTGCTGTGAGAGTGCTGTAGAACAATTGTCTCCCTTGTTCAAGAATGATATACATCTTTTAATAAAATCCAGGACAGGATTAGTGCTCTTCCCATTGCATGCTAAGGACCATAACCATAGAGCTTTTCCATCTAACTCTATGTTGCCGAAACTTTCCATATATGTTAACTACCCTATTAGAATGTGACATACTTGAGAGTAAGTACTGCCTTTCTTTTTCCCATTTGTGCCCCCAACATTTAGCACAATGTTTTGCACAAAGTAAGCACTTAATCTTCTTCCCTTCTTCCATTCCTTCCTCTTTTCTTCTCCCTCCTTCTCTCTCTCTCCTTCCTTCCTCCCTCCCACCTTACCTTTCCCCACTCCCTTCCTCCCCTCCTTCTTTACTCATCACTGAACTTCCATTTAAGCTTCATTCAATTCAGTCCCAGATGTTTTTGCCCACAAATTGTCATCTAGCTACATTCCTCTCTATCCTCTATGTGTGAAATTAAACTTTTTAACCAAACTATAAAATCCTACATTTGTCTCTGTTAAATTTGTTTTTTATTCAGTTTGGTCCTATTAATATCTTTTTGGATACCAACTCAGACGATCAATGTGTTGCCTAGCTCACTTTCATGCCATCTGCATTTACTTGTTTGTATTTATGTCTTCCTCTAAGCCACTGATAAAAATATAGATCAGTGCAAGAACAGATCTCTGAGCTTCATTCCAAGCAGTTGTCCTTCCAGGTTGAATTGGACCCATTAAATGATTGGACATTAGATATGGCCATTCACACATTTTTGTAGTTGTTTAACTAGACTGTTGTCTAGTCCATATCACTCCATTTTAATCACATTATACCATGACTTTTTCAGACATTTTTCTGAAATTGAAATTACTACATAAAGATCAATCAAGAAAACAAAGGTTAATTAAGCATCTACTATATTAGGCACTATGCTAGGTGCTAGGGATTATAGGGGAAAAAATGAAGCAGTTCTTGTCCTCAAGGAGTTTACATTTTATTCTGGAAGATAGTATGTGCATAAGTACAGTTATCCCTTCCACATCTTGGGGATTAGTGGTATTGGTGCCCTCAATTAAACCCCATTCTTTCTGTCCCTCTTAGATACCCTGTAAAATTCCTTGGCCCTCCTTCTTACTAGCAAAGAAGTCTGAATTTTTTATTTTTCTTTTATGGGGTATTTACAGTACCTTATTGTAAATTTGGGGTTAAGTATGCATTTCTGAGTTTCTAAATTTTTTTCTGTCATCTATCTCCTGGCCTTCATGTGTCACCTACAGCTTCTCCAAAACTCGCCCCAAATTCCAATTTAATTTCTTTTACGCTGACTGCAATATATCTAAACCGAGATGAGGAAAGTCCTGATGTGGAAGGGATAACTGTAGCTACAAAGTAAATTCCAGGTAAGTTTTTGGAAGGAGAGCACTAACTAGCAGCTGGGACAAAGTGTGGTGAGAGTAGGGATCATGAAAGATTGCATGTAGGTGTTGCTTGAGAAGTTCTGAAGGAAATAAGAGATTCTAAGAAGTAAAGGTGATGAGGGAGTGCATTTCAGACATGATGGACAGCCAACACAAAAGCCTAGAGGTAGAAAAGAAAGTGTTGCATGCAAGAAAGCCAAGTATATCCAGTTGTAGAATTTGGCAAGAGACCTCATGTAAAATGCAATTGTAGAGTAAGTTGGGGCCAACTTGGGAAGGGCTTTAAAAGCTATACAGAGAAGCTTATATTTGATCCTAAAAGCAATAGGTAGATATTGGAGGTTATTCAGAAGAGAAATGAGATGGTCACACTTGCACTTTAGATAAATCACTTTGTTAGCTTTGTGGAAGCCAGATTGGAGAAGTGAGAGACTAGAGCTAGGAAGACCAAATAGACTATTTCAGGAGTCTAGGTGAGAGATGCTAAAGTCCTGAACTAAAGGGGTGGTTGGGTAAATGGAGACACATAACACATATATGTTTAGAATTCATCTGATTGTGCCAGTCTAGTTACTTTCTCAAAACAAGAAATAAGATTAGTTTACATTCAGTTCACAAACATTTTTAGTATTAATAAAAGAGTCTTTAATTGAGGCAAGATTATATTTTAGGATCCCTCACAGTACCTGAGTAGTGGGGTATCTAAGAGGGCCAGGGGGAATAGGGTTTAAATACATTTTAACAAACATTAAACAAACATTTATTAGGTGGCACCATGGATAGAGTTCTGGACCTGGAATGAGGGAGATCTAAGTTCAAATTTTGCCTCAGACACTTACTAGCCATGCAACCTTGGGCAAGTCACCTTACCCTCTGTTTGCTTCAGTTTTCTCAATTATAAAATAGACATAATAATAGTTTCTACCTTCCAGGGTTGTTATGAGAATCAGATTAGATAATATTTAAAAAAGGTGCTTAGCACAGTGGCTAGCATATAAGCAGTGCTTAATAAAATGCTTATCTCTTATCTTCTCTTATATGTCAGGCACTAAGTATATCATTCCATTACTTTGACATAAGATTTATTTTTCAATAGCTTTATTTGCATTTTAAGTCCCAAGCTGTAAAGTCTCAATGAAATCTATGAGATCAAATGGGTTTCCTTATATTAGGACCTCTAGTTAACTCTACTTCTTACACATACTTTGTGCATTTGTAAATAAACATCTAAAGCCTTGAATTTTATTACCAATTCTTTTTTGGAATATAATTTCACACAACCTACCAGCTCTTTCTTCTGCCTTTGTTCTTCTGTGGTACTTGTGATTCTCTGTGATACCTGTCAAGGGATCTCGACCCATAGAACTTCTATGAGGAGGCTTCTGAACACTTTTATTTAGGTGGAGGAATTTTATGTTTACAGCTCAAAAGTAACATTAATGCTCTAAAAGTATACCACCATAGAGAGAGCCCCCAAAGTCTCTGTTTAGCTATAGAATTGAACAGAATATATGCATGAAAGTACCAGTCGTGTTCTCCTCTCCTTATACAATTAGAGAATCAAAGAATTTTAGAATTCTCACTCTCAGATTGGCTAAAATGATAGAAAGACAAAATAACAAATGTTAGAGGGGATATGTAAAAACGGGGACCTTAATATACTGTTGGTAGAACTAAACGGATCAAATCATTTTGGAGAGCAATGCGGAATTATACCCAAGGACTTGTAAAACGGCAAACCTTTTGACCCAGCAATACAACTATTATGTTTATTTCCTAAGGTGATAAAGGAAAAAGGGAAAGAACCTGTCTGTATGTTCTAAAATATTTATAGCAGCTCTCTTTAGGGTGACAAAAAATTGGAAACTGATGGGATGCCTATCAATTAGGGAATGGCTAGACAAGTTTTGGCACATAATTGTGATTGAATGTTATAATGTAGTAAGAAACAAGCAGGATATTTTTTTTAAATTTATATGAAGTCCTGTATGAAAAGACCTACATGAAATTATAAACAGTAAAATATCCAGTTTTTTGGATATCCTATATCCCAAAAAAATACAGTAATGTATTATATCCAGTAATAGAAATAATATTTGAATATTGATTTGTATATATCCACCTCCAGAGAAAGAACCAATGAATAGAAATGAGCAAGACATGATTTTATAGTATACATATTTTTAAAAAAGTCTTACTTTCTGTCTTAGAATCAATACTAAATATAGATTATAAGATGAGAACAGTAAGGGCTAGGGGATCAGAATTAAGTGAGTTGTCCAGGATCACACAGGTAGGAAGTTTCTGAGATCAGATTCGAACCTAGTTCCTTTTGACTCCAGACTTGTGCTCTATCCACTGTGCTACCTTGCTGCCCCTATACATATATCTTTTGGTCAAATGATGCTTTCTCTAGAGTAGGGAGAGAGATACCTGGGAATTTTAATGTAACAAACAAACTAATTAATTTGTTAAAAAAAATTACAGAATTCCTGAGTCAGATAATACCTCAGAGGCTGAGGAATCTAACCTCTCTCTGAGGAGGAATCTTCTTTGAAATATAGAATAAGTACTCATGTAGCATTCACTTAAAAATTCCTAGGGATAGGAAACTCATTCCCTCCCAGGACATCCCACTCCATCGCGGAATAGCTTTGACTGCTACCAAGTTTTTCCCCCTTTCTACAAATCTGAAATTTGTCCTACTACTGCTTCTATCAATTTATCCTCATTGTGCCCTCTGCAAAGCAGAGCAGGTTCTTAGAAAGGTCCACAGTGATCAGTGAGAGGGATTACTAGAAGGAAGTGAAGAGGGTAATAATGTTCAGCTGTCTGCATTCACTCACACCCAGCTCTGATGCTGTGAAACAACAGGTAAACAACAAAATCTCTATGAACCTCAGTCTCCTAATCTGTAAAATGGAGGTGCCACCTATTTTTGAGGATTGTTGTAAAATAGGAAATGGATGTAAAACTCTCTGGAAACTGTAAAACATGATACAAAGGTATATTATTGCACCATTCATTATTTCTTCTATCAAAAACATTTACCTACCATGTGTTCATGTGTGTGGCCCACAGTGTGGGGCCACAAAAATGACTAAGACATGGTCCCAGCTCTTAAGATACTTGTAAACTGCTAGGAGAGAGAAGTTATGCATGAGATAGTTATACTATAAGGAGACTGCATTTTTCTGGTCTTTGAAATCAGACTGGTGACCATTCAGGAAGACTAATTTTGGTCCCATTGGCTGCCAGCCAGAGAAAACTCAAATTGTTCTGAGTGGACTCCCAGAGGGTAATAAAGTTCAGTCATCATGACTTGGTCTGGGTTCTCACACATTACCTAGACTAGAGGGATTAAAAGCTACCATTCCTCCAGCCTGATCTTCTAATCTACATTGCATTCTCACTCCCCATACAAAAATATCTTTAGGTTTATCACTGTGTATTATCTCCTCCTGGGAAGATTTTGTGGAAATAGGATCTGCCTCTACCCAGCATGATTTTCCAGCTGTTTTCCATTGTCTGTCACATTATGAGTCCCATAAGTGCATATATGGTGGACCCCTGAAAAAAACGAGAACTCCCACATACACCAGGCCTCCTTTTCCCTTTCTTTCTCCCTCTCCCTCCATCCCTTATGCTTCTCTTTCCGTTCTTCCTCTCCTCTCCTCCTCAACTCTCCTATTTTCTTCTTCTCCTTCTTCTTCTCCTCCTTCTCCTTTTTCTTCTCTCTTTCTCTCTCCCCTTCCCTCGCTCCTTACCTCCCCCCTCTCTCTGTGTCTGTGTCTGTGTCTGTGTCTGTGTCTGTGTCTGTGTCTGTGTCTGTCTGTCTGTCTGTCTGTCTGTCTCTCTCATACATACATATACACACAGAGACTCAATTCCCTTATAAACAATGTAATGTCCTGAGTAATGAAATAATTTAGTCTAAGAAAACTTACTCCCTGCTCCCCAAGGAAAGACTGAAAATTCTCTGAAATTTAATGAAAAATGTTGCTAATCAGCTCTCTTGCCCTGTTCTCCAGTTGCACTCCTCACCAAACCACAGAAAATCTTGGATGGCTTTATTTTGTATTTTGGCAATATGGGACACACATAAGTCATCAATGAGATGTGGGCTTCATTAACTCAGCTCCCAGAATTTTTTATTTACATTTTTAAAAGCTAAGAGAATGAATACCATAGATGATTTTCTTCTACTCCTAACTTACTAATGACTTGGAATAATGGAAAGAACAAAGTGAAAAGGTCATGCAATAGTTATCTAGGCCATCCCTCTGCCTCTGGCCAATTCTACACCAAAACCATGCCAGCCAGAGAATCTGAATCTAGGGGATGGATCCTTCATTAATCATTTCCATAGTCTTAGAGGGAAAAAAGGCAAGGAAAATCACTCTTACTAGACTCCTAACCAGCTACTGTACTAAAGATGGAAAGGTAAAGTGGTAGTCTTCCTGATGAAGAAAACAAAGTTAGTGACCAAATGATGTATATCACTGAAATTACTTGGGTTGATCAAATGGAGAATGTCAGCTGAGGGTATTACTAATGCCAGAATCCTTACAGGACAGAGTCCACAGGTCATGGGAGTAGTTAATGGGAAAAAGAAAAATGTGAGGGAAAGACAGATTTCTGAGATATTCCAATAGAGTCTTCTTTCCAAGTTGGCATAGACTCATTAGACACTTTGGATGCATTCATTCACCCAGTTCTCGTTCTCTCTCTCTCTCTCTCCTCTCCTCTCCTCTCCTCTTCTCTCTCTCTCTCTCTCTCTCTCTCTCTCTCTCTCTCTCTCTCTCTCTCTC
>NC_058130.1:123192669-123222669 GCF_016433145.1 Gracilinanus agilis | reverse complement strand
CTCACTTTCTACCTCTTGCTTTGAAAACTATAATCAAATCAACACTACCATTTCCTCTGAAAAGTGTGTGCCAATCTACTGCCCTTTTATTCCACTTACATTTTGAGACTCACATACATATGCTCCTACATAACTCAGTAGTTTTTTATATATCTTGTATGAGCCATTAGATGGTAAATTCATTGGAAATAGAAGAAGACTTCTTGTAGAAGGTGAGATTTCAGTTGAATCTTGAAAGAAGCCAAGAAGGCAGAGGTGAGAAGGGAGGAGTGCTCCATTCATGGGAAAAGAAACTGAGTTGGTTGATGTAGTGTCCTTTTTGAAGAACAGAAAAAAGGCCAGTGTCATTGGATCATAGAATGTATAGTGGAAGTAAAGTATAAAAAGTATAATAATTAAAATTGGTTGCCAAATGTAATAATCAAAAGCTTGGTTTGACAAATATAAGAATTTTTAAAAAATTGTTGTGGTTGCCATTTGTAAAAACTAAAAATTAAACTCTGAGTATGTTAATAACTTTAGTAGCTTTATTACAGCAGGATAGAGATAGTAAAGAGGGAAATGTAGGAAGGAGGTAGAGAATATTGCCTAGCTATATTCCCTATAATTGCCAATCTGAAGAAATCCAGCTCTACTCTAACAAAGGCTCCCTCAGATCCCAATCTCCAACCAAGAGTCATGGTAGTCTCTTCAGCAAGTCTTACCGGTGTGAAATCAATCTCCAATGCAGAAGCCCAAGGCAGAAGAATCCCTCCAGTACAGAAGACCTACCAATGCAGAAGTCCTCTCTCAGCAAGAGCCACCAAGGCAGCAGAATGAATCAGAATGCTCTTGGCTGGCTTTTTTATAAGCAGTTTCCTTCACTTCATTTCCTGTCTCTCTAGTTTCTTCTTCCTTTCACTGTGGGCTGGTCTATCACATCTCAGGAACCTGTCACAGCCTTTCAATTTGCCTAGCACTGCCCAGAGTGGGGGGCAGTGCTTGTAGCCTTTTAGGGGAGAACTTTCTTTGCTAGTGACTTACTGAGTGTTAAGTAGGGGTACTTCAAGTTCCTGATTGATTAACTTAAAACAGACAAAGGGAATTCAAAAATTCCCTTTCACAAAAGGTAATATGAGCCTCAGTTTTCTCATCTTAAAATGAGCACAATAATATTACTTTTCTACCTACTTCATAGGGTTACAGAAAGGAATTTTCTTTGAAAGTCCTAAAACACTAAATGTGAGTTGTTATTACTGATGGATTCTCCCCTTTCCCCTCATTCTGTTTTAGTTTAGGGGAACTGTTTAGGGGAGCTGATTATCATTATCTCAAGTTGCTACCCCACTGATCCCTCAAGTCAGAAGTTGTCTCTCTTTTCTTTGAAGTAATAGAGGCACTTGGAATCTCTTGTTGTAGTTTCTCAAATCTTGTAAGTATTGGGACTCCATTTTCCCACCCTCGATTCTATTACACTCCACAAGCTGATACTTCTTCACCTTCACCTTATTTGTATTCAGGTCTGATCTCTCACACTAAGCTCCATGAAGGGCAGGGACAGATTTTTTTCCCCTTTGATACTCTTTCTTACAGTGCCTTGCACCTAGTAGGACTTTAATCCATGAGGGCTGAATTGAGTTCATTAGGGCAAAATTTGGCCCAGTGTATAAACACATCTTTGAAAAGCCTTTTCATCTTCCAGCTCGCTGAAAGTTTAAAAATCACACTCCTCGTCCCCAGTTTCTGCCACAACCTCATTTTCAGCTTCTCACAGTAGGATGTGATCATTCTCAGAAAGAACTATGATCAGATTTGCCTCAGGTTATGGTACCCTGGGGTGATTGGGAGACAGGAATAGAGAATGGGAAATTGGGATTTCCCCTCTAGGATTCAGTGTTGCCATTTTGGTTGTAGATGGGGTGCCAAAGTCCATCTGTGGATGATGGTGGCCAGGGGAGGGGGTGTGAAAATTGCAAAGGCAACTGCCAGGAATTCATGAAGCTTTGCAAAGTTCATCTGTTTGGTGGTTGGCAAATGGCAAAGGGAATTGGGGCTCAGCATGGCACAAAGAGGACACTGGGGGAATTGTTATTTCTAGGGCTGGTTCAAAGAAGACCTTTGAGGACAAATCTGTCTTGGCCACTGATCTCAGTTTCCAAGGTGGCCAGACAAATGATGGGCCAGTTTTTCTCCTTCTCACCTTCTTCTCCCTCCTCTCCTCCTCCTCTGACCCCTCTTGTGGAGCTTGAGGACCCTCCACAGCACCACTGCTTTGTCTGCATAAAGAAGAGAAAGGGGGTGGGGAGAGTGATGTGATGCTCTTCTAAGTGGCTCCATGCCAATCTCTCCACAGTTTGGCTCCCCACCAGCCCAATCAGCATACAAATAACTTCCCTCCATTTATGCCAAACTTCTTTTATGGAAAAATCGAAACATCTTGTCATTATTTTAAATTTTAAAGAGACAAATTAATTTTATTAGTTAAATGACTCTAGGGAAGAGAGGGGCTTTTTACCTAGGCTGCCACAGCATCCTCTCGTGTATCACCTTTTTAAAATCTCAGGTCAGGAGCCAGATGCCTCCATGCCCCTTCCTGGGCAAGAGAAACCATAGCAGCAGCAGCAGCAATCCCTGGTCCCCCTTCTCCCCGGCCCCCATCCCGACACCCACTTGGCCATAAAGTGAACTTATTGTTGGAAATTTAGTGGCGGAGGCACAAAGAATCAGAGGGGAGCTCGGAAACAAGAGCAGCTGCTCCAGGCTTATGAGTCTGATCTCAAGAGGCAGCCTGTGCTAGAATGAGATGCACACTGCAACAGATGCCCACTGTAGCAGAAGTATTAGTAGTTATTATAATGGGGATGAGGTTTAAAATTTTGTTGGGAGCCAGGGTGCTCAGTAATGATTGCTTGTCTGTTCTCCTCAAAGCACTAGGAAACTTGGAAGCCTATAATCTAGAAAGGGATGAGTGAGTTGACTTCATTAACTCACTCCAAATGTTCTTGTTCTTCCTTTCTCTGAGGGAGTGGGAAAAGGTGGATTAAATACTATAGAGATATCGATGGGCTTACCGACTTATTGGCTAGAATTGAGTGCTATAATTTTTTTAAAAATTCAGTGTTAGATATAGATATCTTTTCCCCAAAGGACTAAAAATGTAGCAACCACTTTAGGCCACATTTTTATAGTTACTTAAAACTAGGAGAACTTGGTGCATCATACAATGCAAATTTTAAAATAGTTTTACTATAATTTTTCCTACCTATATAATGTGCTTTTGGGGGGGAACCTTACTTTCTGTCTTAGAATTGGAAGAATTAGGCAATGGGGTTTAAGTGACTTGCCCATGGTCATATAGCTAGGAAGTATCTGAGGTCAGATTTGAACCCAGGATTTCTTGTTTCAAGATTTGGTTCTCAATCCACTGAGATACCTACCTGCCTCTTTAATGAACTTTTAATACAAATAATTATAAGCAGATATTATAATTTCACTTTGAAATAAAAGTTTTCATTGTATCTTTATTTTCTTTGCCTTGTATATATATAAAAATAAAAACATTGCATCTTTGAGGTATTCTTAAATTCTAGTTCAGTGAATCAGTCTTTTTTTTTTTTTTGTCTTGATTTGTGATTTTATTGGCGTAAAAGGGTGAGATTACTCCTAAAAATGCAAACATTTCTCCAATGCCAGTGGGTAACTAACTCTTCCTCTCAGCAGATTAAAATCTTAGACAAAAGATTACTTGGAGCATCAAAAAGGTAAGTGGACTTTGCCTGTAGTTAGACAGGTTTGCTATTTTGTGATTTCAGGCATATTCAAATGCTTCATAAACCCATTTAGAGTTTTCCTACTTTTTTTCCTTATTATTATTTTTTAAATTTTCTTTTTAATTTTATTTAATTGATTAATTAAGAGAACTTTTCCATGGTTACATGATTCATGTTCTTGCCTTCCCTTCCTTCCACCCCCCCCCCCCACCGTAGCCAGTGTGTAATTCCGCTGGGTTTTACGTGTGTCATTGATCAAGACCTATTTCCATATTATTGATATTTGCACTAGGGTGATCGTTTAGAGTCTGCCTTCCCATTTGTGGTTTTCTTGGTAAAGACACTGGAGTGATTTGCCATTTCTTTTTCTAACTCATTTTACAGATGAGAAAACTGAGGCAAATAGGAATAAGTGACTTGTCTAGAGTCATATAGTCAATGTCTGAGGCCAGATTCAAATTCAGAAAGAGGATCTTCCTGATGCAAGCCGCATCACTCTCTAGCCACTATGCCATCTAACTGCCCGAGTCATACAGGTAGTATGTGTTAAAGGCACGAACTACCCACGTTTCCCTGACTCTAAGAATAGCTCGCTGTTGTACTTCTACATTCCTTAAGGTGCTTCTTCCTCTTCTTTTTAATGATGCACTTGAGCATCTTGGCTATTCTGTGATCCTAATCAATTGCAATATACTGAAAAGAGGTCCCTTTTTTTTGGAGGTTCTCTTTTTTTGTTTGTTTCTCTAAAAAAACAAACAAAAAAAACTTTACCTTCCATCTTAGAATCAATACTGTGTATTATTGGTTCTAAGATAGAAGAGTGATTAGGGCTAGGCAATGGGGGTTAAGTGACTTGCCCAGGGTCACACAAGTAGGAAGTGTCTGAGGTCACAGTTAAAGCCAGGACCTACCATCTCCAAGCCTGATTCTCTATCTACTGAGCCTCTTAGCTCCCTCCAAGCTTCTCTTTTCAATTCTACAAGAAACAGCCTTTTCTTTTTCTTTCAGTCCAAAATCTCCATCTTAAAGGGTCAGCAATTCAATCATTGAGATGTACAGGCTCAGAATCATGATGTACACACAGCACACACATAACTGACATTGACAAAATATTGCCATAAAGGATATTCTTTCGATGGAGAAGAAAGTTCTGAGTCTTTCTCTTTTTTATTCTTCCTCCAGACTTCATGTTGTGATAGACCAATCTCACAGCATGGACTTAATGTCCTTTCTGCCTAGATCTTGATGGAGCACACAGTTTGGGGCAGTTGTTGGGAGCTGTGTGGGCCAGAGATGGATTCATGCCACAATATTTCCAGCCTAGGACCACACACCCTCTCAGATATTTGTGGCAAGTGGAAAAAAAACATAGACTTTCACAATTTGGTAGCTTCTCCAGAGAATATGGCTTTGTTTTATCCTTCAACAGTTCACCAGGAGATTCCAAAATGCTTTTTTCTCCCCAAGATTCCATTTTCTTTCCTGTCCATACATAGAAACAAAATGAGGGTATGAGTGAGGTGGTCCACATTCTCTCATGAGAAAATAAGAACCAGAAGAAAACAATGGTACCTTCAGATTTCCTGTGCCATGATAGCTGCTGGAATAAACCAGGACCCAACACTGGTTTTACTGACTCTAGGTAAATTATAGTATTGGAGACCCCCTGTATGATACGGTGGAAAGAATACTTGATTTGGCAATAGAAGATTTGGGTACAAATGCTCTGCTACTACTGAAACATTGTCCAAAGCCACTTTTGTTCTCTGAGCCTCAGTTTCTTCATCTGTAAAAAAGTGATTGTACTATAGGATTAGACGGTCACCTTTTAGTTCTTGATCCCATAATCCAGTTAGTGCCTATGGTTAGGAAATGCCCCCAACTCTTACAAAGTGAGGCATATGTAAAGTAAATAATTTAGGGGGCTTTGATCTCACCCTAGTGGAGGGACATGAGTGTCACCTTTCTGACTCCCTGATGCTGCATCTAGGTGCAGCCAGCATCAAAGTGCCAGAACCAATGCAAAGTCACCACAGAAGGATGAACTAGAGCATTGAAAAAGTGAGCACTGGAAGGAGAGCTGCAGTTTTTTTTTTAATTTAGCTCTAGAACTTTTGGCTCCCTGGGCTGACTCTGCTCTTTATCTGATCTGATAATCTCTGATAATCTGCCAGCTGAATGGAGAATTGGATCTAACACCCTAAAGTTAGAAAGCCTGAGAGCTATCTCTTTATTTATAAATCCTTCTCTCTCTTTACTAATAAATGCATATAAATTTGGTAATAAGCCCCCAGATTAATTTATAACAGGCACAAGGTCATTAGGGCAATAAATGGCAGATAAAGGACTTGAATTCAGATGTCTTAATTCCTAGGATGGTGCTTTTAAAGAAATTCTTGGTTAGGATGGCACCTGAAATCAAAAGTCCTGTGTTCTATGAAATACCACGAAAATCTAAGAACACCCATCCTGATCTTTATGTCATGGACTTAAGCTTCTAAGGGAGATTGTCTACTAGGACTGTTGTCTTATGAAATCTGGTTTATTCTGAGCCACAAATAAGTCACCTGTTTCCATCCTAGCTCACATGGATATAAATAGCTCATGGAAGCTGGTTGTTTCCATTCAGAGCTGGGAACATTAAGTTTATTCTTTCAGGATATGGATGGATTTTTTCTGCCCTTGGCAGGCTATAAAACTCACTACCACTCCAAAGTACTTTTATTGTCTTCAACTCTGGAGTGGCAGTGCACAGAATTATGCCTATAAAAATTAGCCACCACATTCCTGAGAAGCTGGGCTGTTTTGTTTTGTTTTAAACAGGGATGTAAATCTGAACCAAAGTAGCTCCATTTGTATAAAAATGACTATTCCTTTGGTTTAGTCTTTAATCTGTCTCAGAATACTTACAGTGCTTTGAATGGTCAAATTACTCTTTCATTTATAACATCTTTGACTTGCTGACCACATGTCTCTACTTTTTCTGTATCAAACAATAGGGAAGGAGAAAGCAAATGAGGAAGGAAGGGAGGAAGAGAAATAAAGAGAAGAAAGAAGGAAGGAAGGATCTAGAAAGGGAGGAAGGAAAGAAATAAAGGGGGAAAGAGAGAGAGAAAGGGAAGGAAATAGGGAGGAAGGAAGGACAGAAAGAAAGAAGGAAGGAAAGAAAGGACTGAAGGAAGGAAGGGAAGAAAGAAAGAGAAGAAGAGAGAAAACAAGGAAGAAAGAAAGAAAGAAAACAAGAAAGAAAGAAGAAAGAGAAGAAAGAAAAGAAAGAAAAAAGAAGGGAGGAAGGATGGTAAGAAGGGAAAAGGAAAGAAAGAAGGAAACAAGCATTTATTAAATGTCTACTATATGCTGAATGCTTTACAAATATTATCTCTTTTTAGTCTCACGACAACTCTGGGAAGTTATTGTAATTATCATCCCTATTTTACAGTTGAGAAAACTGAAACAGGCAGAAAGAGGTTAAGTGCCTTGTGCTTGCCTAGGATGGACCATATGAATGTTTGAGACTGAATTTGAATTTAGATTTTCCTGAATTCAGGCCCAATGGTCTATCCTCTAAACCACTTAGCTGGTTATGATTTCAAAAGGGTCATAGAATGTTCATTCTGAAAGGGAGCCTGAAAATCATCTAGTTCCATTGCCTGATGTTTTTCAATGTAGGGATATCAAGAAGTTAGGTGACTCACCTGAGGATCACACCAGAAATAAGTAGCAGAATCAGGACTTAAACCTGGGTCTTTCCACTGCTTTCCATTGCTCTTTATGCTATGCCACAATATCTTTTTCACATGTTTATGTACCATCCTTTTCAAATTTAATTAAATATTTCTTAAAAAACAAACAAACAAACAAAAACCTTACCTTCCATCTTAGAATTAATACTGTGTATTGGTTCCAAGACAGAAGAGTGGTAAGGGCTAGGCAATGGGGGTTAAGTGACTTGTCCAAGGTTACACAGTTAGGAAGTGTCTGAGGTCAGATTTGAACCTAGCACTTCCCGTCTCTAAGTCTGACTCTCAATCCACTGAGCCACCCAGATGCCCTCATCATTAAATATTTCTCTAGTTTTCAGCTTCAAAAAAAAGTCATCCTTGCCTGACTTTTCTGTCCATCATGTTTTGGGTCCAGTCTATGACCAAGTTCATTTGTTTCATTTCTAGAATCCCTTAGCTCTGTCCCACCTTTCTGTTGTTTCTGTCCTCACTATATTCCTCCAAGCTCTCTCTGTGCCAGAATGTCTGCACCAATCTTCTTCCTGGTCTCCCATGCTCCAACTCTTCCTTCTCAAGACATCCTGAACACTGCTGCCAAAACTGATGAGCCTAAAAATTATTACATTGATTAAAATGTGAGCAGTAACTGTCTTACTGTCCTAACTGTAAGCCAGACCTTAGCATAGTGTTTTGCATATAGTTGGTGCTTAATAAATACTTTGTTCATTCAATCATTCATTTTACCATCAATTGGAGTAAATAGAGTGTGGACTGGAAGTAGAGAGACCTTTGTTCAAATACTAGCTCTGCTGCTAACAAACTCTGTGACTTTGAATGCCTCAGTTCTCTTATCCATAAAAGGAAAGCAGCAGCTAAGCTGTGTCCAGCTTGGATATTTTATGATATTATAGCCTATGGTTCTTTGATACCGCCCTCTTCTGAGATCTACAATGGTTTCCTTTTGCCTCTGACAGCAAAGCCAACATCTTCTATCTTCTGGTTGGTTTTCACAGTCCTCCAACATTTAGCCTCAGCCTGCCGCAATTAAGTGCTTGAGAAAATCACTTTGCTTTTGGAGGCTTGTTTCTTTACCCGTGAAGGGAGAATAATAATCTTACTAATTAACCACGGAATTACTAGCTAAACACTGGGCTGTGATGTGACCAAAAATAATATTTGTTAAGGACTTCCCAAACTGCAAATTTTTGTATAAAGGTGGGGCATCATTAGTACTATGAGTGGTAGTAGCTTGCAGACTCGGGTTGTAGCATATGATCTCTCACACACGGTAGATGTCTAATAGAAACTTAATGATCACACACCCTATACCACTTAGCATCCTGAAGAC
Source organism: Gracilinanus agilis (assembly GCF_016433145.1). Lineage (NCBI taxonomy): Eukaryota > Metazoa > Chordata > Mammalia > Didelphimorphia > Didelphidae > Gracilinanus > Gracilinanus agilis. Next base: position 123,213,850 of record NC_058130.1, on the reverse strand, counting down.
TGGTGAGGATTTACATCATATTACATTATTATTTATCTTCTTTTTTTTTCTTTTTCTTGTTTGCTGTTAGGCGGTGTAGTGGATTGGGAAGCCAGGTGGTATGGTGGAAAGACTGAGGAAAGAAGAGGAGAAGACTCCTCTTCCTGAGTTCAAATCTGGCCTCAGAAACTTACTATCTGTGTGATCCTGGGCAAGTCACAGTTCCTTACTTAGGAAAAGAGCTGGAGAAAGAAGTGGCAAACTGTTCCAGTATCTTTGCCAACTGAAAATGACTGATCAATAACAGTGTAGAGGATAAAACAAGCCAGAGGAGCTGAGTTCAAATAGTAGGCATGTCCCTCAACCTCAGTCTGCTCTAGTTTCTTCAACTATAAAAATAGGGGTCACAATAGCACCTACTTCCCAGGGTTGTGAAGATCCAATGAGAAAATATTTGTCGAGGACATAGCACAGTGCCTGGCACATAACAGGCACTTACTAAATGCTATTTCCTTTTCTCTTTCCTTTGTTTAGATGCACAGGGAAATTAAGAAATCAGTATGGAGGAGTAAAAATCTAAACTGTGTTTAAAACTTGGCTATTGGGAGAGCTGGGCTTAGAGATAGAAAATCCTGGGTTCAAATGTGGTGTCAGACACCAGATTCTTAGCTGTGTGATCCTGAGCAAGTCACAACCCCCATTTGCCTGCTTCTACCACTACTTGACTGTTGGAACCAATTGTTCTCATCTGCCCATTCCACTAGGGGAATGTCTTCATATGCTTGGTGACTTTGAGCCTATCAGTTACCTTCAACCTGGTTTAGCTCACCTGCCTTCTTCTGCCTTGGAACCAATACACAGTATTGATTCCAAGAAGGAAGTTGAGGCTTTATATTAAAAAACAAAAAAACCAACAAATCAACAACGTGGTTATTCCAATTTCAAAACAAGTCCAAAAGTGGATGAAGGTGGCAGATTGGGGCGGGGGGTGTGAGAATCAGGCACCAGCATGGCACAATAGAAAAAAAGCAGCTCTTAGAGTCAGGAGAGCCTCAGATTTGAATCTTGCCTCTGCTCATACCATAGCTGAGTAACTATGGGCAAGGCATGTAGCCTCATTGAGTTTCAGTTTCTTCATCTTTAATATGGGGTAATAATATCTGCAATACCTATCTCAGCATTTTTGCCAGGATCAGAAAAGGTAATTGAGAGGAATTCAGTGATTAGAAAAGCTTAAAGTTCTATGTTTGTCAGACATCATTATTATCAATAGAGCAACATCTTAATATTTAGTCAGTTAAATTTAATTTAGCGTATATGCATGGGATGCACAGAGTGTTCAGGGAAGACTAGAACTTCTGGTGGGTGGGCTTGCTGAGCCCTTTTCAGGGTTGTTCATCCTCCTTTGGTGTCTATCTGCCACCCAGCTCTCAGCTCTGGCTCCAAGAAGTTGTAGTATAGCGAGTGGCCATATTCTGGTAAACCGTTATCTTGGCAAGTGAACTAAACTAGGTTGAAGGCAACCTACAGGCTCAAAGCCAGTGAGTTATGGCAATGGTTGCCCTGAGCATGTGAAGACATCCTCTAGTGGAGTGGGCAGATGAGAACAACTGGTTCCAACAGCTATGGAGGTGATAGAAGCAGACATTGTATAGTGCTTAGAGCTTGGTCAGACACTGAAGAGGTCAATGTCATCCACTGCATCATGGACCATCACCAGTCATCCTGACTTCTGTTGTGATACTGGACTCTGATGATTCTAGAAGAGAGAAGTGAGGCTGACAATTTTGTGCAACTCTCACTCACTTAAAACCAATGCACTAACAAGTCAGCTTATGTGCTAGTCCAAAGGCATCGCCCCTAGTGATGTCATTTTGGTCCTCTTCAAGAACAAAAAACAACCACCAACTGACCAATAGGCACACATACACACAAAGACACACATTCAAAGTTTCTAAAGATTGTTGGATAAACTTTTCTAGTTAAAAACTGTCCAGCAGGGGAGAAAAGTATAAAAGCAATACCAGTCAGAATCAATGTTCTGAGACTCTGCTCAGAAATCTTCAATGGATCCCTAGTGTCTACTGAGCAAAATATAAATTCTTTTTCCAACATTAAAGGATCTTCAAAATCTGGTGCCAATCATTGAAATAATATATTCCAGTTTAACTTGGACCACTATTTGCCCCATTACCCTGTACTTTCTTTTTGTTTCTTTCTTTGTCCATGCTGTCCTCTCTATCCCTAATTTTTGAACTCATATCCTTCATTTAAAAAAATCTTAGTTTAATTTTTTAGTTAACAATAATCTACTTTATTTCTCTCATCTCTTACTCTCCCCACCACTACTCCCACCCACGATGGAAAATAGAAAAACAAATCCTTGTAATAAATGTGCAAAGCCAAAGAATGCTAAACCTAGTCATGTCCAAAGACTCTATGTCCCACTGTACATTTCTTTGTCAGGAGGTAGCCCACCTATTCTTTAAAGCACAATCAAAAGCCTTCTGCTATGATGCCTTGACTGATACATCTGTAAGTAATAATCTCAAATCGGTAGCACCTTGAATTGTGTCTCAACTCTATTATTTGGTGTGTTAGTCATCTGTGTTTTTATCTTGTCCCTAATTAGACTACAAATTACCTGAGGACAGGGAATATGTCTTATCTGAGCTTTGTATTTCTCCAAGGCTTAGCCCAGCTCTCTGTACATAGATGACATATTGAATTATTGAACTGAATTATATATTGTATAGAGGTAGGGGGAAGAGGAGAGAGGGGGCTCAAAATGTCACCTGCTTTCCAGTATTTCCCTCATCAGCCTGCTACAGTTGAGGGCTGCATTAGAGATACAAAGCCTTAACCCAAAGGGATTCCCTGTTAAAATACAAAGGTATTCTCTGGGAGGAGGAAGGAACACACCAGCACAAGTTGTCAGATTACTTGGCTGTCACTTAGCAGAGAGACGTGTTCTCCAGGGATGGATATAAGACAAATTAGTTTTGATGGTAGTTGAAGAGGAAAAGGTCAGGAGCATGAAGGGCTGCTTCAGGAGACTGCCTTGGACAGGGATGGGATGCTGAAGGTAGATGCGGGGAGTGTTCCCAAAGATGTACTTAAACTGCTCTATAATTCTGCTTAGGCGGCTGATTCCTCTTAATTAGCTTTATTCTACTTCACAGTAATTTTGAATATCCTTTTACTAAAGTAAAGTATCCCTTCACTGAAGTTTTACTGCAATGCCTCATCCTGGCATGGAGAGGACTACAAGGTCTCAAAAGCCAGTCAAGGAGAGACTCTGAAGATGGTCCTGATGATGGAACAGACTTTGCATCAATTTTTCTAGGACAAGCCTACCTAAAGTCAGAGAGGCTTATCACCAGATTGACTCTTGGTTGATTAATGGTTTTGGCTATAGCAACTCAAGTTATCTCCTAAGGTGGAATGAATATGAGATCTGTATTATCTGAGGGATGGTTGTTAGGGATGAAGTCATAAATCCTTGAAGTATTCAAATATTATAGGTCTACATAAGAAGGGGCTGTAGTTCTGAATCCATGGACTAATTAATTGTCTTCTATGAATAAACACTCTAAAGATGTCCTTCTTAACTTAATTTGTACCCAGATCTGTGATCTCCTGAGGATACAGAAACTCCCTGGTGAGATGAATCACTGGAGATCAACTATTATTCACCTTACAGAGAGTTACCTGGGGTACAGGGAGGTCAAGGGACTTGCTCAGGGTCACAAAGTAGTAACTGGAATTCAGTGCAAGATCAGCTTTATCTCCTCTGAGATACACTGCCTTTTTAGCTTTTTAAAAGCCCTATTCCTTGCCTAGATTTGAATATGAATAAGTCATTCATTCTTTTCTTTGGAGTTCTATCATTCTACAATAGGGTTTTGTTGTTGTTGTAATGATTTGGTTTTGTTTTTTTCATAAGCTGGATAATTCTGCCTTTGTGATCTATTTGCTGGACATTATATCTTGAAGATAGAGCCATCTTATCCTCTGTATGCTTCCCTGTTTCCCAGGAAGCTTTTAACATGGCAGAGACACACAGGATAAAGAACAGAATGAAAATCTGGCTGCCAGTAATTATCAGTGATGGGAGAATGGAAATGCATACAGAACAGGCAAAGAAGGGGAGTTTACGGAATTGCAATTTACTTTTTAAATCTGCTTGGTGAGGACCTCTGCTTTTATGGCAGTGTTCATCAATTAAACTCTCTCTTTTCAGAAACCAAGCATTGATTTGAAAAAGTAATGGCTGCAGCTTAAAGAAAATAGAATTTCATTTTCAAAAAAGCTTATAGATCTTTTAGTTTGTTATTTTAAAAAACCTCAATGAAGAAATTACCCGACTAAATTTTTTTGGTGGATTTTTATCTGGGATTTGTTATTATAAGATCTTGGACTATTTCCACTAACAGATACAATTTCAATTATCATGATTTGGCAATAAAAGGAATTTTTTGTCACTGATTATTATGTTCTCATTTTCACATGTCCAATTTTAAAAACTGCTCTGCAGAGGATGTATATTTCTTGATACTTGACCAATTCCAAATTCATACTTGTAACTGGACACAAAATACAAAACATAGCCATCATGACTCACAATAAAATATGGGAGCTAAGCAGTACATGCTGTGAGGCCAAGAACACTGGTCCAGCCATTAGAGGACCTGATTTTGAATTTTAGTTCGCCTCATTACTCCCTGGGTGACCTTAGGCAGACCCAGTAACTTCTTTGTCACACAACTGTTTTTTTTATCAATATGAAATAAAATGTCTTTGTATGCCTTACTCGTTCCCACTACTACGTCACAAGCAACATATACTAGAAGAAGCTCTGCCTGAATGCTTCCTCCTTTTTTATGCCTTCCTGAGACTCAGAGAAGATCCAGAGTGATCTGCATGGCATGGCTCAGATGCTATGGAGGATGATTGGAAAACAGAAAGATAATAAGAGTGAGAATAAAGCAGTTATACTTCCAAACCAAAATCCACCAAAAAAAATTTAAGCAAAAGGAATATATTTAGCCCAGAAGCTGAGGAAGATGGGACATCCACAGGAAATTTGCCATTACATTACACACACACACACACACACACACACACACACACACACACACACATCTCTTTACCCTCTATTTTAGTATCAATTCTAAAACAGAAGAGCAACAAGGGCCAGGCAATGGGGGCTAAGTGACTTGCCCAGAGTCACACAGCTAAGAAGTGCCTTAGGTCAGATTCAAAACCAGGACCTCCTGATTCAAGGCTTGGCATTTTATCTACTTAGCTGCTCCATCATAATATATTAAGAAGTATAAAATAATATCGAATATAGTTCTCATAGTAGCAGGGGCACATAGGAGCCAGTAGGAACCAGATCCTGAGAACCAATTATTGGCAAATATTAAAACTCAGGCATTTATTTATTGTTTTGCTGATTGTCTTAAAAAATGATGGTGAAAATGTTAATAATGCAGATTAAAATGCAAAGTGTATCTTTAGAAGTTGTTGTTAAATGCTTGTGAACACATCTCAGGACTCGTGGGATCCAGTATTGTGTTGCAGAATAATATTAATTCTGGATGGATGAAGAAACCCTGTCAAATCTTTCTGGACCAGATATTTGAGAACTAACACCATCTCTAGAAGGAAAACCAAAAAGCAATGAGCTTTCCAGAAGGGGGAACCATATTGGACAATACTTGGAAGTAGAATCTTGGGGATAAGTTCCTGAACTAACTCCATTGCTCACAACCCAAAGCTTTATTTGTCATGGTCCTCTGAGTAACAGGGGTGGTAAAGGTCTCCTAACAGCCTGGGGAGAAGAGTAGATCCACTGGAGGCTGAAAGGGCATCTTTTGACTCTCTCTAGGGTTGGAAGATAATTATTTCTCTAGTTCTTGCTACATAAAGAAAAGCTGTTCTGTAGTTGTTGCCTTGTGAGCCTGAATGCTCTTAAGTTGTGCTGATGGGTCTCCCTTTGCCAGAGTTAGATGCATTAATCTCTGACACCATTCAGGTGGGGATACATGAGTCAGAAGCCCTAATGTTACTTTTACCCTTTGCTTCGGGAAGGAGTCTCTTGTACAAGAGCTAAATATAAAATTCTGGGATTGGACTAAATGATCTCTAAGGTCCCTTCCAGATTTATAACTTGATCCCAAGCTGCTTTTTCAAGTTAGGTAAATTGGGACTGTTGCTCCAAGCATCTGACCTTTGGGAAGGATTTTGAAACTTTTTTAGGTCAGGTACCTAGAACTTAGTAACTCCAGGTAGCAGTAGTATAATACAATTAAATGTAACAGAAATTTATTAGCCCCTGCTGTGTGCAGACTACTGTGCCTGGAGCTGGAAGGGAATCTAAAGTTTAGAAAAGATAGGATTGCTAGCCTTTTCAAGCTTATAGGTTGACAGGGAACTCAAAACTCTTGATAGTTAAAGACACACAATTCTAGCATTTATATAGTGCTTTAAAGTTTACAAAATACTTTACAAACATTATCTCTATTGATCATCACAACAACTCTGGGGAGTAGGTGACATTATTCATCCTCCCCTCTTACAGGTGAGGAAACTGAGGCTGACATAGGTTAGGTGACTTGCCCTAGAAAGGGTCTGAAGCTAAATTTAAACTCAAATCCTCCTGAGATAAAGTCCCATGTTCTATTGGAGTTTAATACTATTGAACTAAACTATCAAAATAACTCCAGCAACTAATATATTCCTTCTCCAATTCATTTTTAAAAGAATTGTTAAAATATAATAACTGAAGCCCCAGACTTATCATGCTATTCTCTTGTGCAAGAACCTTCAGGAGCTCCCTATTACTACTAGGATAAAATACAAACCCCTTTGATTGGCATTTAAGACATTTCACAGTTTGTCTTTAGCCTATCTTTCTAGGCTTATTACATATTAAACTTCTTTAAATACTGTACTTTCCAGTGAAATTGTTCTATTTCCTCTTTCCCAAACTCAGATTCTATCTCTCACTCTCATCTGTAGGCCTTTCAGAAATCTTACCCCAACTCCATGACTAGAGTACCTTCTCTCCCCTTCCTCCTTATAATATCTAGCTTCCTTCAGTGGGGTTCAGCCCTTGTGCCTTCTTCTTAGGCGAATGAAGCCTTTCCTGATTCTCTCCAGTCATTGGTGTTCTCATTCTCCTCAAAAAAATCATGGATCTATTTATAGTTTTGAATGGAATATTTCCCTAATAGAATGTAAGGCAATTCAGAGGCCGGGACTATTTTTTCATTTTGTCTTTGCATCCCTAGCATCTAGCCCAGTGCCTTAAAACACACACACACACATGCACACATACACACACATGATAAAATTCCATATATATATATAGCATACATATCACATTAACTCATGTATATCATACATTTTTCATAGCTTACTTTCTCTTGCTCCTACTGATTCTTATTTATCTATCCATTCACTTATCTATCCCTTCACTTATCTATCTATCTATCTATCTATCTATCTATCTATCTATCTATCCATCACTTATTTATCTATCCATATCTCTCTCTCTTTTTCTCTCTCTCTGACTGTCTGTCTGTCTGTTTGTCTATCTATCCATACATCTATGTAGCCATCTATCTATCTATCTATCTATCTATCTATCTATCTATCTATCCACTTATTTATCTATCCATATCTCTCTCTTTTTCTCTCTGTCTGTCTGTCTGTCTGTTTGTCTGTCTATCCATCCATCCATCTATATAGCCATCCATCTATCTGTCTATCAAAGCCATTATGCTAGATGATAGGGATGCAAAGACAAGATGAAAAATAGTTCCTGCTTCCGTGTAGCTTGCATTCTTTAGGGAAATATTCCATTTAAGCTGATCAATAAATGCATGATTATTTCAAAGGGAAGAGAATACTAATGACTAGGGAGAATCAGAAATGGTTTCAACTAAGAAGAAAACCCAGCAGCTTAGCCCCATCGATGGAAACTAGCTTTTATAAGATGTATAAATATTTTCATATACATATATATGTGTTTATGTATATATGTACACACATATCTATAGATAAATATACATATAGGCATAAAAATCTGACCAGGTAACTCCTGGTGAGTTTACTTACTCAAATAAGTAAACTGACTGTACCTTCCTTCTTTTTTTTTTTTTTTTTCTAAACTCTTACCTTCCATCTTAAAATTGATTCTGAGTGTTGGTTCTGATTTAGAAGAGCAGCAAAGGCTTAACCATTGGGGTTAAGTGACTTGCTCAAACTTATAAAGCTAGAAAAGTGTCAGAGACCATATTTGAACCCAGGACCTCCTGACTCCAGGTTTGGCTCTCTATCTACTGAGCCATCTAGCTGGCTCTACCTTCACTCTTAATTGTCAAATTAATAATCAGGTTAAGGGACTTCCAGAGGGCCACTCAGCTAATATGTGTCAGAGGTAGGACTTGAACTGAGGTCTCCTTGTCTCCAAGGAGACTCCATCTACTGTGCCAGGCTGTTTCTAATAGGAGACACTCAATGAATTCTTGTTGAATTAGATTGGATTGGATTAGCAGAAAGGGAGAGAAGAGACATAATGCCATAAAGAAAGAAAAGAACTATACAACAATGTCTATGAAGAAAGAAATTAAGGCTTGAGTTCAGCAGTTTTCCTAGGGCTACCAATTACCATTACTGATAGAGTTGAGCTTGTTTGTCAGTCTCAGTGCAGTGTAGAGGATTTTAATTTGTCCTTCACTATTGTATGTAACTGACAGGCAGAGGATTATAAAACACACAGTAACCCATTTCAAATCATGCCACTGAAGTGCATTTTGCTAGCTTATGATCTTCCTTTTGCCTTTTTTCTCTCCTCTCTGAAGCATTTTTGATTGAACCAAAAAGTTTTGCAAATGTTTTTGAGACTCTTGATTAGTCCCTGGGATTCCTATCTCTGAACTGATTGCAAAAGAATTGGGAGTTCATTTTTGCTTTTTGACTGGAAGATGATGTTTCTGTGATATAGTGAAAACAGCTTTGGATAAACCTACTCTCCAATCTACCATCCGCCCATAATCTCCTTTTTTTAAAACCCAGGTTCCATACTCTCTTTGGACCCTATTACAAGGTTGGTATTTATCCAAGGAGTAGTAATTCCTAACCACTAAATTCTGACAGCTAGATGGGAGATTAAAGTGGAAATCAGGTTACACTGACTAAAATCTTAACTTTGCTCAGATATCTTTGAATGACTTTAATTTAGTTTTCCTTTCCAACCCCTCTTTATATCACACTTCTCTTTGTACATCCTTTAACTTTCCGGACGTGAGTTCCTGGAGGTCAGGGATCATTTTTTTTTTATGCTTTGTTTCCTCATATATAACTATGTGTCGCGCTTAGTAGGTGCTTAATATATGTTTACTGAATTAAACTGAGATGAATTGAATTGAATTCCTACAAGTGTTTTATGTCTTTGACATTCTGGAGAACTCTCTGGGTCATGCCAAGATGTACCCTCCCTCATATACTTGTCCATTCATCCCTTTTAGCCATGTACATACCAATCATCTTCCTTTCTCCCTCTGCTATGTCTTCCTTCTAATTTCCTGGTTAGAAATGCCATAGATGAATTTTCTCTGACATATTAAAGACATCTTTACAATGCACTTTAATGTCCTGATATAGATGAAAAATTTCTCTGCCTTTCTTTCCCCAATTGAGAAATTGGGATTATAATAAATTGCCAACTTTTATTTCTCTGAGGCTCCAGGAAGATAAAAGTCATTTAGGTTAAGGTTTATAGGTCAATTTACATACATACATACATACTTTTTTTAATTGATATCCCCTATACTTAGCACAGTTCCTTACACCTAGTGGGTGCTTAATAAGTATTTATTGATTGATTATCTAATTTGATCCTCACAATGACCCTACAGATATTCTTTAATACATTTTATAGATAAGAAAAAAGCTTAGAGAAATTATGATTTAGTATTTATAGATTTAGAATTGGAAAGGAGACCTTCTAGTGTAACACCTCCAATTTACAGATAAGAAACTGTGAGGGGTTACATTTTTGGGGTTAGGAGTTCGAAAAAAATCAGGAGAGGAGCTTATTAAATGCAAAACACTTAGTTCATTATTAGGAAAATATGGATAGGAAATAAGAAGGAGGAAAGTGAAAATAATCTTATAATGGCTTATAACTATACTCCAGATCCCAATCCTAACTGAATTTAATCCTAAATTAAAATCCTAACTAAATCAGAGGGCTAGGCCAAAGCCCTCACCTACTCTCCTATACTTGCTTTTTCTCTAATAATATAACCATTATCTATCTACTTATCTACCCAAGTTATTAATAATCAATAAGGGTAATAAATCTGTTTCTCTGACTACAGTAGTCCCAGAGAGAGCAAGCCACACACTCCTTTCCCCAGAGAACCCAGAGACAAAAGCCCTTTCCAACGGTCTGCAACCTACAAAACCACACAGCCACACCTTTCTAATGGTCACCAACTGCCACCCTGCACACCAGGGGGTCTCTTACTGAAAAATATTATTGCTCCTTTTCCTCTTAAATATAAAAAAGGAGAAATGAACTCTCTTAACAAAACTAAGATCTAGAGGAGTAGTAGGTATACATACATAGTAAATGCTTAATAAATACTTGTTGATTGATTATCTCACTTGAGACTCATAACAACCTCATAGCTATTCTTTTATCCATTTTATATAAAAGAAAATGGACCCATATAACATTTTTTCATATTTCAATGTTTCTTTTAGTTTCTGAGAAATTGTGATTTAGGATTGAATATTCAGAGCTAAAAGGAACTTCAGAGTTCTTCTAGTCCAATACTCCCAATTTACAGATGAGAAAATTAAGGTCCAGAGGAGAGTAAGTGATTTCCCCAAAATACACAAGTGTGAGTAGACTGAAACCCAAGCCTCCTAGTACCAAATTTAGTTTTCTTTCCATCATACTCACACAGCTAAACAAGGATAAAAGGCATGATTTCACACCCAGTACTCTTGTACTTTCCACTGAACCACATTATCTTTTTCCACGTGGTGAAGGTGACACTAGCTAGAAATATTTTTGAAGCAAGAAAAATGCTAATTTTAAGTTCCATTAGAAATACAACATTAGGGATTAAGGGTAGTCATGGGAATCAATGCTTACCAAATGGAAAAGGCCAATTTAATAGAGCAATCTGGGAGAACAATGAAAGAATGAGAATTACTAGTAAGAATAATAATAGGTATTTGAAAGTACTAAATTTTGTTTAAAAATGTTGACTAAGCACCTACTGTGTTCACAGCCCTGTGCTATAATTAGGGAGTACCAAGTATAGAAAAGACATGCCCCTACCCTTCTATAACTTAATATCTAGCATAAGAATAGGACAGAGAGCTATCCATAGTATGCAACATTACTTGGCAAGCTCCTCAGAGAAATATAAAACAATGAGTCATGTTCTTATTCTCTCTCTCTCCTTCTCTCCCCCACTCTCTTTCTCTGCCTCTCTTTCTTTCTCTCTCTCGTCTCTCTCCCTCTCTCTCTCTCTCCCCCTCTTTCTGTCTTCCTCCATCCTTCCCTCCTTCCCCCTCTTTCTCTCTCTCTCACTCTCTCTTTCTTTCTCTCCTCTTTCTCACTCTCTTTCTCTCTCTCTTACTCTCACTCTCTCCTCTCTTTCACTCTCTCACTCTCTCTCTTTCTTTTTCCCTCTCTCTCTTCCTCCCTCCTTTCCTCCCTTTCCCCTAACCCCTGTCTCTCCATGTCTTCTGAGCTTTGATCCCACCTCTTCTGCCTATTTGATATTTCCAACTAGAAGTCCTTTGGACATTTTTAACTCAACATGTCCAAAATAGCTCTCATCTTCTACAATTTCCCCTTCACTCCTTTCCATATATTACACCTCTCTGTGTATATCTTGTATTCTAAACCTATCCTTTTTTAAAACTTCCCTAGTTCTGTTGTCCTTCTAATGACACATGATTGTAATTTCAGAGACAGCCAAGATTTTTTTTTCCCTCCCTCCTTTACATTCCTCCCTCTTTTCCTCAATCAATCAGTCAACAATTTAAGGTGCTTTCTGTATGTTAAGCACTCTTGCTAGGTACTGAGGATACAAAGAAAAAGATTAAACAATCCTTGCTCCCAAGCAGTTTCCTTTTATAGGGGGAGACAAGCATACATATAAGTATAGTAAGAATAAATATATGAAGAATCAAAACCAAACAAACACCACCCCTCTTATCCAATCTGTTGCCATGTCTTGGCAATTATCCCTCTACAATTTATTTTGATCTCATCTTTTCTCCATCATCCTAAAGCAGGCATTTATCCCATCTTGCCTAGATTATTGTAACAGCTTCCTCACTGAACTCCTAGTCCATCCCCTTTTGAATCTACCCTTCACAGTGCTGCCAAAATAATGCTCCTAAAACAGGTCTTACTATGTCCCTTCCTTGTTCAAGAATATTCAGTGAGTTCCTATTGTTTCTAGTGTAAAATGCAAACTTCTCAGGTTGGAATCATCAAATAATCAGGAATATATATCTCTATTTGCATATTCTATCCTATTTACATAGTATATTCCTCCATACATTCTCTATATGCATTCTATAGCAGAATGTAAGCTCCTATAAGACAATAACAAAAAAAAATTTAAATCTTATTTATGTAGAACTTCTGTTTTTGCATTATCTTCATTTTTTTAACCTATCTCTCACTCTTCCCTTACTGGGTCAGGGAAGCAGGGGCAGGGAGGGAGGGAATCTTCCTTGTAACAAGGATTAGAAAACAATGATGACAAAACTAATCAACATAACCACTGTATGACAATATATTCAATATTTTATACACATAGTTCCCCACCTCAGTTTTTGGTGGTTCTTTTTATTTATATTGTTACAGTTATATATATAAAACTTTCCTGGTTCTGTTCATTTCAATCTGCATGAGTTCATATAAAACTTTCCAAGGTTTTCTAAATTCTTCATATTCATTGTTTCTTAGAATATAATAATGATCCATTTCCACTTATTCATATAGTTTATTTATCTAATCCCTAATGGAGGAGTATCATCTTTTTTTCCAGATGTCTGTTATTACAAAAAAGTATTATTGCGAAGATTTTTTATCAGATAAAAATTTTCTATTATCGAGCAGAAACTATTTTTCATTTTATCTTTTTTGTAAACACTTACTTTTCTTCTTAGAATACAGTGTTTTGATTTCAAGGCAGAAGAGTGGTAAGGGCTAGAAATGGGGGTTAAATTATTTGCCCAGGTTCATACCATTAGGAAGTGTCTGAGGTCAAATTTGAACCCAGAGCCTCTCATCTCTAGGCTTGGCTCTCCATCCACTGAACCACCTAGCTACCCCTTCAGTTTGTTTTTGAATCTCAAATACCTAGCAAAATGGCTTTCATTTAGTAGACATTCATTGAGTTTGCAGCTTCATTTTTGTTGTTATTGTTGCATTTTCAACTTGACAATTGACATTGTGTAAATTGTTTTCCTGATTCTATTTACTTTATTCTGTATTAATTCCTAGAAGTCTTCTCTGCATTCATCATATTGTGTCTCTTTACTGCAGGTAATTTTCAGTTACATACCAATGGTTTATTTAGCTATTCCCCAAACAATGGGCATTGACTTTGTTTCCAGTTCTTTGCAACTACAAAAAAAAATTGCTATAAATATTTGGCATACAGGATCTTTTCTCTTCTTCACTGACCCCCTTTGGATATATGCCTAACAGTGGAATCTCTAAAGGTCAAAGGATATGAACAACAAGAACAAAAAAACCTTATAAAACGTTTGGTACAGTTTCAGAGAAATCAGGGAAATCTCAAATGACCTGAAGCAGAGAGAGTCTAGCAGAGCCAGGAAAATAATTTCTACAAATACAACATTGTAAAGATAAATGATTTTGAAAGGCTTAAGAACTCCGTTGAATGTAATGACTAACTGGGATGCCAGAAGAAACAAAGATGAAGAATGCTACCCATTTCCTAAGATAGAGATGATGAATAAAGGGTACAGAATTTTTACATATATATATATATACACACACAGACACACACACATGCATAGATCTTAGAAGCCCTTTGTAGATGTGCATTTTATTTAATATATAAATATTTTTATGACTTTCCTAGTTCTAACCCACATCTGTGTCAACTTGGGTTGTGCAGGGGATTGTATTTTTAGAAGCAAAGCCAAAGAGCTGAAGGTTTGTCAGGGTCCTCCTGAGCTTGAAAGGTTTTACATGGGGGCAGGTGATGGACTGGGTGTCTGCCTTCCTAGAATCATCTGTATCATTTGGAAGATATTCTTCATCGGAAAGCTGACCTTAAGGTGTTCAGGTTGTTTTTTTTTAAGCTTCTAAGTCTTGTCTACTAATGGGAATATCTACACCAATGAAATCTCAGAAACTTAAAATAGTAAAGGATTGAAATAGTGTTGTAGCCAAGAATCAGAATCTTTTTGTCTTAGATTAGATTTGTAGCTGCACTGCTGACTGATAGTGACCTTCAGTGAGTCTATTAATAATCACTGGGCCTCAGTGTTTCCATTGGTGAGGCAAATTGAGGTTATAAAGCTTCAGAGGGTCTTTTTGCACACATTATTAAGATAAGGAACATTTTTAAATGATCTTTCCTTATAAATGCAAAGCATTATTTATGAGCGTGCTATTCATTTGGCTGGCAGTCTGGAATATGCCATTGTTCCAATTTTCTCTTGTAATTTAGCAACTATCAAGGCTATACTTTTAATCAGAAACTCTATTGCTTGAATAGGTAACAACCCATCTTCAAAAGAGTTTTTCAAAAAAATCTTGATAATGTCAGGAATTGCAGTGGGTATTTTGGGGGCGGGAAGAAGAGGAAGAGAAGACAGAATGAAGGGAAAAGTAGGAAAAGGAAGAATATCATGGGGTCAAGGAAACACAAATTGAGAGCTAGAATAAGCTTTAAAGGTCATTTTGTCACAAATATACCCCCTCCATTTTATAGATGGAGAAACTGAGGTTCAGAGAGATTAAGACTTGATCAAGGTCATACAAATTAGAAAGTTGTAAAATTTGAACTCAGATCTCCTAATTCAAGGATAGATAGAAAGAAATGACAGTCACATAGACAACTTTCTTTGAAACACTTCTTAAGGCACATTCTTAAAGCCCTACGTGTATATGTACATACAAGCATACCTACATATATGTACGAATGTATATCTATGAAATGCATATATACGTCTATGTGAAAGACCAGGAAAATAGTTAAGCAGGTCACAGAGATATAGATCTTGCCCCCTGGGCTTAGTTTTTCTTTGCACCTGTTTTTTCTATCCATTTGTTTATAGGAGAGGAGAGACTTAGTTATCAAAATCTGGGAAACCCTCAACCTCAGAGCTATTTAGTATTTATTAGGTAAATAGTTATTACCTGAAGTATAGTCTAATCTTCAAAGACTGGAAATTGGAAAGATATGGAATCAGCACTATAAGTTGATGTCTCTGAACTCCTTCAGAGACATCAACATATAGACAAGGAAGTGCTTCTAGACCAGCATTGGCGAAATATTGACACGTGTGCCCAGGTGGAATAGGGGGACCTGCTCTGTTCCCCATCATCCCCACACCTGAGGACATTTTTTGCATGCCCCAACCTTCTGCTTAGCCCTCCCAAAGCGAGTACTTCTCTCTGCTCTCTGGTGTAATGTGGCAGAGTTCATAGGCAGCTTCCAGTTGTAGTTTGGGATTGCAAACTTGAAAACCTTCCCCAAGACTGCTCTAGGCAAAGATGAAGGGCTCAAACCATAGAATAACCAAGACTATGTTCGCTAGCTAGGAGGAACCTATTCATGGTTCAAATTAGAGTGGTACCTGGGGCTAAGTTTTTGGGTGAGGAGATGAGAGATCTCAGTAGTCAAGACTGAAGAAATCAAGACAGGGGAACTTTTTACTAGTCCTCTAGTGTTTTCCTGCCTTTTCTGAATGACCAGAAAAGCATGGAAGCACCCACTCTTTCTTGAGGAAGAGATTATAAAGGATTTCAACTTAGAACATGAAGATGGTGGTGACTGGAAGAGGTGAAATGTCTAGTGAAACATCATCTGGTGGAGACTGAGTTCATACTTCTTAGACTTTGAATGTTCTATTTATCTGACTGAGAAGCATCCAACTGAGCCTGAAACGTTCAAGGATTAGCCTGAATGAATTGCCCCTTTATATATCTATCCAGGTCACACAGGTTTGCTAGATCTATATCTCTGCAATTTGCTTTAACAAAACATATTCCCTACATGCCTACTGTACCATGTATGTTCTCTGGCCATAAGCATTCTCCATGTGTGTACCTTTACCCATGATTCTCCACATTTGTCTACTCTCTCCATCAATTTATTTATCTGGGAGAGAATTTACTCCAGGTTTAGATGGGAAACGTGCTTTATTTATTAAATAAATAATTAAATGTTATTAAATATTTAAATTAATTAAACAAACTAAATAAATAAATGATAAAGGAGTGTATTGCATAAGAAATAAATAAATAGAAAGGCGTTTTATTTATTAAACACCTTTGTTTTAAACTAGCTTTGTCTTTTGGCTGTAGGTTAAAGATAATTGAATTGAGGGATGACCCCAGTATTACTGAGGTACGATAACTAATAAAATTAGTATTATTGATGTGGCATGAGGATGCTGCTTGTCAGAGAGATATAGGAATTTGTTCCCAACTAAGAGACATCAGAGCCATGACTTGAACACTGCTCTCCTGGATCTTAAACCAGATTCAGGCTCTTTATTTCAGACTGAGGTGAGGGGATTAAACAGGTAGAGATGGGGAAAACAGAACAGTGTGAGAATGAGAAGGGAAACAAAGACCAATGAAAAGGGAGACAGGAAATTGCATCCCTGAAAAATTTTCCAGTTATCTACTTCCCTTTATTTTCAAATAAAGCATTTGAGGTCCCAGATTTCAAGGTTAATGTGTTTGGATACGTGTGGGTTGATGGTGACTTTTGCTAAAAATATGTTCATGGAAAGAAAAAAAGATTAACACCCATTCTAAGGATCTTATTTATTCAGAGCCAGCTCATTTGGTGGGGTGCTTTGGCTGGCTTATGTAAGTTGACAGACATCTGTCGAAATACCTCGCTCTGGGGATTAGCTATATCAGAGTCCTTATTGCCCTTGTAGCAACTCTAAATGGAGAGCAACCTTCTTTCAATCAAAGACCCCTCATGGTTAACAGGGTCATGCTCCAAAGCCTCCCCAGGCACAAAAATGGTTAAAATAGATGATAGGGACGTGCCTGCGTAGCTCTGAAGACATCCTTGTTGTGCTGGGTGAGTTCCTTGGTTCTTACTTTTCCTCCCCCTAAACCATCTTTCCCTTTATTTGTTTCAAGGAGTCACCTTAAAAAAGGCTTCACTGCTTGTTGGCAATTACTACTGAATCAGGTCTCTGTGCTGAAATATTTGTCAGCAGCTACCTCAAGAGGAAGGAAAGAGCTTTGAAAGTGGATGGAGGTTCAGCATCCCTGGGATGCAGGGAGGGAGGGCAAGGAGGCCTCAGACTGGGAGATTTTTATCACCTGGAATCACTGGGAGAGAATCAAAGGGGCTCTTCAGATTCTATATTCCTGAAATATGCCTCCTCTCCCACAACCGTGGCGGGGGATTATTTTCCTTTTTTTTATTGTTATTGTTTCAAAAACCCAGGACTCCACTGTTGTTCTATGCTTCCCCCCAAAAAAACCCAACAAACAACACACACAGACACACACACACACATACACACACACACACACACATACACACACAATACAACGGTAGCTTAGAAGGGGACCTCACAAGAATTCTACAAAATGACAATGCCAAAAAAGGATAAAAAACCAACAATGGAGACTGGTTGTTGCTTTAAACAAGACTCGTTTAAAATTTCTGCTTGCTTCCTTTCTGAAAAAAATAAGTGTTGTTTTCTAAGCTTCTTCACAGGGAAAGTCGGGAAAAGGCTACAAGGGCTCTGTCATTTGTTAACTGTGACTTCAGGCATCTCATTTCAACCCTGAACTTGATTCCTTCTCACAGAAATGTGGAGCTTTGGACTAGAATCAATTTAACCTGTTATCTGTGAACTTAAAAAAAAAAACACATTTTGATAGCTATTTCAGTAGACTTGGTTTCCTTTGTAATCCCATGCATTTTACTTTATATGCTTTTTTTAACCCTTAACTTCTGTGTATTGTTATTGTTTCAATTGGCTCCTAGGTGGAAGAGTGGTAAGGGTGGGCAATGAGGGTCAAGTGACTTGCCCAGGGTCACAAAGCTGGGAAGAGTCTGAGGCCGGATTTGAACCACTTTATACATTCTGAAAGGGGTCTTTAGGCTCCTCCAGACTGACAAAGGGGTCCCCAGGATACAAAAAAGGTCATGAACCTCTGGACTAGGTCTCTCTAAGGTTCTTTCCCAGGGAAATGTGAGCTATTTGAGCCAAGGACTATATTTTTGCTTTTCATCATATTCCTAGATTTACTTTGTATAGTGCTTGAAACATAGTAATCAGTTAACAAATAAATGCAGGGGGCAGCTAGGTGGTGGAGTAGATTGAGAGCTGGAGTCCTGGGTTCAAATCTAGTTTCAGATACTTTCTAGCTGTGTGACCCTGGTCAAATCACTTAACCCTCATTGCCTAGCCCTAACTATTTTTCTGCCTTGGAACCAATACTTATTCTAAGACAGAAGGTAAGAATTAAAAAAAAAATTATAAACTAGAATCCTATATCCTAACCATAGATAAGTGGTGTAGTAGATAGAACAATGGGTCTGGAATCAGGAAGATTTGAGTTAAAAATCCAGCCTCAAATAGCTATTAGCTGAGTGACCCTATGCAAGTCACTTAACCTCTGTCTGCCTCAGTTTCTTCAAATGTAAAATGAAGATAATAGCACCTATCTCCCAGAGTTGTGAGGATCAAATGAGAAAATATTTTTAAAGTCCTTAGCACAATGCCTGGCACATTATTTGCATTTAATAAGTGCTTGTTTTCTTCCTCCCTGTATGAGAGTTTTAGGCATGTGGGGAAATAGAACATTCTTGGTTATCAAGGTCATTCTTTATGATTTGATTATATTCTTGCTTGACCTGACTTTTTTGTCTGTTGATTCTTGACAATTACTTTGGAGGCAAATGTGGTAAAGGAAGTAGAAAGACTTCTAGTTTTTGGAATCAGAGGATTTGAGTAAAAATGCTAGGCATGCTGCCGTGTGACTGTGAATAAGTAATTTCTAGTTTATCAACTTCCATTTCTTTATCATCAAAATGAGGGAACTGGGCTAGATCAAAAATGTCCAGCATGTGGTTCCATGTGGCCAGCAACACTTCTGTGTATAACCTGTGTAATTGGGAAATATCTAATAAAATAAATGCAAATATAATAAAACATAGCTCTTATGTTTTAGAACTATGATCATATGCCACAGACAGGACTGCTTGTGGAATGGATTAGTGACCCTTATTTCTATTCGATTTTGACAGCACTGGCCTAGATGACATTTAAGATCTAAATCTATGGCCTTATGATGGTTCTATACGAAGTGACACACAAATCTCCCAAACACAAGCATTGTCAGCCAGGAGAAGACACATCGCCCGACTACTTTAAGGGGAAAGGAAAAGAAAGAGGGGAAAGGGGATGAATGACTCATTCACCAGGAACTAGGGAAGCTCTGCCTGAGTGTTGTGCTGGTGTTTTGCCTGCATTCAAGCCAATAACGACACTATCTGAGTAAAACAAGCAAAACACACAGCTGCTCTATTCCAAATACTCGCTGAGTTGTGTAGTTTCAATGGGGCTCCAACAGTCGGTCTGTGCCTATAAAGGACATTTGAATAGATACTTTTAATTGTGACTGGTGTTGCAGCCCCTGACTCTGGCCTCCCCAGAAACAAATTTTCAGAAGAGAGGGCAAATGCCACATTTATCTCTTCTCTCCCCACTGTGTTCTGCATTGGCAAGGCTGAGTTATCTGGGGACTTTTTTTTCTATCCTCCATCTTCCAGTCAAAGAGACCACATCATTACAACTCAATTACCAGATGGCAATATTTAGAAATTACCACAATTGATCAAAACAAATAGAAAATGTATACAGACGTGTATGGCAGACTCAAAAATTTTCTATTAAGTCAATCTTTATTTTCTTTCTTTTCTTTTTCAAAGACAACTAAAGCTTGATATTTTTTTATTGAAACCCATAACACACAGGAAGCAGGGCAAAGAATCAATATGTCCATCTCTGCAACATTAAAATTAATCTTAATGTCATTTGGGATAAGTAAGAGATATTAAAGGCATTATCTTCAGTGAAGAGCACACTCCTGGCTCCAACTGCTTTACTGAGAGAAAGGTCAATTGTCTTCCCAAGTTGTGACCACTTAATTCTCTCCTGAAACAGTTCTTGATTTTCCTTTGTCATTAGATCCACAAAACCAGGAACCAGGCACCTGACAGGAATTCCCCTCAGATGCACCTGAGGATAATAATGGCAGGTCAGCATTTATCCTGCTGCCTCCTCAGCTTTGCCTTACAGAATTTTTGACTTCTTTCAAGACTTAGCTCAAGTGTTTTGCTGTAGAAAATTGTCTTATCGTCTTGGTTGTTAGGAGCCGTCCCATTCTTCAATTTGCCTTGTGATTACTCTTCTATATACCTGCTATACCTTTCCATCCAAGGGAATAAAAGCTCCCTCAGGGCAGGGGCAGCTTTTGTGGAGGAAGGTCTGATCTTGTAACCAAAACCTCTTGCCAGATTCAACCAACTGCATTGGCTCCCTGTTGACTCTAGGATTCTGCTATAAACTCCATTGTTTGTCTTTATAGTTCTACCTAATCTGATCTTTTCCTATTTTTCATTCGTAAGCTTCATACCCTTTTCATACTCTTTGTTCTGGCTATTCTTTCACATATGGTGCTCCATCTCCCATCTCTTTGAATTTGTAATGGCTGCCACCATTCCTGGAAGGCATTCCTCTTTTATCTCTGTCTTTTGGAATCCTTGGTTTCCTTCAAGGTTAAGCCCAAGCATTATCTAATTCATAAAACCTTTTTTAGTTCCTCTTTCAGTTGCTACAATACTCTCTTCTCTGAGATTACCTCAGAGATATTATATATATATATATATATATATATATA
>NC_058130.1:123112828-123187680 GCF_016433145.1 Gracilinanus agilis | reverse complement strand
TTCCTTTCTTCCTTCCTTCCTTCCTTCCTTCCTTCCTTCCTTCCTTCCTTCCTTCCTTCCTTCCTTCCTTCCTTCCTTCCTTCCTTCTTCCTTCCTTTCTTTTGAAAGGTTATTTTTTTTAGTTGGAAGGATAAGGAGGAGCACGTCTGGAAATGACTATAATAAAAACCAAAGGTATATACAAATTTATTTTTTAAGTATAGAAAGTAAATAGTCATTAAAGGTGTGACCAAGTTTGCAATAGCTAAAGTTGATCTATAGTGGTGGAGTGACTTACCTTGCTGAATGGGCTATTCTTGGATCTCTGTTGTATTCCTGTATTGTCTATTAAAGGAGATATCACTTTTCATTGAAAAGTAAAGAGAATATGGAGGAATTTCTCATATTTCTGGAAATTTCTATGTAAAATGGCTATGCTATACAGTATGAAAAGTAAAAAAACTTCTATTGTAGTGAAAACATCAAGGTCTGTTGTTTTTGTTCTTGTTAACTTAGGTAACAGTTTTAATTTAAAAAAAGTTAATTAGTTAAATTTTAAAAATCTTTAAATTGGCTAAGATTTTAATTTATGTTTGAAATTTTTTTACAAAATGTTTATCCTAAGGTACCTTAGCATCTATTTAATTAAAATTGCTAATATGGTCTCATTTGTTAAAACAAAAAGGCTACTTCTATGGAGCAAGCCCTCCATAACCCTCAAGTGAAGGAGATCTGATGTGTTGTGATGGTAGCTCAGTGGGGCACTAACTAGATGGTGTAGCCGTTGATCCAGCTTCCCTGGTTTGAGTACCTCAGAGAGATAGAGCCCCTTCACTAGAACTACATTTAGCTCAATGAGTACCCCCCCAGCTCTTGCCCCACCCAAGACTTCACAACTCATGCCAAGGTGAGAAGACCATCATTATCATTTGCAGCTTCACCCCAGGCTCTTGTCCCCTGATTGCCTACAAGCCTACTCCAAGTGGCTATGAGTGGAGTCTGCGGAACACAGACAAGGGCAAAAACACCAAAGGCTACCTGCTTTCCCATTAGGAGAGGGTTCAGATGCTGCTGTCTGACTGCTTCCTTGATTCTGCATGGTGCCTGGTTAGGTGTCCTAGAACTCCAACTTCATGGTTATTTGACATAACCCGAACATTAAATATGCACTGTGGCTGGCCAGCCCAAAGAATTCTACCATAAAATGCATAGTCGTCTCACTTCTTCCACTTTGCCCTACTGCTGAAGGGGAAGGTCTACTTGGCTGATCTGGAGGGAGGATCTCTATGCCTAGCTGGTATGTCCCCTTCCCTCTGGCTTCCTCAACCTTCTTTTCCTTTTCACCTCTTATCCCGACCCCAGCCCCAAGGCACAGTTGGCATTCAGCAGCCTGGTTCTACTTCCTTCTATATTTTGTGCTTGGGTTTTTAACGTCTTGTGGAACTTCAAAGCCTGTAGTCTGTAGAACAGTATGACAATATATTTTGTACAAATTAAATTAAACAATCTCCAACAGAGAGTTTTGATCAGAGTTTCAGTGACAAATATTAGTACTAATTTATAAACTATTCCTTGAGTAGATGGTAATGAAAAGAATTCAAATGACTTATGATATTTCTCAGCCCTGTCCTTTATATTTCAAGGGCTGGACATAGATAGAAGGATTGGATATTTAAAATATACTCCAAATTTCATATTAACAAAGCTCTGCTTTGCTGCCACATTTGTATAGATACACAAAGCACCATTCACCACTTTTACTGATTTAATGATGTGTTCAATCCTGGTCACACTGCTGCTTCAGGGTATGATGTCCTGACATGTATCCAGAGAATTGGATAAGCCCTTCCACTGAGGCTCCTGGGCAGGAGGGAAAATTCTCTGGATATGGTTAACTCTTAAGTGAGGCATGAGTTTGTATTGGCTATGGTCCTTGTTTTCTGGTTAACATTTATTTATTTTTTTAATTTTTAATTTTTAGAAAAATTTTCCATGGTTACATAATTCATGTTTTTACTTTACCCTTAACCCCCTCAACCCCCACCTACAACCCCATAGCTAAATCGCATTTCCACTGGTTTTAACATGTGTGGTCATTCAAGACTTATTTATATATCATCAACAGTTACATTGGCGTGGTCTTTTTGGGTCTACATCCCCAATCATGTCCTCATCAACCCAAGTGTTCAAGCAGTTGTTTTTCTTCTGTGTTTCTACTCCTGTATTTCTTCCTCTGAATGTGGAGAGCATTCTTTTCCATAAATCCCTCCGAATTGTCTTGGGTCATTGCATTGCTGCTAGTACAGATGTCCATTACATTCGATTTTACCATAATATATCAGTCTCTGTGTACATTGTTCTTCTGGCTCTGCTCCTTTCACTCTGCATCAATTCGTGGAGGTCTTTCCAGTTCACATGGAATTCCTCCAGTTTATTATTCCTTTGAGCACAATAGTATTCCATCACCAACATATACCACAATTTGTTCAGCCATTCCCCAATTGAAGGGCATACCCTTGCTTTCCAGTTTTTTGCCACCACAAAGAGCGCTGCTATAAATATTTTTGTGCAAGTCTGTTTATCTATGATCTCTTTGGGGTACAATCCCAGCAATGGTATGGTTGGATCAAAGGGCAGGCATTCTTTTATCACTCTTTGGCCATAGTTCCAAATTGCCATCCAGAATGGTTGGATCAGTTCACTACTCCATCAGCAGTGCATTAATGTCCCAATTTTGCCACATCCCCTCCAACATTCATTACTCTCCCCTGCTATCATTTTAGCCAATCTGCTAGGTGTGAGGTGGTACCTCAGAGTTGTTTTATTTGCATTTCTCTAATTATTAGAGATTTAGAATACTTTCTTATGTGCTTATTGATACTTTTGATTTCTTTATCTAAAAATTGCCTATTCATGTCACTTGCCCATTTATCAATTGGGGAATGGCTTGATTTTTTTATACAATTGATTTAGCTCCCTGTATATTTGAGTAATTAGACCTCTGTCAGAATTTTTTGTTATAAATATTTTCCCCAGTTTGTTGTTTCCCTTCTGATTTTGGTTGCATTGTTTTTGTTTGTACAAAAACTTTTTAATTTAAAATAATCAAAATTATTTATTTTACATTTTGTAATTTTTTTCTAACTCTTGCTTGGTTTTAAAATCTTTCCTTTCCCAGAGACCTGACGAGTATTCTATTCTATGTTCACCTAATTTACTTAAAGTTTCCTTCTTTATATTCAAGTTTTTCACCCATTCTGAATTTAACATGACCCTTTATTTTGACTTGGCTCAAGTTCATAACTACAGAATTATATCATCAATGAGGTTCAATAAATTGGTAACAATTTGATTATGAAGTTCATAAAGAGGAAAAAGAACACTGCTTTGCAGTTAGAAAATTTAACATCTAATTTCAATCCAATTTAACCAGTCAACAAGTTCATCTTCTCTTTTATCAGAAAGAGAAGGTGTCTGATCTCTTGGCTTGGATTAAGATTGATCATTACAATTACTTGGATGGGTTTTATTTTAATTTGCTTTTTGATTATATTAATGCTATTATTTTGTATTTGTTCTCCTTACTTCAGTCCTTATTAGTTCATACAAGCAAGCCATCCTATATTCCTGGAAATCCTTGATTTTTTTTCATTTTTTCATATCAAACTAGTATTACTGTTTTCACATGCCACGATCTATTGTTATTCTTCAATCAAAGGACACTGAGGCTGTTTCTAGGTTTGGTTTTTTTTTTCTATTAGGTCCTTTCCATAGTTCAAACTAAGATTTTCTCTATGATCCTATTTTCTTGTGATCTTTGGGTTGGACCTTTAATGGGAAATGAGTAATGCTCTTTCCCAGTAGTAGGAGGCAGTGATAAGAATTAGTGGGGAAGACAAAAAAGAAGGTTAGGTAATAGGAATCTGTTTTATCCATGACAGGACTTGAGCACATGTAGAGAGAAACTTCCTTTCTTTTTCCTGATTGCTGTCTTTAGCTATTATCCCATATACCTATCCCTTCAGAATTCCTTGGCCCCCTGTATCTTTTTAAACAAAAACTTGAATCCAACTTTTGTTCCCTATTTGGTTGGAACTGAGAATCTTCTTTGTTTGGGTTTTAAGATGAAGCCTTTGTCTTTTCTGTTGCTTTAAATGAAACATGACCTATATTTGATATCTTGAGAGCTGGTATGCTTTTCATTGTGTCTCTTTTTTTGTTTTTTGGAACCAAATTCTTATATTTCTAGATGTGGACATGAGCCAGAGAATTACTAATCCCGAGATTCCAGGACTGACCCTTATTCATGTGAATCCAAAGAGCTGGACCATGGATTACCCTTTAGTGTATCAATAAAACTATGATATTATTAGGCTAGGTACTTCCTCCAAAGTGGAAATTAAAGTCTACTCAGACCTCATCTTGTGCCATTCTTATGTATGTAACTACCAGACAGGAGGCTTTCCAAAGTGCTAGTACCTTACTCCTAATGCTCTTAAAACCATAGGAAGCCATGAGTACCAACACAGCACAAGTGCTATCCAGCTTTTATCCTTTACCCTTATTACATTACCTGACAAAATCAGTGATCCTAAGATTCTTGGTCCTGATAGATTAGTTAATTATATATAATTCATTTAAATTTATTGTTTCTTTCCCCAAACCATTACTCTAGGATACATCAGTTCACTTTCCTGAAGTAGCATAGAGCAGGCTGGCCTCACATTTATGATGCAATGTGATTTTAAATGAATGAAGATTATCATAAAGCTTGCTGAGCATAAGCTGTCATCTCTTCAGCCACTGTTCCTGCAGTTGCCTGCTTTGCTTCTTGGTAAGCCTGTGCTGATAAGGCAAATGCTGACAGATTCCAAGCTGCTGCCTTCAGCATTTGAATTTCTTCCAAGAAAAGAATGATAGGATCAAAGGGCTAGAGGTGGAAGGGTCTTCCAAGATGGCTAGTCCAATTCCCTTATTTTACAAACTGAGGCTGAAGGTTGTGCCTTGTGTAAGGTCACAGGAGGAAGAAACATAGAGGTAGGATTTGAACCCATGTTCTCTGATTTAGAGTCAGAGATCTTTTGCCAGAGCCAGAATGGAGAGTATCTGCTTTAACCATCACACTTTACAAATGAGGAAAATGAGGCAAAGAGAAGTTAAGTGACATATCCAAAGTCACTCAGCAAGTCAGTGGCAAGGCCAGGATTAGAACTTCCACTGATTGTCTTTCACTCTGGTGGTGCTTTTTTCCTTTTATACCAACCTTTGAATGAGAGGGTAAAAGTGATTTTATTAGCAACTTTAAATGAATAGATTAATTAAATGAGAATCTGCAAATCATTAGGACCCTCTATATATTTATCATAATTTAATTTCTCTGAGATAGTTGAGGATTTTAAGTTGTAGTTATTGTTCTGAGGACTATGGCTCACTGTGAAATCATAGAATCATAAGAGATTTTAGAGCTGGAAAGGATACAATCCCCTAATCGCATTTAATTGATAGAGAGATTAAAGTCCATATATATAGTGTCAATGCTGTGAGGGTGCAATGGCATGAAGATTCCATCACATCTGTACCCAGCAATTTGACTGACCAATTAGATACAAGAACCGAATCTAGCCCCACTTAATTCCTTATACCTCAGTCAACCAGTCTCTACATGTTTTCCCCTCCATTATTTGATCTATTATGTAACTGAAATCTGTTCTTCATGGATCTTCTTTCTTAAATCTTCTTGGTGACTTTGGTACCATTACTGACAGATACCATGCTTATCTTCTGAGGTCCAGTGACTAGGAACAATGTTATAAGTATTTGTTTTGGGTAGCAGCTTCAGAACATATAGAAGATCATCAGTATAACCAAAATGAAATTCTGAAAGTTATTTGTTCATGTGTAAGTATTTATCATGGGCAAACTACCTATTTTAGCCAAAGTATTTTGCAGGATAGTTTGTACCTTAGCTCTTATTATGAAAAGGCCTTTTTTCCCCTTCTTCCAGCTCTGACCAAATGGGAACCCAATGGCATAAGCTGCATATTTCATCTTTGTAGACATTCTCTCTAGTACTCTCCTTTTGTGGATATATTTATAGTCCATGGGCAGAGTGGAGGTTGCATTGGGAGAAGGGACATTTAACTCTTCCTGTGACTATGGCCCAGGACTTAGTGATGAAACATTGTAAAGATCAGGGTAAGCACAGGTCAAAATTTGTTCCCTTATCCCAGGGGGAAAATAACACATTCTGGCATCGAAGGCACTTCACTCTTTTTCTTCTATCTAGTCCCATTATGGCAATGATATTTCTGTTCTAAGAAGGTGTTATTTGAACCCCAACTCATTATTTTCCACATTTACCTGCCCATCTCAGTCCCACCATTAAATGGAACCATTTAGCCATTAGCATAATTAATAATGAATGATATTTATATCACAATTTAATGTGTTTCTTATGTAAATCCTCACAACAGAAGAACTTGCCTACTATTTACTAAGAAAATCAAGATTTAATTTATCATACCCTCTTCAAATTCCTTTTCCATTTTCTTCCAGTCCTTCTTTCCTTACTCTAGTACCTGAAGCAGAGGTGGTATCTTCTTTATTTAAGCTATTCCGATAACTTTTGTCCTTGATCCCATCCTGTCCATCTCCTCTAGGAGCTTAGTTCTTTGATTAGTCCTTCCTTTTCTTTCTCTCCTCCTTTAATCTCCATATATATTGGCCTATTCCTTGTTATGTACAAACATACCCAGATTTCTCTCATTTTTAAAAAGTAAAACTGTCACTGGACTCTACGACGTATTCTTTTAATATTGCCCTGTATCTTTCCTGCCTATTATAACCAAGGTTTCAGAAAGAGTAATCTGGGCTCTCAGCTCTACACCCAAGCTCGCTGCCAGAATCCTCTGCTGCAGTCGCATCCTTTAGACAAGATGGTGAAGGTCAGAGTCAACGGATTTGGCCGTATTGGACGCCTGGTGACCAGGGCAACATTCAGCTGCAAAGACATAGAAATTGTGGCCATCAATGACCCCTTCATTGACCTCTCCTACATGGTTTACATGTTCCAGTATGATTCCACCCATGGCAAGTTCAAGGGCACTGTAAAGGCAGAGAATGGAAAGCTGGTGATCAACAGAAAACCCATTACCATTTTCCAGGAGCGGGATCCCGCTAACATTAAATGGGGAGATGCTGGAGCCGAGTACGTTGTGGAATCCACTGGCGTCTTTACCACCATGGAAAAGGCCGGGGCTCACTTGAAGGGTGGAGCCAAGCGAGTCATTATCTCTGCCCCTTCTGCTGATGCCCCAATGTTCGTGATGGGGGTGAACCATGAGAAATACAACAATTCCCTCAAGATCGTCAGTAACGCCTCCTGCACTACCAACTGCTTGGCCCCCTTGGCCAAGGTCATTCATGACAACTTTGGCATTGTGGAAGGACTCATGACCACAGTCCATGCCATTACTGCTACCCAGAAGACAGTAGATGGCCCCTCTGGCAAGCTGTGGCGGGATGGGCGTGGGGCTGCCCAGAATATCATCCCTGCTTCCACGGGTGCCGCCAAGGCTGTGGGCAAGGTCATACCTGAGCTGAACGGGAAGCTCACAGGCATGGCCTTCCGTGTTCCTACTCCCAATGTGTCTGTGGTGGATCTGACCTGCCGCCTGGAGAAAGCTGCCAAATATGACGATATTAAGAAGGTGGTGAAGCAAGCTGCAGAGGGGAACTTAAAGGGCATCTTGGGCTACACAGAGGACCAGGTAGTATCCTGTGACTTTAACAGCGACACCCACTCTTCTACCTTCGATGCTGGCGCTGGCATTGCCCTCAACGACCATTTTGTCAAGCTCATTTCTTGGTATGACAACGAGTACGGTTACAGCCACCGTGTAGTAGACCTCATGAAGTACATGGCCACCAAGGAGTAAAGTGGAAAGCCATGATGGATCTTCATCCCCAGCCAAAAAAAGAGTAGTTCCACCACTGGGGAGCCCACATCCATAATAACCTATGTCCCTGTGCTGGGGATCCCATGCCCTCTTCACATCCCTGCCCCAGGCACCCCTGTAGTGGGGGGAGGAGCATAGTCCTATCTTGTGTACCATCAATAAAGTCATCACGTTTAGTGCAAAAAAAAAAAAAAAGAGTAATCTGCACTAATGAATTCCCTCCATATCCACTTACTTTATGTTATTTACACCTAGACCCCTTGGAATTTCCCTTCTGATCAAATCACTATTGAAACTATCCTTAAGGTTACCAGAGCAAGGGAACAAAATTGCATTTTTCTATTAATTGTGAGCTTCAGCTAGGTTGTCTTTTAGTGAGATTTTACTGTAAATTCATTCCTAGAGGTCTTTTTTACCTTTTTAAATATGACTATGGTGATTGTAAAATAATAGTACAAATTACCTTTCTATGACATTTCAAGATTTGAAAGAAACAATTTGTGTGACAGAAAAAATACCAGTATTTCCAGTTTGATAGATACAGTAACTGAGGCTTAGTGAAATTTTTTGCAATAGTAAAAATCAGGAAGGAAAATGAGTGCCCATTGATTTAGCACAGTTCGTGGTTTACGAAAGTAATGGAATAATATCTTGTTGCTAGGTAGTACAGTGGATAGAGTGCCAGGTCTAGAGTCAGGAAGACTTATCTTCATATATTCAATCCAGCCTCAGACACCTACTAGCTGTGCAGCTCTGAACAATTCACTTATTCCCTTTGTCTCAGTTTCCTCATTTGTAAAATGAGCTGGAGAAGAAAATGTCAAACCACTTTAGGATATTTGCCAAGAAAATCCCAAACGGGATCAGGAAGATTCAGACATGACTGAACAACAACCACCACCACTACAACGTAGTGAAGACATTATATCAATCAATATGGAATAAAGGAAGCAGAACCAGGAGAATAATTTACAGAATTAGCATAATAATGTAAAAGAAAACATCACTGAAAGATTTCAGAACTCTGGACAATATAATGTCTAAATATTTAATAAGACTGAGGGTGAAACATGCCAGAAAGATGGTGTACTTTAAATGAGGAACGAGGCAAACATTTTCAGACATAGCCAATGTGTTGAATGGTTTGATCTGCCTGTACTCATCTATTATAAGAAAGGAGTCTACTGAAGGAATGGAGTCATTGAGAAGCAGAAATAATTTTTTTAAACCCCAAAGAAAAGATAATTAATAAGACAATTTTAAATAATTTTAAAATCAGCTCAGAAATGTTAAACAAGTTGCCAAAGTTATAAAATTAGTAAGAGACAGAACCAGGACTCTAGAAGACATTTTATAGCTCTACACACTTTGCACTACTGAAAAGAGACTCCAGAACTCTAAACTCAGTCTTGGCCTGGACAAAACTAGATATCATGCGTATCCAAACAACTAGGGCAAAAGCTTTAGAAAATAGGTTTTGTGTTTGTGCCTTTTTCATCTTCAAGAATCAGTTACCAAATATCCTGACAAGACTACGTCGGCTATTCACTGTTCAGCCACACTGAATGTAGAAAGACTCATTTCTGAGAAGTTGAACAGGAGGTTTTGAATCATGATGACCCATAGAACAATCCAATGATAGTGGTATATAATTTACCTCACTCTGACCATTACAGTGTGTAGAACCTGCACTTTTCAACCATCTGGTTAGTCCAACTTTCTCTCTTAAACACATGTGACAATATGTATTTCCTGTCATTAAAAACTAAGGTAGAAACTGTCTTGCAAAATACTTTGACTAAAATAGATGTTTGCCCATGGTAAATACTTACACGTGAACAAATAACTTTCAGAATTTCATTTTGGTTGTACTGATGAATTCTGTTGTTCTAAAGTTGCTACCTAAAACAAATACTTATAGAATTGTTCCTAGTCACTGGACCTCAGAAGGCAAGCATTGTATCAGGAAAGGAACCAAAGTTCACCAAAAGGGTTTGAGATAGAAGATCCATGAAGAACAGATTTCAGAGTTACATAATAGATCAAATAATGGAGGGGAAAACTTGTAGAGACTGGGTGACTTGGGTTCAAGGAATCATATGGGAATTACTAGGTTCAATTTTTATATCTAATTGGTCAGTTATCCTGCTGGGTACAGATGTGATGGGATGTTCATGGGATGTCAATGCACCCTCCCAGCATTGACACTATATAATTGGGCTTCAGTCTTTCCTTCAGTTTGTCCATTAAACAACCTCACAAGGGCTTTGTAGTTGTTCTTCATTTATCTTAGTTGTGTCTAATTCTTTGTGACCCTATTTGGGGTGTTCTTGGCAAAGATACTAGAGTGGTTTGTCACTTCCTTCACCAGCTCATTTTACAGATGAGGAAACTGAGGCAAACAGGGTTTAGTGAATTTGCTCAGGATCACACAACTAGTAAGTATCTGAGGCCAGATATGAATTCAGATCTTCCTGACTCCATATGTGCCACTTAGCTGCCTTAATGGATGGCATCCTATCTGAATTTTCCTGAAAAGGAAAATTTTATGTAATTTAATATTAAATTTTTTATTTCTGTAGAAGGAAGATTTGTCCTCTCTCATTTTTTTTGCAGAATATTCTTAATAAATTAAGTAGACTTTATTTTTTCTAAGTTTCCACATAAATAGACCTTGGTATAAAAAAAGACCAAACCTCATCTGGGGATAATCATGTACATTTTAAAAACTGATGTTTCTTCATGCTTTTGAATGGATTCACATTGCAAGAATAATGCCCCTAAGTCACTGCATAGGGGAACAGAAGAGTGGTGTAGCCTTGAGAAGCACAGACGTATGTCTGGAAACCAGGAAAGAAGTGGGAGGGCTTCATTATATGCAGCAGCATGTCATCAAATCAGAAATAGAAAATAATGGGGAAAGAGAAGTCACAGGGTAAACTCCACTCCTTGTGAAACATAATTCCCCAGGCATGCAAAAGTATTGTCTTTGGCAAAGCTGGTTTGCCTTGTCAAGTCAATGAAAGTTGGGAACATTGTACTGCACTGGCCTCAACTTGCAGAGGGGCTGATTACCAATCCCCTGGAGAAGAGTTGGGCTTTTAATAGGCATTCTTCATGTCTCTTCTTCCCTCCTCAAATAAATCACTGGATTTTCAACACTTAAATCATCTTTATCATCTAAGAATGCTTAGCCTTGAACCAGAAAAATTTAAACAAACTCTTTTTTCTCCTATTTAAAACTATTGCCAGGAATAATGGGAGGCAACAGGCAGTTCATTCAAGGTTGCCCAATGGTTGTGAAAACATTGTAATAATAAGGTCATAGGCCACCTCTTATTCTGGTGAACTCAAGGCACTTACCAGATATCATCTAGTTTAATCTAACAATACTTCAGGGAGTCAGGTTGTGTTAGATGCTATTTATTGCCTCATTGAAAGCATCCAGAAATGGAACTTTCTATCCTTTATATTATTCCTATAAAAGCTCCTCTCCCTAATCCCCCAACTTGGATTCACATTTCAAGGGTTGAGTCCTCAGATGGCAAATGTTACCCCCAGGTTCTAGGATACAGAACCTGGATCTGCACTAAGACTCTTGCTCATGAGTTCCCACCAGGGTTACTTCCCATGAATAGTTAGACAGTAGATAGTTAGCTCTTAGATAAATTATTTACAAAGACGGAATAATAAGAACAGAAGAAACCCACCAATAATCTTGGGGTAAATCTCAGAATTATATGGAATGTCTATAGAAATAGTGAGCAGAAACTTAAAAGTGCAATGCGAATGAGGCATAAATGTCAGGAACATATGTGGTTAAGGCAATTCTGGGGCCTTGATGTTCTTTCTCCCCTTGTAGAAAAGACATAAAGGTTCTCCTAGGTGGAGTTCTGGGGAAGTTGCTTGTTTGGGCACTCAAGATCTACTCCTCTCTACAGTCATTCTTACTTGAGCCCTCTTAAGTCCATAGCTGATTCTCTTTTCTGTTGCCAGAGGTCCCTCTCCTGGAAGCTGTTTGTTGGTTTGTGACTTTCCCTCTTTACATGCTTGTCTGTTTGCAAAGTGTGTCTCACTCAAGTGTGTCTTAAATTCTCTTTGACTGACTCTCAAACTTCTAGATGGAATACCTCCATCTGGCTAAATATCTCTACTGTTAGATGCCATAGTTGATAGGAGTTGGGGAGAGAAGAGAAAAATCTCTGCTCTTTTCCTTCCCTCTTCCAAAAAAAAAAAAAAAGAAAGAGTCACCTATGCTCAGAGAAAGAAACACAAGGAAGAAGTAGCAGCTATGAAGCTGAGATCACCTATTTACTCTTTCAAGTCTACTGCATAAATGATTCTTTCTAGTTCAGTAGCCAATTCTTAATGTATCCTCCTTCCTTTGCTGCCATTACAGGGACCAACTGATTCCTTTATCATACTGAAACGTCTAGTCCTTTGGCATAGAGTCAGAACCTGTATGGCTCATTGGAAATAGCCCTGCTTCCTGCAGACTGGAAGGTAGGAGAACTTACTCCATTATTCTTAGATGACCAAAGTCATACTGTCTAAAGGCAGAGGACTGGAGTAGGAAGTCTTAAACCCTCCAAGATTGAGGATCCTTCTTTCTATTCAAACATGCCATACACTTGTCAACCTGAAAAAGCAAAGCCAAACACAGAACTACCAAAGTCATTACGAGAAAGATCTTTAATTAACATAGGATGGTTAATCAGGGAAGATGCACAGAACCTCAGTCCTGGGACTTACAATAAACTACAGAAAGCAATGTGATTATATAGATTTTTGGAAAGGGGAACAAGTGTATGCCATGCCACTCTCTTGAAGGGACCTGTACTAGACACTGTATAAAATGGCTAGGAGATTGACTTTTCTAAAAAATAAATATTATTAAATGTTAAACAAAAATTAAATGGCTAGGAGAGGCTTAGATGCAATCGCCAGAGGCTAGGGTACCTGGGGATGTTCTAGAGCAGTGATGGTGAACCTTTTAGAGATAGAGTGCTTGGCCCCTTCCCCCATACCAAGTGCTATGCCTGCCCCCCCAAGGCTGTGTGTTGTGCCCCTTCCAGCCACCAAGTGCCAGGCATACCCTGACACCCCCTTACTCTACACAGGGAAGGGAGGAAATGCTCCAAATTGGCTGCTGGGCGGAGAGGCAGCTAAAGTGAAATATGTCCTCAGAGTGTGTAGAGAAGGGGAGGGGAGTGACCTGAACTCTCTGCTCTCCTCCAGCTCTGCCACCGGTGAGCTACCCACTTTACCCACTGTGTGTTCTCATTGGGCTGCTGGGCAGAGTGGCAGGGGATGTGAAAAAATGTCATCAGATGTGGTGGAGAGGGAGAGGAGAGCAGCTCCACCTGAGTCGCTCTGGGTGAGGAGAGCATCTGAGTGCCCACAGAGAAAGCTCTGTGTGCCATCTTTGGCACCCGTGCTAGAGGTTCACCAACACTGGCCTAGATATAAAAGGAGAAAATAAGTAGCTAAAAAGGATACACAAGATTTGACTATATCTGCTAATCCTATTTAGAGTGATCAAGGATGCTTGAGTGTTTATTGTTCAGTCTGGGACAGAACTGAATCAGGGGGTTGCTTGAAGACAGATTATCAGAGGCAAGGATAAATTTGGGAGTTCATAAAGCAAGCTTGTCACACCTATGATATACCCACCTCTTAGGGAATGAATAAGTCCTCCTCAGCTAACATTGTTTTGTATTCAAAAAGGAGTGAGTCACATTCCAGAAAGGTAGTTACAATAAAAGGGGCAAATAAATATATAGATACTTCCAGGTTCCTGATCTACGTGTTATTGCAGTTGAATTTGGATTTTAGCTTAGAGCCAGCAGCTATGGCAAAAGGTGACACGTTATGTTATATGGCTCCTATTGTCTATTTAAAAGGAAGACTACAACATTTGTACTATGAGACAGAAGCATGCACCATTAATGCCATCAGAGAAAGAAAATGCAAAAGTTCTCCTAGAAGCATTTGCTAAGGTACAATTAGGAGGTAATAATTCAATTCAGAGCTTCAAATTCCCTTTACAGCATTATTGGAAACTGCTATATCCTTATTCAAAATGTAGTAGGAGAGATCCTGAGACCCAGATCTCAGTTCACTCCAAACTCCTACCTAACTGTTTAAGGAGAGTGATAAAAACTAAAATCTTTCACTTTTATATGCTTATGTAAATCTGTGGCTTGAATTGCACAGTAATGAAAAATTCCCATGAGTACTTTAAACTTAATTTCCTTGGTAGTGGAAATAGAGAAGATGGGGGAAAAGGGGAAAAAATAAAAGAATAAAAGAAAGAAGCCTAAATTCCCCCACTCCCTACTCCCTTCCTCCCTACCCCCTATAGACCATGTTGCAATAGCAGCATAAAACAATGGTAACATATAATCAAAGATACTGAAACCCATAGTTACCTAAGTATCAACTGACAATATTATGTGTTTTCAAAATCTAGAACCATGGAAACAGTTCTTTAACTTGGCTCTGCATAAACACAAGTAAATGTTGGGTCATTTGCAGTTGTAGCATGTGCACACAGGCACACATGTACATTCCCACTTTTTTGCCCCCAAATGACCCAGAAGCATCCTTCTCTCAGGAGCAGATGCATGGAAAACTTAAGACTTAAAATGTGCACTCTGATGAGATTTTTCATCAC
This sequence comes from Gracilinanus agilis, assembly GCF_016433145.1. Classification (NCBI taxonomy): domain Eukaryota; kingdom Metazoa; phylum Chordata; class Mammalia; order Didelphimorphia; family Didelphidae; genus Gracilinanus; species Gracilinanus agilis. Next base: position 123,173,067 of record NC_058130.1, on the reverse strand, counting down.
GTTAAATGGTTTTCACAACAAAAAAGCAGAATTCTTGGTTTGTCTTGGGGGTCAGGAGTGGGATCTGGGGGAAAAGGTTTCCTCTTCAGTTTGTGGGTGCATCAGAGATAGCTAAGACATTTCTTAACTTCAACAACCAAAACAAAAAAAAAAGTAAAACTCATCTTTAGGATTATGAAATCAGATATAAAAATTTTAGCTTCAGAGGCTTTTATTCCTAGAGAAACTTAAAAAAAAGTTCAATATGCTTAAAAACATATTGTTCAAAATATTGTTAAAAAGCATAAAGTTCTCTGAGGTATTTTATGTATAGTTTCAAATTGAGCCCTACGAGTTCTTTCTTTTTGTTTATTTAGGATCTATATAGGCTCACTGAGAATACAGCAGTGGATTTGAGGATTTGAACTTAAATTTAAATCTACTATTTGTTCTATGATGATAAGCAAGTTACCTTTTCTCCCAAGGACCAAGTTTCCTAATTTGAAAAATGAAGGGTTTGGACTAAATGATCCTGAAGGCTCCTTCCAACTATAAACACCACGAAAAAGGCTTTGAGGCAACTTACAAAATGAAAGCACAATATAAAACAAGATTATTTGATGCTAAAAACAGGATAAAAATCAATTATAAGGGGCAAATAAATAGATGCTACTAGGCTCCTGGCATAAGTTTGTTATTGCAGTTGAGTTTTGGAATTTAGCTTAGAGCCATCAGCTATGGCAAAAGGTGACATTCTATGTAATATAGATTCATTGTGTCTTTAAAAGGAAGCATACAAATGCAACTGCAGAAAGAAACTTGTTCCTAGGATTGAATTCTAGGAGAAATTTATCCTCTGAGTCCTTAGACTTAAAGAATACTGAATAATTGCTTAGTATGCACTTAATAAATTGCTCATTGAATTGAATAGGATAGATTTGATTCTATCCTTTCCTTCTTCCTAATGCTAATTTCTAGATAATCATTTCATCCTATTGGGTCAGGCTTCTGTATTCTGAAAAAGAAAATTAATGTGATCCTTCCTTTATATGTCGATCAATGCCTGGCAAAGACATTGGTTAGAACTTTTAAGACAGAATTTGTTAAAATATTGTCCTTTGTATTTTGAGGCTCCCAAAATGGAATTGAATATACAGTGTAGATAGAAGGTGTCCCGTCTGGGATAAGATAGCTATTTATTTCCTTCAAACAAAAGAAATGCTTAAAATACAACATAATCATTCATAAATGTATGCAGGTGAAGATTTAGGCATGGCCTTATATATCTTAAATGTCTATTTGTCTTAAATTTCTCTTCTGTAAAATGGGAATGATAATAGTACCTACTTTCCAGAGTTATTTTAGATAATTAGATTATATTTGTAAGGCACTTTGCAAAACTTAAAGCATTATAAATGGCAGCTACCATCTTGATGATCTTATTATTGTTATTAGGCTGATGGTCACTGATTGGATATGTTAGACTACTAATTATCCTTTTCTTTATTCTGAGAACTTGAAAAGTTCATTTATGCTTTGTAGTATTCTAATCAAAAGTAACCCTAATCTTAAATTTTTAATGATATACAGAAAAAAATTGTCTGTCTTCACTAAAGTCCTCCTCTAATGCTTTATCATGGCATTTGGGTTACTCTCTAATCACTTTTTCCGTTTTGTGTCCTACTATTTGGGGATTCTTTTCTTTGGACTTCTAGCAAAGGGGAGAAGATAAGGAGAGATCTCTTTCTCTTTCCTTTCTGAGCAGCAATGACAGCTTGCATAAGAAGTAGCTGGCAAAATTGGGACATTAATACATTGCTGGTGGAGTTGTGAATTGATCCAACCATTCTGGATGGCAATTTGGAACTATGCCCAAAGGGCACTAAAAGACTGTCTGCCCTTTGATCCAGCCATACTACTGCTGGGTTTATACCCCAAAGAGATCATAAGGAAAAAGTCATATACAAAAATATTTATAGCTGCACTCTTTGTAGTGGCAAAACATTGGAAAATAAGGGAATGCCTTTCTATTAGGGAATGGTTGAACAAATTGTGGTATCTGTTGGTGATGGAATACTATTGTGGTAAAAGGAATAATGAACTGGAGGAATTCCATGTGAACTGGAAGGACCTCCAGGAATTGATGCAGTGAAAGGAACAGAACCAGGAGAACATTATACACAGAGACTGATATACTGTGATGCATTCAAATGTAATGGACTTCTGTACTAGGAGCAACACAATGACCCAGGACAATTCTGAGGGACTTATGAGAAAGAACACTATCCACTTTCAGAGGAAGAACTGTGGGAATAGAAACACAGAAGAAAAACAACTGCTTTAACATATGGTTTAATTGGGGATATGATTAGGGATGTAGACTCTAAATGATCACCCTAGTGCAAATATCAATAATTTAGAAATGGGTTTTGATCAATGACACATGTAAAAACCAGCAGAATTATGCATTGGCTATGAGAAGGGGGTAGGAGAAGGGGAAATAAAGAACATGAATCTTGTAACCATGGAAAAATCTTCTTAATTAATTTATTAAATAAAATTTTCCAAAAAAAAAAAAAAAAAAGAAGTACCTGGCAGCTGGAGACATATGCTTGCCTAGCCAAGATAGAGCCTGATCCTTGAGTTGTAGGCTTCCCTCTGCCATTTTGCTTCCTTTTATGAGCACAAGTAAAGAGTCAGCGAATTCAAGAAATGTATGGGTTTTAGCCTTAATGGTTAAAATATGTATACCTCCAGAAAAAGAACTGTTGGAGTCATCTTTTGCATCAGTTTATTTATGGTTTTATTTTGGGCATTTGGTTAAGTATGGCTTTGCTCTTAAAACAATGACCAATATGGAAGTGTGCTTTGCATGACAATAAAAAAATGAAAAAAAATGTCCAAAGTTTCTACATCCAGGATTCAGTCATCAACAAGAAGGAAGAGATTTCCCTAACAGTACTGCCTGTCAGCAAGAAAGAAAACCACTGCCAGAACCATCATGTACCCATGCTAGCGAAAACCATGCATTGGCTGGGAAAGAAATCTGGACCTGCAAAGCCTCCATGATCACTCTTGTGAGTTGCTTTGACAGTGTAGTACCAATGTGAATTTAAAATATTCTGTTCTGCAATCCTGCAAAGTGTCTTTACCCTTTTGGGGGAGGAGGGGAGGTAAAATAATGTAGCAGGCCATTTGAGAGTTTTATGTTTCCTCTATTTGTTCTTCCTTGTGTGTCCTTTTTATGCTATATGTGCTCTATGGTGGAGCAAATAAACACTTGTCTCATACCTGCCATCCATATTATACCATTGGTGCCTTTGAGGAAAGGCAGACTATTACCCACATTTAGAGAGATCTTATAAATGAACCATACATGCCTGAGCTTTGTTTTAGAGGTTTTTCTGGAGTTTTAGTCTGAAGTTAGGGCAAAGCTGGAAAAAGAAATCTCCTTTAGGATGAACACAGGGTGATGTGAATCCAAGACTTAGTTTTTGACTAATTTTATCTCTCCACCAATTTCCCACTGATTCCCTGAATCTTAGCATTGGGAAGATTATCAAATCATTTGCAAACCCTGTCCATGAGGAGGAATCCCTTCTCCAGTGTACTTAACAAGTGGCCGTCTTCCTACTACCTTCTCATAAACAGAATTTAAATATTTCTAGTGTGATTAAAAATGGGAAAATGTTCTGAAGATCCCTCCTTTTAAACCACAATATAGCTATCAGCAGCCTTGCCATAATAAGCCAGTGACATAGACAGCCTAAGTCATAAAAGTCACACATCAGGGTGGCATTCATGAGCACAGTGGTCCAGATGATTATCTAGGCGGGGTGAGGAGAAAAGAGTCATAGAAAAGTGAAAAGAAACAGCAAGCCAGCAGGATAATTCTTCAAACAATCCTTTAATTCCCAGAATGATTTTTAAAAAAGTATTCCTTTTAATAATTCACCAGGCCAAAATTTCAGACTAGGGCAGATAGAGAATTCAGAATTACCTAATATCTTAAGAGGAAATAAAAAAAAATTTAGTACAACTTTTAAGTTGGATATCTTTCCAGGAAAAAAATACCTAAAAGCATATTTGATGATAACAGAAAATATGGCCCAGTTCTCTCTAAGTATCTTAAGAGAGCAGAAGGATAGCTCTGTATAAGAAAGAAGGTGTTATATTCCCCTTGCTTCTATCTTCTGAAAAAGAAAATTTAATTTTATCTAAAAAATGAAAGGGTTGGAATATATAACCTATAAGTCCTCTGATCCTATTAACAGAAAAGATAACCCACATTGTTGGCTATTAGAATGCAAAGTATCCTGATTTTAGAACCTCAAACAGTTGTGTGTTATGGCAGGCTCTAAGACAGGGGTTCCTTTTTTTCCCCTACCATGAACTCAGTTGGCAGTCACATGAAGCCTGTGGCTCTCCTCTTTAGATAAAAAAATATTTCGAAATACAGAAAATGCATAGGCTTACAAAGGAAATGAATTAGATTGAAATATAGTTATCAAAAACATTTCTTTAAAAGTTCATAGACTCCAGGTTAAGAGCTGCTGGGAGGAACTGAAAGTCACATCTCTCAATCATCTATAAGATGAGTTGTTGAGTATCTATGTTGTGGCTACCATTACACTAGGCCTTGTGAAGACAGAGAAAGATAAAAGTGAGGAAAGATTTGGAGACAAGAGACTTGGGTTTGGATACCATCTAATAGATGGTTTTTATATTCTACTTTAAGGTTTCACAAAATATTTTATATATGCTAGCTCATTTGATCTGCCCAATTATCCCATGAGATAAGTGTTATTTTTATACACATTTTACAGATGAGGAAACTGAAGTTGAGAGGCCCAGAGTGCTAAAAGCCCTTGAGGTAATATTAGAACTAACATCTTCTGACCTTTAAGTCCAGTATTCCAAGTCTACTTGGAATATTAGCTGCCTAATAGTCTAATAAGAATTTCACTGGACAAGGAGAGAGGAGACCTGGATTTTGATGTTATTATTAACTAGCTATGTTTTATTATTATTATTGTTCCTTTTTGGGGGGAGGGAGAGTAACCCATATCTATGATTGTATTGACAGATATAACTCCAAGTGACTAAATTCCTATCAATACAGATCTATAATTTTCTCTTAGAGAGTTACCAGTTAAATGACTCCTCCAAGGGTCACATAGCCAATATGTTTCAGAGGTATGATTTGAACTCATATCTTCCTGCTGCCAACGCCAGTTCTCTATACATTATATATACAGTCTCAACTAGGTGGGGGCAGGTAGATGGCATAGTGGATATGGTGCTGGACCCAGAGTCGGAAAGATTCACCTTCCTGAGTTCAAATCTGGCTTCAGACATTTATTAGCTGTGTGACCATGAACAAGCCATTTAACTCTATTTGCCTTAGTTCTCTCATTTGTAAAATGAGCTTGAGAAGGAAACGGCAAACCACCCCAGTATCTTTGCCAAGAAAATCCTGAATGGGATGATGGAGAGTTAGACACAACTAAAACAACTAAACAACAGCCATAGACATTTGCTGATATAGGGGTATACTTATTAGGACTATAGTCGGGAAGAGATAATCAAGAGAGAAGAATCCAGAAAGAGAACAAAATCTCAGTCTGGGGGCTGGGGACTGGGAGGAGAAAGACAGACAGACAGACGGAAACAAAGAAAAAGAACTGTAACTTTTTTCTGTTACTCTTTGAGAGAGAATATATAAAGAAATTAATTTAGGTAATTAGACAGTAGTAGGATGAGGATGAATAAGAATGGCTGAGTAACTGCTCATCAGCTTACCCCACCTTGTTACATTAAAATAGAAAATAATTAAAGTTAAATTGTGTGATATAGATTAAAAAATTTCCAAATTTTTTCTTTAAAGGACAAGGTAATAAATAGTTTAGACTTTACAGGCCAAGAGGTAAAATTGATGATATTATATAGGTACATATATAACAAGAGGGAAAGAAAATTCCCACTGACTTTTATTGATGAAAAAAATGTAATAATAATCATTGAATATATATATATATATGTATATATAGTAATATAAGTCTACAAATGGGAAGAATGGAATCATTTGAGAAGATAACATTTTACTCAATTGGGGTTCAAAGTTAGTGCTCCTAACCATCAAAATTGATTGTAAATATCTGTTAAACCTAATTTTTAATGAGATTTTACATATTTCCTCTTTAACAATGTCTTTTCACACAGATAGGTACAGTCTAATACTCATATTTAAACATAAGCACATGATTTTAATTGAGCTCAAAGGCTAATAGTCTTAAACCAAGTTTATTTTCTATGGACAAATTTCTTCAGCTACTACAATCAAACATAATTTAATTAATTCACCATTGGCAAACAACTTTCCTTTTTTGGCTAACAAATTAGATGCTTGGAAACATAATTTGACTGCATTTTTATTTTTTGCTTTTGCCACAGAATTCTGTTCTGATAAGAAATTCCACTTTAAATTTTCTGATTTTCTTAACTTCTGCTTTCCTGTGATTTGGGAATATTGTGGTAAATGTTTCTTCTGACACTGTCGATACAGATTGCATTCTTTTAGCTCAGCTATAATGTCACTGTTTAACAAACACAATGCTTTGCCATCTAATTTGATAACAAAATAATCCATGTTCTGCTATAGTGCAACATTCAAAGTCCTCTTTTCTTATTTTGACAGGATGGGCATGCACTGATAATAAAGAATAAAATATGGCAATATGTGTGGTACTTGAAATGCAGTGAAGTTATAATTGTGGCACTGCGATTTGTAGTGTGTCAAGTCTAGTGCAAAGCTATGAGAGCACCATTTATTGTGTCTCTGTAGTAACTACTCTGCTTTGTTACTGTAACACAAAAACAGTCACGAGCAAAATGTAAGTAAATGAATGTCATCTTTTTCACCAATATTTAAAAACATAAAAACTAGCTGTGTGACTCTGGGCAAGTTACTTAACCTCAATTGCCTAGTCTTTATTTCTCTTCTGCCTTGGAACCTGATACTTAGTATTGATTCTAAGACAGAAAGATGGTAACAGTTTGAAAAAAAATATAAAAGCTGTTCTTAGCTCATGGTTCATGCAAAACTACCCGTGGGCTGTGAGCTAAGAATTTGACCTTGATATAGACTATAAGTACAAGAAGGATTCAGAGGAAAGAGAGTTTACTGATATTTAGAGAAGTCATGGAGGATTCATGGAGATAAGGATACATCAGTTGAATCTTGAAAAATGGGTAGAATCTTGGATAAGAGGAAAGAATAGAGTAGGGCATTTTAAGTGGTGAAAACATTTTCTTTTCTCCATTGGCCCAAATCTACTTTGACCTCTTGTTTTTAAAGCAGTAAAACAACTTTCATATCCTTAGAGAACATAGGATAAGTAAGTGAATTTGACCTACAGAAAGATTTAAATGACATGTACCATCCCAGTCATCAGTTTGGTTGAATAAAAATATCATCTTGAATTAACTATTGTTGGTCCTTTGCTTTTGAAGAGGATCAATGACATCACAAAGTAATGTCTTGACTTGAGCATGAATTGGATTTAAATGAGGTACAGTTGGTACAAAGTTGTCAGTCTTAACTCTTTCTTCCAGTCATCAACATCCAGTGGCAAGACAAAAGTCAGAATGAATGACAATGGCCAAGAATACAGTGGAAAACCTTAGCATCTTCGATGCCTGCCCAACCTCTAAGTATAGCACTCTCTTCAGTTCCTTTCATGCTTATTGGAACAAATTGTTCTAAACTGCCAATTCTGCAGAAGGAAGTCTTCATATGCTTGGGGTAGACATTCCACTAATTTGTCTATTGGTTACCTTTGACCTGGTTAACCTGTCTGCCAAGATGGTTTTATTGGGTTGTGGCTACTGTGCATACTACAGCTTCCAAGAGCCACTGGTGAGAGTTAGGTGACAAGTTAACCCCAAAGGTGGATGAATAATCCTCCTCAAGCCAGAGGTGTTATTCCTCCCTGAATGTCCCATAAACCCTTTTAACTTAACTACACAAAATGAGAAGAAAAGAAATGGTTGGGTGGTTCTGGTCCTGAATCATTCATTTAACTTGTAACTCTAACTATTCAGGGCTGATTTACAGGTTAACAAGGAGCACTGTGGAACTTTGACAAGTTGGCAACTTTGATTCGGCTTTATGGTACATGACTCTTAAATATATCCATGGGTAGAGGGGTAGAGCCAAGATAGTGGCTTAGTATCAGTGAAAGCTGAAACCACTGTGACAGTTCTTCCAACCCAATCTTTAAAAATTACCTCAAAATGACAGGAGTCAAAAACCAACAGCAAAGTGAAGTGTATCTCCCACTGAACACAACTTGAAAGAGAGAGAGAGAGAGAGAGAGAGAGAGAGAGAGAGAGAGAGAGAGAGAGAGAGAGAGAGAGAGAGAGTTAGTTGATTTTCACATAATGGGGAAGCAGAATCAAAACTGCACACAGAAAAGTGCTGACACCACCCCACCTCCCACCCTCACCACTTTGCATTAGATTCTGCTGGTGGGCATAGGCTAACTTTGGGATCCTGAGACACAGACTACAGCAACAAAAGAGTGCCTCAGACCCACCCTTTGAAGTCTCAGGCCTTGGTAACAACCCACAATAAGGCCTGAAAGTCCATAGCATTGGGCCATTTCAAGGCTGTGCTGCTGTAATGAAGACCTAGCCCCAGGGCAAAATAGCTCATAGTGCAGATGTTTCAAGCCAACAGCAGAGGAGACAGAATTATCAGCTTTCAGAATTCCAAGTCCAGGGGCAAAAAAAAAAGACTAGGAAAATGAGCAAACAGCAAAAGAAACAGTTAACCATCAAAAATCTTTGTGTGTGTGTGTGTGTGTGTGTGGGGGCAGCTGGGTGGCTCAATGGATTGAGAGCCAGACCTAGAGATGGGAGGTCCTAGGGGATACTTCCTAGCTATGTGACCCTGTGGGCAAGTCATTTGACCCCCATTGCCTAGTCCTTACCACTCTTCTCTGTATTGGCTCCAAGACAGAAGTTAAGGGTTTAAAAAAATCCTCTTTGGAGACACAGAACAAAGTGCAGAACCAATAGAGGATGGTGAAATCAAAGGAACCATATGAAAACTTCAAAGAAAAACAGGAATTGATCCTAAACTCTGGAAGAACTCAAAAAGGAATTAAAAAATAAAATAAGACAGATCAAAGAAAAATGGGAGGGAAAATGGAGGGGAAAATGAAAGTAATACAAAAAGAAAATAACAGCTTAAAAAGTAATATTGGTCAAATGGAAAAAGAGATACAAAAATCCAGGGAAAAAAAGAGTTTTCTGAAAAAACAAATTTGACCTACTGGAAAAAGAGGCAAAAAAGTCCAATGAAGAAAAGAATGCCATGAAAAGTACAATAAACTGAATGGAAAAGGAGGATCAAAAGGTCATGAAATAAACTTAGTTGTTAAAAACTAGAATTGGGCAAACAGAAGCTAGTGACTTTATGAGACATTACGAAGCAATAAAACAAAATCAAAAGAATGAAAAAATAGAGAAAATATGAAATATCTCCTTAAAAAACAATTGAAAGAGCTTCTAAGAATCCACAGATCACCTCCTGTAAAAAATCCCCAATGACAACTCAGAGGTATGTTATAACCAAGGCCAAGAGTTCCCAGATTAAGGAGAAAAATATTGCAAGCAGCCAGAAAAAAAATACATTTCAAATATCATAAAGCTCCAGTCAGGATTACACAGAATCTGGCAATTTCCACACTGAAGGACCAGAAGACTTAGAATATGTTATTCCAGAAGGCAAGGGGACTGGATTTACAACCAAGAATCACCTACCCATCAAAACTGACTATATTTTTTCAGGGGAAAGCATGGTCACTTAATAAAATAGAAGAAAAGACAAACTTAAACAGAAAACCTGATGTCCAAATACAAAATTCAAGAGAAGCATAAAAAGGTAAATAAGAAAGAGAAAAAAATTTAAGAGCTTCAATAAATTCAAATTGTTTATATTTCTACATGGAAATATAATATCTGTAACACTTAAAATTATCATTATCATAGTAGTTAGACGTATACTTAGACAGAGGGTTTGGTAGTAAGATGTTTAGGATGATATGTTAAATATTTCTATGACTTATGAATATGTGAAAAGATTAGCAGGGCTGGGGGAAGAATATGATTGTCTCTTTTAACTATAGCTATATAGATAATTCTTAAATAAATTTAAATGCAGAGTAGAATTCATTTCATCAAACATTTGTTGAACATTTCCTCTGTGCCAGGCCCTATGATAGATGCTAGGGATACAAAGAAATGAAAGGAAAAAAGTCCCTGTCTTCAAGGAATTTGCATAATATAGGAAGAGAAATGTAGTGATTCAAATCACTAATTGAGTTATTGCCTTTGCCATATAAACCTTCCATTTCAGGTACAGTAGAGAGAGGGTTGGATTTGGAGTCAGAGGATTCATGTGACTTTGAATAAATTACTCTATCTCTTTGGGTCTCACTTTCCTCATTTGTAAAATAGGAAGACCTTTAATGGCCCTTCCAGCTTTGAATGTCTGACCCTATAATCCTGCAACTTCTTCAAGACAAACTCCTCTACTTGTCACCCACTATGTTCATATATTTGAGGAATTTCTAAAGCTTACAAAGAACAAAAAAAATAAAAATCTAAACCCCAAGACTGAGTGCTTAGAGCAGCAGGAATTGTGCATTCCCCAGAGCCAAAACACCTGCAAGAAATGAATTTCCCTTGCTTTGACTGGGACTCTTTTTCATCTTGAAAGCTAAACATTAGCTGACACACTGATTAAACAGTGTTGGACGAGTTGATCTCAAAAAGTTCTTTGCGGCCCTATGAGGCTGTGATTTCAGGGGCATGACTAGAGTGTTTTTTTTTTTTTATTCCTGCTGGTCAAGGAGAAAATAGCAAGCTTCCCATGCTGTCAAGTGATTTCCACTAACTAACCAACCTATTGGTATGACACCCTCCCCTGACCTATCTCCAGGAGAGCAGTCAATGTCCTCCACCAATCATTTCTTGTTTAAAGTTGATTCTTTTCCTTTGGAGAATATCTACAGAGAAGAAATAGGAAACTTTTCAATTTGGCAGAGCACTTTGCTAGTACCCTCCTAGATGGCTTCAAGTGAGTGATAGGTGGATTAGAGTATTCTAGTCTTATGATGAATGTTTGTCTTTCTTCAGTAAGAAGAGGAATAATTCACATTTATATAACAATTTAAGTTTCCCAAAGTACTTTCCTGACATCAGCCCTGTGAGGTAAGTTGACTCAGAGAAATTATTGCTACCATTTAGATCTATTATTTCATTGGTTGGAAATTCCCAATGTAGAAACTCCATCTACTGATATAGATAAGAGATCATTTGTCATTTCTAGTTTTAGAGAGTTGCATGGGAGGTGACCTGTTCAAAGTCACATAGCTAATGAAGAATCAGAGACAGAACTTAAACCTAGGGGTTCCTTACTATAAGGATGGTCTTTTATCTCCTGGGACATGCTGCCTCTCCTATTATATGGAATAATTCTAGGGTAATAACAGTCTTTTATCCTAGAAACTCAAAGAATTTAGGAGACATGAGGTACAACTCATGGTATTATAGAATGAGCCCTAACTGGGAGTTGGAAAGTCTATATTCTAGTTCCAGCTCTGTCATTAAGTAAACTATACAACAGTGATTAAGTCAACTGACTTCTCTGTGCCTCAGCTTTCCTCATCTATAAAACAGTCACAGCCAAAGGCTGGACCAGAAGATTTGTTCCCGCTTTGAAAATCCTGATCATGCCTCTGTAAGTCCTAAATAATGTCAGTTAGAGGGGTGACTAAGTGATGTTCTTCATTGTTACAGGTGGGAATATTGAGGCAATCCAAGGCTGAGATTTGATGTTAAATACATGAGGTTAGAACAAGTGGTTAGAACAAGAAAAATATCTTAGAAACCAATCAACCTAACTTCTTCATTTAATAGATAAGGAAACTGAGACCAAAAGGTGGGAAGATCATAAAGCTAGAAAGTGGCCAAGTTGGAATTTGAACCCATATCTTATGACTATATGATCTTGGTGGTCTAATGATTTTGCTTCTATATCAAAGGTCCTTAATATGGGGGAGAGGATTAAATAGATTTAAAGATAGGAAAAATGCATTAGTGTTTCAATATAATTGACTTCCTTTGTAATCTTGCATATTTTATTATATGAATTTCAAAACATTATTCTGGGAAGGATCACATAAGCTTCACCAGCCTGTAAAAGGGGTCCATAACAAAAAGGTTAAGAATCCTTGCCTTATGCTGAGCTATTTATATATAAAAAAAGAAAAAAACGAGTGTAAAGAATGTCTTACTTTGTGGATTCTTCAAAATCAGCTGTTGAATTCTGCATGCAAGATTGAATGACTTCCTCATAAGTATCACTGAAAGTCAAAGCTAGAAGGGACTTTAAAATTCAATTAACTCAATACCCTCATTTTACTTACCAGAAACTGAGTCTCAAAAAGGGCATAGGATCATAGAAAGGACCTTAGACATTATTATCTTATCTACCATTTTTATTTTGTAAATAAGGAAACTGAGTCCAAGCCTGTTAGAGGCAGATCTGAACTTCAAACCAAGGTGATCAGACTCTAAATACAGTGATCATTCCCCTGCTTCATTTTAATGGCTTTGTCTTTATTTATGGGAAGAACAGCAAGTCAAAAGGCTCAATCCTAGCTGCAGGAAATTGTGGTAGAACAATTCTCCTAAAGAACCTCTCACTGGATGGGAAACTCACCTGGAATGCAAAAGGGAGAATAAGACAGTGACTAATGACAATGTGCCTGCTGGAAAAGACAGAGTGGAAAATAATAGTGTTCAAATACACAGTGGGTGAGTGCTTTCCATGATGTACAAATGAAATGGAGTTCCTGGTCGGAAATAGATCCTGCAAGCCATTACCATTGGTCTGGCCTCACCTTTTTTTAATTTTGGAAATCAGTGGTGGATGATGCAGCCTGTCATCCTTTCTTAACCTCTTGACTTTTGAATTGGAGAATTAGATTACCTTAAGAAACCTCTCATCAAAAGGCAGTCAAATAACCACAAAGAGAGTATGCTGAAGGGGTGTGGGGTTATCCCAGATTAGGCATTGCAGATCATAAATCTCTTGACTCTCAGGAAAATGATTCATAGCTCTGGTTCTGGAATTCTCACAGGATAAGGAAAAGCACAACTCATCAGCTGTGTCCTTTGTTTCTCAGAGAAACACTATAGATCATGCTTTGCTTAGGATTTGATCCCAAAAGAATGCAGTGGTCAGACAAAAAGTGACCATCTTGTCAGGAGAAGGCTGGGGTCCATAATAGGACATGTCTCATTTAGGCATAGTACTAGGGGTACCCTTCTAGCATATAGAGAGCCCCAGAAAATATAACACAGGTTTAAGGTACTCTGTGGATCCATATTCCCTGAAGAAATAATGACTTCATAACTCCCTAAATAATGTATATATTTTTCTGGTCACACAGAAGACCTAATTAGTACAAAGCAAAAGGCTTTTTGTCTTTGTAGTACCAGAGTAAAAAAATTAATAACAAATCATTTTACCCATAAATGTAGGGCACACCCTCCCAAAAATACACAGAGTATCAGTGGAAATAGTAAACTTAGAGAACATATGTGGAAGGACACAGCTATTAAGAAATAAAAATGACTCAAATACACATGTGTAAAGTAGTCCAAGTAATTAATTCCTCTGTTGCTGCAGGTTCACTAATGCACCCATTGGTCCCATATGACATGTTGTATCTGCCAGTAGGTACAAAACTAATTTTGTGGTTGCTACTAAGCATTTCTCAAAGAGGTACATGCTTTTTAAAAGCTCCTCGCAGCTTATGGCATCAGCTACTACAGCCCATGGGTCAAATCCAGCTTCTTGATTGTTTGTATATGGGCCACAAGCTAAGAATTTTAATTTTTAAAATTTACATTTTAAACTAAATTATGTTTAAATAAAGATACACTTAAAACTGTAAAAATCATTCTTAGTTTATGGGTCACACAAAAATAGACAATGCATGGATCTGGCATATAGTTTGACTATCCCTAAATTCAAAAATTCAGTTAAGGTCATATCTTTTTTCCCCTATTAAAGAAGTAATTCCTGTCATTTCTCTTTTCTATTTGCTCTGTTTTCATAAGGAGAGGTTTGTTAGCTATATATGCCTCTTTTTTTCCAGAAAGAGAATCTTACTTTCAGGGACAAGCTCTTGTGGACCCCAGAATAGTTAGTCAGCTAAATTGAGTCCATAGGCATTTAAATACATCTTTTAAGTTGTGTTTAGGTCTGTGTCAAAGACCATTGTTCAAACAACTTTCTGATTTAAGGTTAGAAATTCTTTATACCTTCCACTCAACCATTTCATGAGAATCTTGTATACATCAAATCCATTTTGGATTTGAAGGGTGCTCTGCCATAGAAAACCCTTAAGAACTGTATGGTTATAAATCACCTTAGGTTTCCAAAAAAAAAAAAAAAAAAAAAAAGGAAGATTCTTCAGTTTTTCCATGTAATTAAATGAGAGGGGAGGGAAGTGTGCACAAAGGAAGGTACATAAAGTTTCTGCTAGGCATCACCTCAAACTTTTGCTTTAAATTCCTGCCTTTTTCATGTATGTAAGGCTGACGATGAACCTCTGTGGGTTTGAGCTGTACTACGCTGACTAAGAGGAAGCTGAGGGCATTACAAGGGACTAGGCGGTGGGACTTATCCAAACTCTCCTTTTTTCTCCTATTCTTTTACCTCCTGTTTTTGGCCACAAATATTTTTAATACATATACAAACTAAGTATAAATTCCAAAACTTCCTTTGGCTATACCTCCTAGATGCCTTATCTGTTATATGATTATTATACTACCTCTTTTTTTGGTCTGTAGAAAAGGACTCCTAAAATTGTAGGGCCTTCTATTTAATGTTTTATGAAACCCCTTTTGAGCAGTGTATCTAAATGACTCCAAATTGTCCTACATAAGTTTATCAAGAATGATCTATATGCCATGTAGCAGGGGTTCTTACCCTAGAGTCTATGAACTTGTGTTTTTAAATATATATGTATCTATACATCTGTATTTCAATATAATTGGTTTTCTTTGCACCATTTTATATTTTATTTTGTAGATTTACAAATATTATTCTGAAAATGGGTCCATAAGCTTTATCAGTCTGCTAAAGGGTTCTCATATACAAAGAAGTGAAGAACTCTTCTCACAGGATATCATCAGAAAGGAGTGGTATAGTATCCTAAGATTTTTACCCAATAGTCATCTTAATAATATTAGAAGAGGAGGCAGCTAGGTGGCTCAGTGGATTGAGAACCAGGCCCAGATATAGGAAGTCCAGGGTGCAAATATGGCCTCAGACACTTCTTAGCTGTGTGACCCTGGACAAGTCACTTAACTCCCATTGCTTGGCCCCATGGTGGCAAACCTGGGGGGCACTCAGAGTCCTCTATGTGGCATGTCTGCCTTCACCCCAGCACAGAGTTTGCTAGAGTTCGTTATTAGAAAGCTGGAGGGAAGCAGGACTGGGCTTCTCCCCTCCCCCTCTCTATGTGCACCTGAGGACCCACTCCTCTAAAAGTTTTACCTTCACTGATTTAGCCCTTTCCATTCTTATGCTTTGGAACCAATGCATAGTATTGATTCTAAGATAGAAGGTAAATGTTTAAAAATAATACTAGGAGAACCAGGTATATCAATTAATGTAATAATTTTAAAAATAATTATACTTAAAATAATTCTTCATATCTGTGAAAATGTACTTTAAATACAAATAATTATAAGCAGCTATTGTAATTTTAATTTGAAATATGAATTTTCATCCTACTATTTCTTTTCTTTGTCTTATTGATAAAAAACAGATGCACAGTATCTTGATCCAGCTTGGTTGCCAAAGTATTTTTAAATTCTGGTCTTATTAAGTTATCTAGTTTATGGCAAAATCAAGCATAAAATTCAGTATTTCCTGACTCCCAGGCCAGGGACCTTTCCTCTGTACCATGCTATAGAATTCTGGAATCAAAAGATCTGGGTTCACATCCCAGGTCTGTCACTCTAAGACATTGAGTGCCTTTAAGTAAGTCACTGAACTTCCTCAGGTTTTAGTTCCTTCATCTATAAACTTATAAAGGCTTTCTTATTTTGCTTTTACTAAACCAAAAGCTTCATCAGGACAAGTATGTCCCTTATCTTCCCAAAACTTTTATTTCCCCAGGCAGCAGAATTAATCTTCTATATGTAGTAGATACTTACTAATTGTTTGCTTGCTACTTGGAAACTATCCTTATTATCCTTGATAGCTATCCTTAAATGCCTTAATTTAGAATATTGCTGTCAAGACACTCCATTTCTTGGCTCGAGGCATTTTCTCTGTCTGCCCTTATGCCTGGAACATTCTCCTCCACTCTACCTACTGACCCTCTGAGCTGCCTTTTAAGTCCCAACTAAAATCCCTTCTTTTAACAGAAATTTCCCCCCAACCCCTCTCAAATCTATTGTATCTCTCTGTTAATTAATTCCTATTGATAGAAATACATATGTGATATATATTTATATACTTGTTCATGTTGTCTCCCTCATTAGACTGTAAACTCCCCCATTAGGCTTCCAAGAATCTATTTTTTGATCTCTTTTTGTTTTTCTAGCACTTTGTAGAGTACCTGGTATATTTTATTGTTGTTTAGAAATTATGTCTGACTCTTCCTGACCCTATTTGGGGTTTTCTTGGCAAAGATACTAGAGTGAATTGCCATTTCCTTCTCCATTTCATTTTATATATGAGAAAATGGAGGCAAACAGGATTAGTCCAGGTCACACGGATAATAAATATCTGATGCCCGATTTGAACTCAAGCCTTCCTGAATCAATCCCTGCTTTCTATCCAGTGTATCACCTAGCTGCCCATAATAGGCACTTAATAAACGTTTATTAATTGATTGGCTAAATATTATAGCAATAACAACAGCTAAAATTTCTATACTTCTTTAAGGTTTGCAAGAACTTTACATATGTTGTTTCACTTGAGCTTTTCAACAACCCTGGGAGACAATTACTACTATTTCCATTTTATAATTAAGAAAAGTGACTTAGAGGGGTTGAGTAATTTGTTCATATTCACAGAGCCTACTAATACAAAAGATTTCAGGGCATGAGGAAGTGGAAACTTTTGAAATCCTAAAATAACTGTGACTCCATTTTTTTAACACCTAAGATTGCTACAGTAGTAATTCATTCAGGGGGTGTAAAGTAGTCAAAAGAGCACTGAATTCAAAGTCAAAAGTTTAGGATTCAAATCCTGGCTTCCAATCATATGTATATGACCATGAAAAAAACACTTCCTTCATTTTTTCATCTTTAAAGCTGAGATGCATTTATCCTATCTACTTTAACTTGGTTGTTTAAAAAAGGAAAGTGTTTTCTAAGCCTTAATTTTTACTAAAGAAATATGAGTTATATTATAAGGTCATTTAAACAAATGCCTGTGCTATTACTTCACTCTGCTGTTGGTCCTGAATTAGATCTGGACATGCATTCAATGTTTTGGCACATTACTAATTTACCACATATTTTTGTGAATGTTTTTGGCAAGCTCTCAGATTATCTTCCGTTCTGGATCTTGACTACTTTCCAAGGAATGTACCTTTTGGGATATAGTTTTGATTTTTTTAAAAATCAGTATTGGACTGGATCTTTCTTTTCTCAACCTCCCCTGCATTTCCAATCCCTCTGAATATATTCATAATGATTATAAACTAATGGAGGTTTTCAGGCCACATTTTGCCTAAATAATAATACATCAATCTGTCAAAGAACAATGATTTTTATCAGGTGTGGGAACTGGAACAGATCAGAAATTCTCTATAATTTATAATTTAAAAGAGAGGTTAAGTGCTCTCCTCAGAGTTAGGCAGGTAGTAAGTGTCAGAGACAGAGGTTGAACCCAAGTCTTCTTGACTATAAGTCAAATACCCCATCAACTAGATCAGTCTGTCTTTACTAAATAATAACATGGTAGGAATAATATCTTCCATTTGTACTCTCTGTACCTATCAAGGCACTTTCACATATGAAATCAATTAGAATGTGGTTTATGGACTCAGTCTTCAAACTTTATAGCTGTACCTCATCCATTTGTGTCCATATTTCTTTGTGCTATTGTGACCACATACTTCCTTTCTACCAGAGCAATCAAATAATCCATGAAATTTTTCAAAAACATGAAAATTCCTTGTTTTACTATTTTTTGATGCATTAATGCTAAGATTACATTATTATTTGGTAGAACCATTTGTTAAATAGTATATTTTCTCTCTGAGATGATGGTGGGAAAATGGGAGGAAAGGAGAAGGAGGGATACTCCATTAACTGCATTTGTAAATATTTGGAAAGGGGTTCAGAAGAATTCCTGCCTATTGTCCCCTATTGTTCCCCTTCTTTCAGTATTCAGAATATATACTCCAGCTCTGCTACCTCTATAACTTTTTTCTACAGACCTCAAATAGTACTTTGTTTTATATCTCTCAAATGATTATGTCATGAAATTAATATTGCATATTTATTGTTATTTATTTGTATCTAATATACCCCATTAAGT
This sequence comes from Gracilinanus agilis, assembly GCF_016433145.1. Taxonomy (NCBI): domain Eukaryota; kingdom Metazoa; phylum Chordata; class Mammalia; order Didelphimorphia; family Didelphidae; genus Gracilinanus; species Gracilinanus agilis. The sequence goes on along the minus strand of NC_058130.1, from coordinate 123,154,439 downwards.
AGTAAACTTTGTGAGGGGAGGGGCTTTTTCAAAGTTTTAGCTCCTCCAACAGTGCTTTGTGTGTAGTAGGGAAGTAACTGGTCTGATTTCTAGGTCTCTCCCCCTAAGTAGAAACTGGGGTTAAACTTTATGTAAAATATTGGTTTATACCAAGTGTCCCCTTATGAAGTGGGAACCTATTTCTCTTTGATTGAATTAGAAGAGAATCCTAGACACTGGGGTGCTACTGGTGGTCTCCCATCCCCAGAAACCATTAAATAGCTAAACCTCCAAGCTCTTCAAGTAATCAGGAGCTCCTTTAGGCTGTGTGAGTCCTCCACCTATACCAGAGCAGAGGGAAAAGGAGAGGAGTTTAATGTCTAATTATTTATCTCACTTCATTCGCTTATTTGGTTTTTTCTTTGTTAATTATATTAAAATTCTCAGGTATCTACTTCCCTCCCAGCCCTTCTGGAACTAGAAAAGGGATTCACTTGACAAAAAGATATGCATACATAAAACTCTGTCTTGATTGTTCCTTCTTTTTTCACTTAAATATGTTTTAAATTCAACAATGACATCCTTGTTTTTCAGACTGTATAACATGGAGTTGAATGTCTATATCAAAGAGATAAGAACGAAAAGAACAGAGCACTTATTCTATTCCTGATGAGTTTGTAGTTTGGAACTGCAAATACATAATGAGAGTAGGTCTCACATATCTGTATGTCTTGCTTGTTTCTTTTTGTCAGTTCTTTCTCTGTAGGTGGACAAGTCATTCTAATATTTTTGTTGCTGTTCTCTTGGTTCTTCTGGCTTCACTCGTCATAATTTCATGTAGATCTTTCCATGTTTTTTTTTTAAACCCTTAACTTCTGTGTATTGGCTCCCAGGTGGAAGAGTGGTAAGGGTGGGCAATGGGGGTCAAATGACTTGCCCAGTGTCACATAGCTGGGAAGAGTCTGAGGCCGGATTTGAACCTAGGACCTCCTGTCTCTAGGCCTGACTCTTAATCCACTGAGCTACCCAGCTGCCCCCTTTATATGTTTTTTAAAAAAATCAACTGCTCATCATTTCTTACAGAGAAGTAGTATTCCATCATAGGCATATGCCACAACTTGTTACTTTATTTACTTGTTCCCCTACTTTCTTTGGCTACATCAACTAGAGAAGTGACAGTCAGTTGGTCAGAATCCAACCATTTCCTTCCATATTTTTATGCATGGATGGATGGATGGATGGATGGATGGATGGATGGATAGATGGTTGGAATGATGGATAAATAGATGGATGGACGAAAATATTCATGAACAAAAGGAGGCAGCATTCTATAGAGACAAGAGAACTGGCCTAAAAGAAATCCTGCTCTGCCATAAAGATGGCTCTTTCCTTCAAAGACAGTGCTTCTACAATGGTGTTAAACAGTTAAATACTATTAAATTTAAACTAACTTGAGAAAGGCTAAAATGGGAGGTCAGCTGCTAGAGTCTGCACATAAACAACTCACATACCCATCTTAGGACTGTGAAGGTTCTTACATTGTGAAACTCAAATCCTCCTTGTTTCTGAAACTACTATTTGACTATGGGCTATGTCTCTTTTCCAGGGGTATTTTGGTATCTCTGTCAATTCCTCCCAGGAGGTCAAACTAGGAAGAATAAATATGACGAAAGCCTGGAGATTGGTGTTCTCATCCTAACTCCATCATTGGAGTTGTATGACACAGGACAAATCACTGTACCTCTCTGAGCCCCAGTTCCCTTAATTGTAAAATGAAGATACAGTAGATGATCTCCAAGATCTCTTCTAACTCTAAAAGTCTATGACATTGGGGGTATCTAGGTGGTTCAGTGAATAGAGAGTCAGGGCTGGAGATGGAAGGTTATAGGTTCAAATCTGCCTTCAGATACTTCCTAGCTGTGTGACCCTGGGCAAGTCATTTAACCTCCAATGCCTAGCTCTTAACACTCTTCTGCCTTGGTTCTAAGACAGAAAGTATGGGTATATACATATGTATATATACATATATATGTATTATAAATATATTAAACTTATAATATATATATTAAAGAGTCTATGAAAATGTAAGATTTAAATTAATATCAATAACTCCAAGTTTCATATTTTATAAGATTTATTAGTAATAACAAAGTAGAAGAAATAAAAAATAGATGTGCAAAGCTTAAGTATGACCACGTGAGTAAACTTTCCTGCCAAGCTCTCCCCTCAGCCACCACAGCCGTGTTCTAGAAGAAGAGAGGGGCGAGATCACGGGAAAACTTTATCCTACCTACGTACCCAGCAGTGTTTGCTCTCAGTGTGAGCATGCAAATGGGATGCTGGGTAAGAGAGTCCTGGGGAGCAAATTCTGTCCACACAATATTAATTTACCTCTTTTGATATTCATTACAATTTTATGGCATAGCAAGGTTTGTAGTCTTATTCTTTGTTTTAGTAATAAAGTAGGGGTGGAAGAGTTTAACTCAGGCCACTCATTACAGATGAGCATCATGGACTCCACTGGCACCTATTAGGGAAGAAGCAAGTGTTTTAGGCAGTTTGTATAACCTACAAATCTAACATATTATAGTCAGATCATCTCATATTCCCAGAAATCAAAGTGAGATATGTGAGAAAGTGAAGAAGGAGAGAGTAGGCAGGGCTCCCAAGAGCTTTTAGCACCCTAGCTGTGGTTGACTAGGATTTTTCCCTTCTGTCTCTCTTGGTTGCAACCTGGCTGATGCTGGATTGCTGCACCTTTAGGGAAGGTAATCAGGAGCTCATGTGATATCACGGGTGACTTGTGTAGTTCATGGTCAGACTTTATACTGCTCTGGAGCTGGGACACAGAATATAATTATGAAAGTATGAAATCAGTGAGGTAGTGAATCCAGATATGACCTCAGAATAATGTATCATCTAATCTGTCAGGGAGTTTAGTCCCCAATCAGGGAATCATTATTTAGCTTCAGTCTCTTTTATAGCAATCTTTGGCATTTCTGATTAAGATTTTGAAATAAATTGTAATTTATGTACTTTGAAGTTTTCTCTATTTTTTAAAAATACCTTCCTCCAATTGGTTTTCAGCCATTTGCGGGGGGGGGGGGGATTTTCAACTCTTTGTGATTTCATTTGGGGTCTTTTTGGCAAAGATACTTGAGTGGTTTCCATTTTCTTCTCCAGCACATTTTACAGATGAAGAAAACAAGGCAAATAGGGTTAAGTGATTTGCCTAGGGTCCCATAGCTAATAAAAATCTGAGACCAGATTTGGACTTATTAAGATTTGAGACTTCCTGACCCCAGGTCTGGTGCTCTACCTACTCTGCCATCTACTTGCCCCCCCCCCATAGTTATTAGAATAATCTATAGAACCAGCTGTGACTCACTCAAAAGGTGCATTAACCATTGCTCATTTGGTCCCCAATATTGTTGCTGTTTCCTGGAGGTTTTTAGAAGCTCTAGACATCAAAGTGGATCTGAGTTTTATTTTTTGTTATTGAAGCCTAAAGTTTCTGTTGATGGTTAACAGGTCCTGTGGCTTCTTTGAGAGTATAGTCCAGTGATGGAAAATTTTTTAGAGATGGAATGCCAGGCCCACACCCACCCCACTCCCCAGACAAAGTACCATACCCTGCCCTTCCCACCTCACCCCCTACCCCTTTACCCCAGATAGGAGAGGGTGGAAGGGCTTCCATTGGGCTGCTGGGTAGAAAGGTGGGTGGTGAGAAGCAAGTGTGGAAAGGGGGAGGAGATTGGCCCCAGAGCTCCACTCCCCCCCAGCTCTGCTCCCCTCCAGCTATGTGCCACACTGTGAGCTATGCTCCCCTCAAACCTAGCTCCTCTCCAACCCCACCATGGGAATCACCTTCACTACAGACTCAACAGGTTGCCATATATGCAATACCTTGATGCAGCATGTAAGCCACCCCCTTTCCTAGCACATTACCACAAACAAGGGAGGGAGGAAGCACTCCCATTGGGCTGCTGGGCCAAGGGGTGGGTGAAGTGAGGAATGTCCACAGAAACATAGAGAGGGGGAGAGGAACAACTCTGCCCAAAATCCTTCTGGCTTTCTAGTAACCAACTCTGGCAGGCAACTGTAGGCGTTCCCACAGAGAGGGCTCTGTGTGCCCTTTTTGGCATGTGTGCCATAGGTTTGCTATCACTGGTTAGTCTTTTGTCAGCCTTCCTCTTTATGTATTTCTTATGAATCAAAATTCATAGGTAAGAACATTATGTCTGTCTGCCCAATCTCTTTATCTTATGACCCTTCTTTTACCTCAATCAGGGAGAATTTGCCATTAGACAAAAATATAGAATTCCTTCTGTCTTTGACAGCTCTCCCTCCCATTTAAACAACTTAAGGCTGCTTTAAGGATACTTTAACAAACAAAGAATATTGCTTATTAATCTGTCAGCTTAGGAACCTAACTGTCAAAATGGCTATTACAGCTGAGGACTATATAAAACCCATTTCTATTAAATGTTCTAAACACTTTTTAAAACAATTTAGTGATATAAAGTTTTCTGACAAAATTGAAGCCAAGAGAGGTAAACTAGCTTTTGTCTAATTTCACCCAGGTGGACAGAGCTAAGGCTTGAACTCACATCTCCTGAGGTTTAGTCCACTATTATTGTTGTCATCATTATTCAAAGATGACACTTGTACTATGGGTAGCAGTCAATATCTGCTCATTAGTTCTTTCCAAATTACCAATTCTTTAAGAAAACCTTTTTTTCTTCTGGCTATGTGGTATAGTGCAGCTACCACTAAAGTTATCCAGAAGAGCTGAGTTGGAGTATTCACTCCAATGCCTATTCGTTGTATGATAGCATTTTGGAGCCTCAGTTGATTCATCTATAAGATTGGGACCATCCTACTTTCCTTAGAGATTTTTGTGAGAAAACTATTAAGCTCTACAGAAATATGAATTAACATTGCATATAATGTTAGGGCTTTGGGAAGTGGCAGTATGAATGTAGGGGATTTCCCCTTTACCAATATGTACTGCCAACTTGTTTGAAATTTATCAACTTAGAGAGTTTTCCAAATTACCAAAAAATTAAATGACTTCCCTAAGTTCACATAGTTTGTTAGTCAATACCTGAACTCAGACCTGTCTAGCTCTGCTCTATCCACTATACTATATTATTAATGGCCACAGCACCTATTATTATCTCATTCTGTGTTCCTTGGTTTTATGGTTCTGTAATAAAAGAGTCTCCTGTCCTCTCTTCCTAAGCACATCTTGTCTACTTTGTTTCTCTGCAGTCTGCTGTTATATTACATCATTTGGAGCTATGATTTAGCAAGTCCTAAAACACACTAGGACTTTTATGGGGAGCAAAACTCAGAATATGGCAGGGTGAATGTAGGTCTGATCCCAGAGGGTTTATTTACCTGAGTGCCAAAAGAATCTCCTTGTCAAACAGCCTCAAGATAAAGTTAGAATCCTAGCAAGACACTGGTATTTTCCCATTTTCGGTTAATCTTAATACTCTTTCAGTTGCACCTACTTAAATGTCCCTAGATGTTCTCTTCTCTTATCTCCACTTACTTAGGACCCAATGGTCTAATGCTCCCACCAGTGTGCTTCCTGTTGTGATTATGAATTAATCATTCTTAGGTCAGCCAGATTCAATTAGTTTTCCAAAAGAAGTATTTACCAAGGTGGCTTGTTGTTCATTGTTGTTCAGCTGTTTTTATCAGTTGTGTCTAACTCTTTGGGGCCCATTTGGACTTTTCTTGGCAAAGATGCTAGGATGGTTTGCTATTTTCTTTTTCAGCTCACTTTACAGATGAGGAAACTGAGGCAAAAAGGGTTACGTGACTGCCCAGAGTCACTCAGCTAGTACATGTCCGAGTCCAGATTTGAATTCAGGAAGATGAGACTGAGTCCACGCCTGGCACTCTATCCACTGTGCCACACAGTAAGAATAGTTGACAGAACACATCCCCAAAGGTAAGTGACACATTCTTTCACCAGTATATAGGAAAAAGCAAGCATATATATATACAAGATGGTAAAGTAGAAACGTATTGCTCCTGATTGCCAGAGGATCTTTTCTCCCCTTCACATGACATTAAAGAAATTCCCCTCAGGAGAGGTATAACTTCTTTGCTGGGGTCCTTAATCTAAGTATGGTCTGTGGCTCTGGGTTTGGATGCTGCCATCAGTTGATCTGAAGTTGCCACTAGAATACTGGGAAGAGATGAAGTACAGATCCTCTGGTTCCTTCAAAGTTTGCAAGGTCAAGGATTGAACCAGAGGATGGAGAGACATGGGTGAAGGCCAAGCTCACTCCCTCCAACCCTCCTCTTTCAAGTGGTTGTTTGTTCCTGGAACTTAAGTGAAGTACCTCAATGGCTCTGATTTCTGGACTAACTTAAGGTCTCAATTAGTTTGATATTTCACAGAAACCCTTAGGATAAGACCAAGTTTCCCCAGCTTATCCTAACATGGTACAATAGTCACTTGGCTTCTAAAGATTTTTAACAGTTTAGATTAAGTGTCTGAGACTTATTCTCTGTTCCTTAAGTTTTTTTTTTATCACTTACTTTAAGTGCATTAGGTGGAATGATTTGGTTGATTTATTCAACCAACATCCTCATCCTGACCATGGCAATTTGTATAGTTAATCGCTTTGGCCTCTGAGGGATGTTTAATTTCCAAGAAGTCCAGAACACATAGGTTATATTTGGGAAAAACCCTGAGTAATGATCCATAAGATAGGCCTTAGGCAACCAGAGGTTAACACTGTTAATAATCAACAAGCATTTATTTAAAAATCTACTATGTGCTAGACCAGCATTGGCAAATGTTTTCAAGATCTCGTGCCCAAAGTACAACTTTGAGCTGCCTGTGATCCCCCCTCCCTGCCCCCTGCATTACCCCAGACAGTGGAGAGAGGAAGTGCTCACATTGAGTACCTGGATGCAAAAAAAATGTCCTTGGGAACTGTGGAGAGGAGGAACAGGGCAACCCTCTATGTGCTGCCCTGGCACCCTTGCCATGGCTTAGCCAACATGGTGCTAGACAATGCAGTTAGGAAAACAAAATTTAAAGTTCCTTCCCTTAAGGATTTCACATTTTATTGACAACTCAAATTTCCCATTGTTTCAAACTTTACGAAGAAGAGCTTATCTCACAATGAACTCTTGAGAAACCTAATTATTATCTTCATTTTAGAGATGAAGAATCAGAGACTCGGGGAGGTTAAGACCAGGTTCACATAAGTAGTAACAGAACCAATCTGAAAACCAGGTTTTCTGACTTGAAAGCCAGTGCTTATCCCACTTGATCAGTGAGGACTAGCACCTCTGATGTGGGAGCTTACCAAGACTTTTTCCAGGCTGCTCATCCACCCTTTAGTGTCTGTCCCCTCTCACCCAACTCTCACCTGTGGCCCCAACAAGCTATAACTGTCTCAGCTAAACTGTGGCTAAAACTATCTCAGCGGACAGGCTAACCCAGGTTGAGGGTAACCAAGAGCCTCAAAACAACCAGTCAGAGTTGGGCAGACTTGGGAAGACTTCCCCCATTGGAATGAGCAGTGGAGAACAATTTTTTTTCAGGTGGCTATGAAGCTGGCTGAAATAGGTGTTGTGGAGAGCCTAGAACTCAGTCAGACATGGATGATGATGAAGTCTTCCAAAGTATCTCGGGCCATCGCCAGACAGCTTGGCTTTTGTCTGGACCCTGGACTTTGATGATGCTGAAAGAGAGAATGAGACTGATGACTTGGTACAATTCTGCCCCACTTAAATCCAGTTCATAATGTCACGGTTCCTCTTTGAAAACAAAGGATAAACAGCAATTACCTTACGGATCATATATAAACATATACATATATGTAAACCTTGCTATGTTTAAATATACATCTATGAACATATCCTGTATACACACATATATGCTGGATGAGTCTGTGAATACACACACACACACACACACACACACTCACACGTAAATGTACATCCATACACTCTTTTCTCCAAACATATTTGTCATTACTTTAAATAATTATTTAATATATAATTATTGAAAATCAGTTGACTCCCACCCCGTACCCCTGCCAACTCAATTTTGATAATTTTCTACTTCTGTTTGGCTTGGCCCCTCAGGCAGCCCAGCAGGGTCTGAGGCTCACTTGCCTCTCTGCCTCTCTCTCCTGCCAGGCTAGGCTTGCCATCAGCAGATGTATGACATTTAACAATTTCTCCTGTACACATCAACTGTGTGCCAGAACAGGAACCAACACTACAAGCTGTAGGGGGAAAATGGGTTGCTATAGCTGACCTATATTAACTTTGAGGTAAGTTTTAGGCACATGTATCATGTGTGTGTGTATAAATTTTGTTTAGTTATGTCTGAATCTTTGTGACCCCATAAGCCATACTATCCATGGGGTTTTCATGGTAAAGAAACTAGAGTGGTTTACCATTTCCTTTTCCAATGAATTAAGGTAAACTGAGGTTAAGTGACTTGCACAGGGTCACACAGCTGGTACATAACTGAGGTTAGATTTGAACTTAGGTCTTTCTGACTCCAAACCCAGCACTCTATCCATTGAGCTACCTGAGTCCTAGGCAGACAGAGATTAAATGACTTCAAGGGTCATGCAGCTAGTAAGTTAGATTTGAACTCAGGTCTTCCTGACTCTAAGCCCAGCACTCTTTCCACTGAGCATCCTAGCTGAGTCCTAGGTAAACAGAGGATAAGTGACTTGCCTAGCCTAACACAGCTAGTAAGTGTCTGAGGCTGGATTTGAACTCAGGTGTTCCTTACTCCTGGTCCAGTCCTTTATCTACCAAGCCATTTAGCTGCCCCATGTGTATAAATACATATGTTTTATATGTGCATATACAAAATATACATATAACCTGTAGCCTAGAGCAGAGATGTGAAACTGCTAGCCTGTGGATTGCAAGTGGCTGGCAAAACTTCTGAGAACCAGATTAAAATGTAATTGGGATATGTTTAAACAAAATAAATAATGCAACACAGAAAAGATAAAGTTAATTTATAGTTTTATAAGTCAATATGCTGGCTGCAGGGATCCTTTTCTATTTGAATTTGACACCATTGGTCTGGAGGACCCCCTTCTAGAAAAAGAAATGTCTCTGGAATCCCATGGAGACCAGATGCTTCCCAGGAGTGACCTGATACCAAGAAGAGGGGGAACAACTCTTTTTTGCCAGCTTGGTCTTTTTATGACAATACCCTAGAGTAGAAATTGGAGAACAATTTCTAAAAAGAAAAAGAAAAAAATATCTTAGGTATGGCTCAAGTATAGGGTTCTTCCAAAAAGAAATTGGCAGGGTACTTGCCAGAAGGGACACAATGTACAAAGTAAGGAGGTATAGAACAGTTATTTATTTCTTCTCCAACAACAAAATGCTTAAGATACAAATGACATAGAAGTGTGTATTAACAAATACTTTTTTAAAATCTATCACATCTATTTGCTTTCCTAAGGAGAAGTTCAGGGAAGATGAGTACCTAGAGTGTGAGGGCTTACCAAGTTCTTTTCAGCAATTGCTCATCCTCCTTTGGTGTCCTCTACCATCAAGCTCTCACCTGGAGTTCCAAGAAGCTCTAGCATTCACAGTGGCCCTGACACTCTGGTAAAACCATTTCACAGAAAGGCTAAACCAGATTGAGGGTAATTGACAGGCCATAACCTCATTGATGAGTTATGGTGGTATCTACCCTAACCATCCTTAGGGGATGTGAAGACTTCCCCTGGTGGAAGGGGTGAATGAGAATAATTTTTTCCAGTGGCCATGAAGGTGACTGAAGTGTGGAATACTTAGAGCTTAGTAAGGCTTTGAAGAAGCCAAGGCTATCCATTGTATCCCAAGGCATCATTATCTTGACTTTTGTCTTGCCACTGGAATTGGATGACTCTGAAAGAGAGAATGAGACTTCTGACTTTGTTCAACTCTGCCTCGCTTAACTCCAGTTTAGGTACCGGTCAAAAGACATTCCCCAAGTAATATCATTTTGGTCCTCTTCTAGTACAAAGGACAACAACCAACCAACTTTCCTCAGAAATAAAGACAACTTTGTAGGACTGTTAAATAGCCATTTCTTACTTAAATTGGGGCTACACTGTCTATAGAATTCTCAATGTCCATACAATATCTTCTGTATGGTTCTTAAGTCCCCTTAGGTTCAGAATGACCCTTTCAGTGGTAATCACCAAGAAATTGTGTGCTTGTAGAAAGTATCCCCTATAGGGGAGCCAGCACTGACTCAGGAACCCAGAAACTCTCAGGCTCACTAAGTAGTAGCCAGGTCTAGAAACATCCATCTCTCAGGATAACTCTTTGATGGCCTTTCAGGGAAAACTGTAGGCACCTAAGTGGCTCGGTAGATAGAGCACTGGATCTGGAGTCAGAATAGACCTGATTTCATATCCAACCAGTTGTGTGACCCTACACAAGCCACTTAGCTTCTGTTTGCCTTAATCTGCTGCAGAAGGAAATGGCAAACCCTTTAGGATCTTTGCCCAGAACACTTCACGGATAGTATTAATATGCTTTGGTCCAAGAGGTCACAAAGAGCTGGACACAACTGAACCACAACAACAACTTTAGGGAAGGTACACAAAGCAAACTAGGACCTGAGGTCCAGTTTCAGACTCTCTTAGGCAAACACATATGCTGTTAAATACATCTATTTGCCATTGCATCAGCTCTTCTCTTTGCTGGAAGTCTAAGGGAAAGGAGGCAGAGTCTCCAAAATTATATTTAATAAAAAAGAGAGAAAAGTGGAATTTTTGATAGAGGTAACAGCCTTGCCACAGGGGACTCTAATGGGGGTTTTGGGTCCCTTATGACTCTGTGGTCAATCACTTCTGCTCTTTAGTCACAGGAAACAAAATTAGAAGTTGCCAGTCCTAGGGATTTATTAGAAGGGGAAAGAGCATATATACCTAACTCAGTGGAAGTGACCCATTCTAACAGACGTGTATGTGTATTGGGGTGGGGTGGTTCTACTTATTTTCCCCATTAATTACATAATCCATTAAAATCCTGTCCTAAAACTTTATGACTTGTCTGAATAGATGCAGAGCCTCCGGAGTAAGCTAAATCAGGAAAATAGTTTACAGCATGATCCCAACTATTTAAATTTAAAGAAAAAACATCAAAGGACTTCAGAACTCTGATCAATTATGTGATTGATTATGACTCTAAAGGTCTATTTATGAAGTAGATGTAGATTAAAGAAGTAGAATGAAGAACCTGTTTTCAGTCATAGTCAAGCATTGTTTTGGTTACATTAATTGTATTAGACAGCTAGATGGCGAAGACAAGCTAGACTTATAGTGAAGAAATACCTTAGTTTAGGTCTGGCACAGGAAACTTAACTATATAGCTTTGTGATCTGGGGTAAGTCACTTAACTGTTCTCAGCCTCAGTTTCCTCATCTGCAAAATCTGAAATGAGGTGGCTAAGTGATGCAGTGGATTGAGTACCAGGTCTGGAATAGAGAAGACTTACTTTCATGAATTCAAATTTTAATCTCAGATACTTATTAGCTGGTGACCCTGGGCAAGTCACTTAGCCCTGTTTGCCTCAGTTTCTTCATCTATAAAATGAGCTGCGGAAGGAAATGGCAAATCATTCCAGCATCTTTGCCAAGAAACCCCCAAGTGCGGTCACAAAGAATCAGACATGACTGAAATGACTGAACAACAACAAAATCTGATTGGCTGTGATCTGTATAGGTGGAAGGGGTATTACCCAGATTTTTAAAATATTTAAACTGTCATATCTATCTATCTATCTATCTATCTATCTATCTATCTATCTATCTATCTATCATCTATGTATNATCTATCTATCTATCTATCTATCTATCTATCTATCTATCTATCTATCATCTATGTATCTATATCTATGTATCTATATCATCTATCTATATCTATATCTATATCTATATCTATATCTATATCTATATACATAGAATACATTTTATCCTGTCTGCCAGCAGGTTCCACCTGGAAAAAAGGCAAATCTACTTGGTACAAAAACAAATGTGGTCTCCGTTTGAATTTAGAGAGAGAAACCTTCAATACCATGTAGTCCTGCAGTCAGAAGCTCTATTTTCTCCATATCTCTCTGCTTCCTTATCAATACCAAGCTTGTGGCCTGATGAGTTAGTGCAGTGGTTCCCAAACTTTTTTGACCTACCGCCCCCTTTCCAGAAAAAAATATTGCTTAACCCCTTGGAAATTAATTTTTAAAAAATTTTAATAGCAATTAATAGGAAAGGTAAATGTACCTGTGGCCATCACCTGGATCGCTGCAGCACTCACCAGGGAGTGGTGGCGCCCACTTTGGGAATCACTGAGTTAGTGCTACCAAGGAGATATTGCTTGATTGAAACTCAGCAAAACTTGGCTCCAAATTCTGCCTCTGACACTAGCTGTGTGATTTTGGCCAAGTCACTTAACCTTAAAGTCTCAGTTTCCTCATCTATAAAATGAGGAGAATGATATCTATAATATCTACCCGACAAGGTCATCATGAGGCTCAAGTAGCATAATATATGTAAAATATTTTGCCAAATGTTAAAGCTTTGGCTCATCTAAGGCTTCTTCCCCAAATTCCCCTGGACAAAAAGTGGTCACCAGTAGTCCCAACTGCTTTTGACCAAAAAGTCAATAAATGCCAAATATCACTATTAGGAAATTCAGTGTGTCCTGTCAGATTGTCTTTGTAAGAAGCAAACTCCTCTGATGGAGCTCACAAGATTTTAGGATTTTGGACTGAAAGGAATTTCGAGATCACATGCTCTATCTCATCACTTTTATAGCTGAGGAAACTGAAGCCCAGAGAAATATGGGATTCTCTACCACAAGTAGTATCTAGCTGGACAACTCCACCTGCAACCTGGAGTTCATGTTGGATCTGTGCCCTGTAGCCCAGAGTGGCCAAAGGTTACCCTACTTCTACCCACCTGCTTTTGTGCAATAACCCAGGAGGGCACAGGAGTGTTGCTATACCAAGTTGCCTGACTTCCTTCAGGCCATTCTGGGCCCACTTCAAAGGAAGGCCATGATTCTAGTCTCCAGGGCTTCCTTTAGCCTTTTCCAAAGCCCCCGTGGGTAGACAGCTGGCCCCAGACACCACAGGAATCCCTCGAGCATCTTCAGAATAAAAAGGCTTTAAAGTGAAAAAAAAAATTGAACCCAGGTCAATATTGTCCCTTCCTTTTTTTCCACTCCAAGTAAATTCTAGAAAGTTGCCATCATCTTTTCCAGATGAAACAACTGAAAAGAGAGAGACAGAGACAGAGAGAGAGACAGAGAGAGACAGAGAGAGAAAGGCAGAGGAGACAGAGAGAAACAGAGAGATAGAGACAGAGACAGACAGACAGACAGCAGAGACAGAGAGAGAAAGACAGAGCGGAGACAGGGAGAAACAGAGAGAGACAGACAGACAGACAGACAGAGACAGAGACAGACAGAAAGGAGATAGAGACAGAGACAGAGAGAGAGAAGAGAGGAAGCGAGAGGAGAGAGAGACAGAAAGAGACAGAAGAGTGAGAGAGAGGAGAGAAAGAACGAAAGAGAAGAGAGAGAGATGAGTGAGACAGAGACAGAGGCAGAGGCAGAGAGGAGATAGAGACAGAGAGAGAGAAAAAGAGGAGAGAGAGACAAAAGCAGAGAGAAAAAGGAGAGAGAAAAAGGAGAGAGAGAGAAAAGACAGAGAGAGAGAAGGAAGGAAGGAGGGAGGGGGTTTGGTGGGTGAGTGCTGGTGGTGGGTGAAATGACCTATGAGCCATCACAGCCTCCTGAAGAACAAATGTCAGATATGAAGGATAGCATTTCACTGATGAAAGGGGAGGTTATTATTATGCCGAAGCAATTCCCTTGTGGGTGTGAGGGTCCCCATTTACCTCCTGCACTGAGGATAAAGGATGAAAAACTGGAACACAGTGAACTAGAAACAGAAGCAAGTTTTTCTACTCCATCCTAAAATGCAATGATTAAGTACCTATCTCGAAAGGCACCGAGGAGATCAATGTTCAGCCTAGTGTTCATGAACCACAGCAAGTCCTGAAAAGCTCTTGAAAACAGCTGTGGCAAGGCTCCACTGGCTTGGGGAAATCGCTGCTGGCTGAATCGCAGACCTCGGATGAGTATCAGCCATGCTGTCTGCTACATGTCATGCAGGGAAAATTAGACTCATGTTGTGATTTTTTTCCCCACCAATCAACAATATTTACTGAGTGCCTGCTACATGTTCATTATGATATGTAGGGATACAAAGAAATATGAGACAGGGTCCTTCCTCTCTTTACTTCATGCCTCGGGGTCCAGGGTGGGTGGTGGCTGTGCATGCATGTCTGTGTATGTGTTCCTCTCTGGAATCTGTGATCTTAGAATCCTGAGGTAGTAGCGAAAGGGTCATTGCCTCTATTTTCTGATGAGAATAAGACTCAGAGAATGAACATGACTTACCCAGAGTCATATAGTATTAGAAACAAGATCTGTTGAAGACCTAGATTTCATTTCTGACACTTCTTACCTGTGTGTTGATCAAATCATTCTCTTTGCCTCGGTTTCCTCATCTGTAAAGTATTATTAATGCCATAATACTTTTCTCAGAGAACTCTTTTTTTCTCTACTTATCCACAGCTTTATTTTTTACATGTAGATAAAATTTTAAATAATCGTTTTTTGACATTTTGTGATCCATGTTCTTTCACTCTCTCCTACTCTCCCTCCCCCTCAACTAATCAGCTGGTAATATGATATAGGTTTTATATATATTATCATACAATACATATTTCTATGTCATGTTATGAAAGAAGACACATCACTTATATTAGAGAAAAATTCATGCAGGAAGTAAAGTAAAAATGGGTATGCTTTAGTCTGCATTTAGACTCCATCATCTTTCTGTGTTGTATAGTTTTCCTTTTATATGTATGTAACAATGCAACACACTTCAAGTTGTATTTAATTTAAAAATTTGCATATAAAAGCACATGTTCTGAATGTGACCTAAATCATGTTTAAATATTGTTGGCTCATATTGATTATTGTGCCAGAGAAATCTATCTATCTATACATATGCATATATATATATATACTATACAAAGTCCACTTGTTTTATTGTCCTTAGTTCTTTCTTCAAAATTCTTCAAAATATAAGTTGTACATTACAAAAAAACACAACAAAAAACTGACTCATCAGTTCCTTCTATGGCAAGTAAATAGCCTTTTTTTTTAAAAAATCATGAGTCTCTTGTTTTTCAGTCAATCATTGTACATTATTGCTATTATTGTGCACAATGTTCTCCTGGTTCTGATCACTTCACTTTGTATCATTTCATATAAGTCTTTCCAGGTTTTCTTTTTGGGGGGATCATCTTGTTCCTCATTTCTTAAAACACAATAGTATTCCATTATAATCATATACCACAACTTGTTCGGCCATTCCCCAATTGATAGGCATCCCTTCAATTTCCAATTCTTTGCTACCACAGAAAGAGCTGCTATAAATGTTTTTCTACAATTAGGTCATTTCCTCCTATCTCTGATTTCTTTGGGATATAGACCTAGTAGTAGCATTGTTGGGTAAAAGGGTATGCACAGTTTTATGATCTTTGGGCATAATTCCAGATTGTCCTCCAGAATGATTGTATCAGTTCACAGCTCTACCAATAGTGTATAAGTGTCCCAATTAGTCCACATTCCCTTAAATATTTATCATTTTCATAGAGCTGGAATAAATTTTCAAGATTATTTTAGCTTTTTTGAGCCATGGACCTCTTTGGCCCTGGATTCTTTCTCAGAATAATATTTTTAAATACATAAAATTAAAATTTTATATTTGTATGCAGTTATCAAAATATTAAAAAGTCATAATTCCTAAGTTAAGAAATTCTGATCAATTCCAATGCCTTCATTTTACAGGTGAGGAAACTGAGCCAAAGTAAGTGACTTGTTCAGTGTCACTAAAGCCAGAAGTAGCAGAGCTGGGCTTCAAACCCCAAATCATTTAACTTTAAACCAATGCTATTTTCTCTAGTCTATACCATACTGCTGCTCCTAACTTGAATTACAGAAGTGCCTACAAGTGACTTTAAGTAAATGTGGTAGATATGAATATTTCCTAGGTAGATCATTAGGGGTGTCTCATTACAAGAATGTGAATTAGAAGTTAGAAGAAGGTGGATTTGGACTTAATAAAAGGGAGTACTTCATAAGATAAACAGTCCAAAACTGGAATTGCCTTAGTAGATAGTGAATTGCCCAATCCCTGAAAGTCTTCGAGAAGATACAAGAGGACCATTTAATAGATATACCCTGGGAAGAATTCTTGTTGAGGAGTAGTTTGAAATGGTTAAGCTCTAAGATTCTTTCCAACCTTTAGGTTTTGTGATTCTTATGTTTTCCTTGGTCCCACAAAAGGATTGTGTGAGTATGGGACTGGACAAGGCACAGGTTGAAGTTGGATCTTCCCTATATTGCAGCCTGAGGGTTTGTGAGCCAAGGAGCAGGAAAAGGATGTGGATAAGGGAAAAATCAGAAATGCTGGGGAAATACTGTAGAGTTGAAGTGAGTTACCAAAAACATGAGTTGCAAAGCAGCAGTATCTATATCAAATGCATAAAGGAGTACCAGAGAATTACAAAGAGTCTAAAATAATTTACATCAGTGAGCCTATGGCTACATAAGGGTTTTTATGTTGAGGCTATTGGTCTTGCTTTCTAGATACCCCTCTAAATGAGTTACAGCTGGAAGCATTACCCTCAGAGGAAACAGCTGTCTCTAAATCATAACAGATGATCTTCTGGAGCTTACAATCTAGTTGGTGAGACAAGAAAACACAAATTAAACTTCAGCAAAAAGAGTACATAATGAAATGCTAAATTGGACAGTTTAGATTATGAGTGCTTTAAAAATTTAGAGAGAGGGAAATGAATAAGAGCTAGTGTAAGGAGGTAAAACTTCATGAAGGAGGGAAGACTAAAGCTTGACCTTGATGGATAAATAGGGTTTGATTAGATAGAGGGGGCAAAAGGAGGAAGAACATTATAGATGAGAATAATATCATCATCAAAGACACAGAGCAGGTAATCACCAAACTCCATTCTTATTACAGCAAGAAAAATTGTATAATTATAGAATGGAGAGTATATTGAGGAGGTGCACAGAATTAGATTGCACAGAAGAATAGAACCAGCCATTAAGGGCCTTGAAAACCTTCAGTCTTGATGTAAACGGAAGTTAGGAGCAATTGAAGACTTTTGAGTGAGTGATTCCTACTTAAAGAAGATAAGTATAGATAATATATATGGGGTGATTTGGTGCTTAGAAGGTAGTACAGGATAAATTGAAGTCAGGAAAGCAACCTTGGAATCTACCACAGTTTCTTCAAGTTAGGCATGAGATGATGAGACTCTGGGAAAGGATGGTAGTGGTGGAAATGGAGAAGGGAGAGTACAAGAAATGCATGTAAGAAAACTAGAATGAGGTATTGTGGTGAAATGAAAATCATTCTTTATTGGGCATTAGGAGACCTAAGATCAAGTTCTGTCTCTGCTAATGATTAAATATGATTTTAGGGAAGTCTCATTCCCCCTTTAAATCTTATTTTCCTCCTTTGTTAAATGATAAATGATTAAATTATAAAATATACTAGATAAGCTTTATATCCTAAATTTCTTTCTCTGATCAATGGTAGTTTCAATCATAATTTTTTAAATGAAAGAGACCTTAGTATCTAGTCCATATCCTTTGCCTAATGTATGGATCATTTGTCTCTATGTCATACCTAACAACTAATGAGTGAATTTAAGAGATGAAAGAAAAGAGTAACAAATGACTTAACAATTTAAAGCCTCAGGGATTGGAGCATGTGATCTATAAAATGTGGTTGCTGGACTACTTGATCTCCAAAATTCCTGCTCTAAATCCTTTGGGTCTAATAGGTGTGCCATCAATAGATACAGGAAAGTTGGAAGGAGGTTTGATAGGGAGAAGAAAAATTGTAGAAATGCTAAGTTTGCTGTATTGATGGAATATTCCAGAAGAAAAAAACCATTGGGGGCAGCTGGGTAGCTCAGTGGATTGAGAGCCAGGCCTAGAGATGGGAGGTCCTAGGTTCAAATCTGCCCTCAGATACTTCGAGCTGTGTGACCCTGAGCAAGTCACTTGACCCCCATTGCCTACCCTTACCACTCTTCTGCCTTGGAGTCACAGTATTGACTCCAAGATGGAAGGTAAGGGTTTAAAAAAAAAAGAAGAAGAAACCGTTGAATAGTTATAGATAGTGTTAGTTATGATCCTGTCAGGTCAACCTGCCAATTCCCCTTTTCCACCACCATCTCAGATTTTGATGTGTTCCCTCTGGCAACACATTACTCTGTATGCATTTAGAATGTGTTTTACATCTACTTATTTGTGTTCATGTTTTCTCCCTTATAGGATGTGAATTTCACAATGTCAGAGAATATTTGACTTTGGTCTATGTCCCCAGTGCCTAGCACGTAGTAGGGATTTCATAAATTTGTTGAATTAGAATTGAGTTGAATTTAGATGTGAGAATCATCATCAGCATTCTTTTTGTAATCTCTATGTTCCTGGTTCCTATGAGTACTAGGATAAACTAGGATACTGGAGCTATGAATGCCATAAAGAACTTAACCCAATGCCATGGTCAAAGGATCCATAGGCTTGTCTACTCTTTTTTCTATTAGTAAAGCATGAAAAGAGAAGAACATCCTTTTCTAGATCTGTTCAATATGCAGAAGTAATGTGTGTGTGTGTTTTTTCTGAAAGGAAGATCTTTTTTCTCAATGACTCAATGAAAAAGGTTTATTCTATCACCTTCTTTGTCTGCAAATAAAAGAGATAGGGAATGGACCTGGGTCTTCAACGGTTTGTGGAATGTCTTCTATTATTTCAGGACAGTACCTTTACTTCAAATAATAATAATAATAATAATAATAATAATAATAATAATAATAATCTAGCATTTATATAAGTTTTGAAGGTTTGCAAAGAACCTAACAACCATCCTAAGGTAATGTTGCTCTTATTATCCCTATTTAACAAATGAGAAAATAGAGGCTTAGAGAGGTTTAGTGACTTGCCCAGGATCATCTAGATCAGTGGTTCCCAAACTTTTTTGGCCTACTGCCCCCTTTCCAAAAAAAACTATTATTTAGCGCCCCTGGAAATTAATTTTTAAAAATTTTAATAGCAATTAATAGGAAAGATAAATGCACCTGTGGCCATCATTGCCCACCCTGGATTGCTGCAGCACCCACCATGGGGCAGTGGCACCCACTGTGGGAATCACTGATATAGATGGTAAGTGTCAGAGACGGGACTTGAACTTGTCTGTCTCTATTCATTTTACCATGGTGCCTCTCCTCTGGAAAGAAGGTACTAAAAATGAAGAGATCCTCTCTTGTGATCATACCTTTATCATGATATGGTAGAGGCAGGTATAATAACGTGACACAATACTCTGTGGTATAATCTCCATTCTCAATACTGACATTTATACCATTGTGTCAGATTCTAGTTTGTATATGTCATAATACAATTTTGTTATTTTACATGATGATGATGATGAAGGTGTTGGCCATACTGGGTCTCCAGAGGCTTCAGAATCCCTATCTATGTGGTCACAGCTCTTTTCCCCTAAAAAGTAACTCCATCAAGTTGATACTTGGAAAGCACTGGGCCACATGAACAATGTAAATGAACATAAAGCCATTTCCAATCCATTTTCTACTCTGTGGTTTCCAAATAATTGTTTCACTCTCCTAGGCAACTCTTTCCATATGTGTATATAAATCTTTCTGAGGATAATGGGTACTGCGGTAAAAATATGGCACATTGAGAAGGAGGATAGAAAAGTAGGGGTTAGATGACAATAGACTGTCAAGGGGGGTTGTAGGAAGCTGGAGAGTTCTACTGTATATCATATTTGAATAAAATCTCATCTTACTAAAAATCACAACCCTGCTAATCTCAAGGCTCCAACTGACAGACTGGCTGAGAATAGAATCTTCAAAATGCATTTAATAGGAGACAGACATGATATTATTATTGTCTCTCTCTTTGAAAGACCCAGGGACAATGAAGAGTTGAGTACAGGAACAAACATGAACATCAATTATGTTCCAGGCACTGTGATATTGAAGATTTACAGAATTTTGAATATTAAAGAATATACAGAAATGAAAGACATGGTTCTTTTCCTTAAATGAAGTTTTTGTTTATTATGGAGTTAAATAACCCATCTTGAAGCCCAGTTTCATATCACTAATCACCTGCTGGACATCTCCACTTGGATGCCTTGTAGGGTCCTCAAACTCAGCATGTCCAGTGGGATTCATTTATCTTTCTCCCTAAGTTGCCCATCATCCAAACATCCCTATTTTAGTTATGGGCACCACCATCCTTCCAATTGCCCAGATTTACCCCTTTGGCAATCTCTATCTCCTTTTCTTGCATACTTCATATCCAATCAGTCCCAAGTCTTATGAATTCTCCCCCTATAATATATCATCGCTTATATTTGTCTTCCTCTCTTCATTCTCAAGATCCCTATCCTTCTTTTGGTCCTTCATCACCTTTTACTTGTATTATTACATTCGACTCCTAATTGATCTCCGTTTCTCTCCAATTTGTTCCTCCACACAGTTGCTGAAATCATCTTTCTAAGAAGCAGAACCTGGCCTCCATTTCCATCCTACTTCACTTTGTGTTCCAGCTACTCTTATTATATTATTTCACAAACTGCACGTTTTATGTGTTGTTATTCAAATATTAACAGTGGTTCTTTATCTTTTGTGCTACAAGTGTATCAATTCTAAGTTCCTCTTAGTTTTCAAGGTCTTCAATCATCTGGCATTTCCCAAGATGTCCAGCTCTATTGTTGATTACTTTTTAATGTGGACCCTCTGTTTCAGTTAGATTTGTTTCTTAAGTATCACCTATGGATATATCTTACTAGTTCAATCCCACCCCATATCTCTGCTGCCTTCCTGAAATGCCTGATTGGCCACTTTTGGCAATCAAACAAGAAATATTTTTCTTCCAATGAACCTAGGTCAGCTACCACCTGCACTATGAAACCTTTCCTGATTCCCAGGTGAAGGTGATCCCTACTCCTCAAGTTTTCTTATAGCACTATATCTAGATCCCCTCCCTTTGTATTTTATCTTATTACTTGACATATATAGCTGTCCCAATTAGCTCCCTGGAAGGTAGGAGCTGTTATCTTTTTTCATATTTGGATGCCTAGAGGTTAGCATGGGAATAAAATAAATATTTTTAATTGAATTGAATCCATCTATCATTCCAAAACACACACACACACACACACACACACACACACACACTCACACACACAATTAATCACATAATTAGTGCCTATTGAATGCCTACTTCCAGTAATTAGCTATGTGAATCTGGGAAAGTTACTTGACTTCTCTGGTCCTCCACTTACCCATTGAAGCCTAAATAATCTCTGAAGTTCTTTGCTGCTTCAAAATTTTGCTATGATAGACTATGTGTGCAGTGCTGTGTGAGGTGCAAAAAGGGTTTTGAAAGTAATTTGACTCAGTTCCTTCTTTCAAAGAACTGAGTATTTAGACAAAAAAAAAACCAACCCTAATACTCATGAAACAATTAGTGGCAGATTAAGTAGCTCTATTATTGCCATTAGAATTCTGAGATGAGAGATACAAGTGTTGGGTGGACCAGAAAGAAAAGAGGTAAGATTTGAGTTGAGTTTTAGAGGACCACATAGGCTTAAAGGGAGGATAAGGCATTCTTGGCTACAGGAGACACAGAGACAATCTGTTGGTCAAGTATTTCCTCATAAGTCTTTCCATATCATCTTAGAATAGACTCCTACTTGAAAAATATTATGGGTGATTGATTACAGGGTGGTTAAACAAGTTGTGGCATATGGATGCGATGGAATGTTATTTATTGTAAGAAAAGAAGAACACAGAGAAACATGGAATATGTAGAGAAACTGATAAGACCAGCTTAATTAAAATTGAAAGACTATAATGGAGAGTTGTAGAGAATTAAGTTGGATATCTAGAGCGGAGTCAAATTACAGAGAACCTTAAAATCTAAGTAGAAGACTGTGTACATGAAGCTGTTGGCAAGAGGTCGCCTTAAGGATTTTTGAGTCAGGTTTTTTTTTTCTTCCAATCATGTCATGTCAATATGATTGCCACTACCAGGATTGCCAGTACCAGTTCTTTGAGAGTAATAAGTATGTCTTCTGATTCTTTGATAGTCTCAAAGAATCTAGTATAATCTAGAGCACCTAGTAGGCACAAGTTTTTGCTAATCAATCTAAATTGGCATATTGGGTACTATTGTACTCTTGTTATTTATTGTGATCTCTGGAATAGCAAGTTAGTTAATAACTTTGATTATCTGGTGAAAAGTCTTCTGTTTTCTTACTTCCCAGGGTTGAGGGGACTAAAATGAAGTCACTAATAGTTTTCTAGGGCAATGGGAAGAAATCCAAAGGCAAAATGCATCCAGTAAGCCTGAAGATAATTAGCTATGGCATGTATTCTTTGTGTGTGTGCATGTTTCTATGAGACAAAGAAGGGAGAAAGAGCCAGAGAAATTCCAGATTGTGTCCAGAGAAACATGAAATCATAACTATTATGCATAATAAAATCATTTCACCAAATTAAAAACAAAACACACCACAGCCATGATGTCATGGAACATCCTCTGGTTTCTAACTATGGCCTAAATCTCAGGTCAAAACACTAAGATTCAATTGTTTTTTAAATACAGCACAAGTGTTTGGCAGTTGGGGAAAAGAGGAATGTAACAGTGTCTGTGCTTATATTTCCTACAAACCCTGGAAATCAAAGGCCAATCCCATAAAGCCAGCTATGAGGATTAAGGAAAGCTCAGCAGAGAGAAGCTTCCTGTAGTGGGTAGAGTGTCAGAATCAGGAATGCCCAGGTTTGAAACCTGTTCTGAGAAATTTGCTAGCTGTGTGACCCTAGACAAATCACTTACCCTCTCTCATCTTAATTTTCTTCCTCTGTAAAATGGGTATAATAATACCACCTAACTTTCAAGGTTGTTGTAATCCTTGAATGAGACAATACATGTAATATGCCTAGTTGATCTTAGAGTACTATATAAAACTTAATAACTATTACAATGAAATGATTGAGTGGTGATGCAGGGTATCTTTATTCCTTGTGGAAAGAACTCAGAGTAAAATCAATCAACAGACTTTTATTGAACTATGTTCTCCTTTGTCTTACCATTTGGCTTGGCCCTATTCATAAACAGTGTGTGCCTATACCTGCTCCACCCATCACCAGAATACACATGAGAACTGTTCTCCAGCTCCTTTTAGAATACAATAAAATGAATTACTCTGGACATTTATTAAGTGCCTACAGTGCAGAGAACACCAAGAGAAATATAAAATGGAGGTTAGGCGTGGAATCTGACCACATGATATAACAGAAGGATAAGACACCAACACAGACAACTATAATAGCCACTTAAGTACACTGGAGAGTTACAGAACTCCCTTTGAGATCTTAGGAAAAGGCTATTAATATTTAGCATTTATGGAATACTTCAAGATTTGTAAAACAAATATATATGTATATATGGAAACATATAATGCAATATAAGTATTAAATTTTTAGAAATAGATGTATATATAAATATGTAATCATATAAATTATGAATATAAATATTGATCTTATATAAATATAAGCACATGAATATATATTTACATATCTAAAATATAGATAGATGGATGGATAGATAGTCTTTGCAAATCTTAGAGTGCCTGTATATAGATAGATATTTATAATCTCATTACCAATCAAAGAGATCAGGGAAATTTTTGAAATAGGTACCATTGGACTTTAACTGTAAAGGGCTGATAGGAATCTAGTAGGTTGAACATTGAAAGTCATGTTAGCAGGAAACAGCATGAACAAATATGGGGAAGTAGAACAATGGAAGGCTGAGAATCACCCATTTTAAATAGAATGAAGAATATGAAGAAGGGAAGGAAGAGAGAAAAATCCTGAAAATTATGATGATGCCATATTGTAGAGTGCCAAGAAGAGGAATTTGAACTTACTGTGATAAGCAGTATGGAGTAACTAAAGATTTTCACATAAAGGAATAAACTGATAAGCTCTCTTTAAAAGAAGGAAATCCTGAAAACAACATATAGAGTTAATTGGAGAAAAGTGAAAATAGAAGAGGGACGACTTAAGAAAATTTGCAGTAGTTAAGATGTATGATAATGAAGACTTAGAATGGGTAATGGCAGTAGAAATTTCATAGGGGTAGGAGATCATGCTTTGCACATAGTGTATACGTAGTAATTAAATGTCAAATGAAATTGAATTCAATATATAATCTTTTAAAATGACTATGTTAAATAACAAAATAATTTAGGTGTATAAATTTATTAATTCTAGAATTTTTTCAAAATATTGTCTATAAATTTCATAGTCCATAAATTAAGGAAATGGGCAAAGTTCTGTACAAATGATTTTGTGTTGCCCTTTATTTAAGTCCTCCTCTGATGCCTCATCATGGTGTGAAGGCATCCCAGGACCCTCCTAGACTTTTCCATTAGAGCATAAGCTCTGGCAAATCCATCTAAATTAGAAAAGCTTTCAAGTGGCTCCTGATGTTAAACTATGTTAGTTATCTAAGGACTAGTTTAAGCCAGAAGGTTGACCCATCAGTTCCCTACTCAATAAACTCCAGTGGCTCTCTGTTTACCCACTTTGTGATCCAGCCATATTGCCCTACTTATCTTTTCTGAGACACAATGCTCTGATTTCCATCTCTAAGTCTTTAAACAGGCTGTGACCCACACATAGAATGACTTCCTCCCTCTCATTAACGTCTTAGAACTTTTGGCTTCCTTCTAGGCTCAACCCAAATGCAAATACTTATAAAAATAAGAATATAATACATATATGTATATACACACATAAATAGTATACATATATGTGTGTGTGGTTTGAATGTCAGCACTAATAGTGACAGCAATAATGCAATTTTTAAAAATTAAACACCTACTGTGTGTGAGACACTTCAATCAGTTTCAGTGGAAAATAGCATGATTCTCTGTTATGTTTTTTCAAATTCTTCAGGGAATCCATGAAGGGTATTCCTCCTAACAGTGCTGATCAAAACTCAGCTAATGCTTTCTTCTCCTGAGTAATTTTTATCCATAATTTCCTATACGTCCTCCACATAAAACTGATAATCCCATTGACCACTTCTAGTGGTCTTTCTAGAGGCTTTCTTCTAGGTCTTTTAACATTTCAAAGCTAGCTGTATAGCTCTTAAGTGGTCCATTTGTGCTCCTCTAACTAGTTCCATGATTAGCCCAAATTCTTTTTTGATTTCCATGTTCCCTGAATGGTATTTTTCTACCATTCCTAGTATGTAAGTCATTATTTAAAATGCAGATCATGAACTTACCAGGAAATACAGAATATCTAATTTCTGATTGTTAGTAAATTTCTGAAATTTTGTTTCAGTTTTTATTTTCAGGTTACATTAATTTGGTGCTGATATTTGAACATATAGGCTTACTGTCTATAGACAATGGCTTAGAAATGAACAGTAAATGGAAATTATTGAAAGTATAATTAAAATACTTATAATACAATACAGTTAATTATATACACTAAAGGTATTTATATTCTCCTATTTAATGTGCTACATTCAACTAAAGCATATGAAATGTCTCTCAAAGGAATCCATTTCACAGTTGGGTCTGTTGGTAATAATGAAAAATAAATTGGACATGTCACCTGGGGAAAAGGTTATGGTAGAGGAGGAGTTAATACGACAAGGCTTTAAAATGGCAATTTCTATTTTGTATAAGAAATTTGTATAAGTGATGATTTGGAACCCAGAGAGAGAACCCTGTGACTGATTTCTGTTGTGAAAATGATTGTGGCACTGGGGCTACTCCTGTCCTATTAGTGCCATTAATATTATTGAAAAACTATTGAAAAAGAGCTACCACAATCTAGAAGAAGTTTTATGTTTTCCCAGTCTTGGTTTTCACATTCCCTCCTTTTAATTTCTTTCCAAGGCTTAGCCCTCTTTCATCTTGGGGAGAAGCCAGTTGAAGTAGCTAGTGAAGCAACAACTGCCTATCTCTGCCAACTCCCCCAGACCATTCTCATTTCCAAGCTGCCTTTAATTTCCCTTGTTGCTGCTCTCCCGGAATTTCACTGTTGCCTTTTTGATAGCCAGCGACAAACAAAAATGGTTTTTAGTGAGGCACATTAATCAAGCAGAAAAGACTAGTTTCAGAGACAGGAAAGTAGATTTCATTAAGCCAAAAAGCTTTCTCTTTTGTAGGTCTTTGCTCTTAGTTCAAGACAAACTCATCCACCTAAAATGACCCCTAGAGTCAGGTTTTGGCAAACTGCCTTCACATAGACCAATAGGATACCCAGTTCCTTGGTAAATTTCTAAACCAACTCAGCTAAAACCGTTAAGATTCCCTTCAATTGTAAATATTTAAAGACCTTGTTTTCAGTAGCTATGTCTATGGTACATGGGCATTTTTCTCAGTGGCTCTAATTCAGAGCCATAATGGATTGGCACAGAAGAAACAACTAGTGGCCAAATACATGATCCTTCTTTGGTTTCTCCAGGAAATGAAGAGAGAGTCATTTCTGGGTCAAATGCTGTCCAATGTAAAACTGTGCTTGACTCATATAAAGGACAATATTAAGTCATCAGCAAGAGATGAGATTTTTGAGAAGGAATGCTTGCTGGTTTGTAGAGTTCAGATGTTTATAATTCTAAGCTGAAATATTGTTTGAATCAGGGATGATCACTCTGACTTTATTCCAAATAAAGAAACTGTTGACAGCATTCTCATAGTGAAATACAGAATAAAAGCCATTGAGAAAACAGACTTTCTGACCTCAGAGAATACAAGCAACAATATATATGCTCTTTCTTCTCTTTCTTTCTTGTTGATATGTGGGATATGTATGTGTATGTGTATACCCCTTAAGTTTTTTTTTATTTATTACCTTTACTGTCCATTTTAGACTCAATTGGCTCCAAGGCAGAATTGCAGTTAGGGCTAGGCAGTTGGAGTTAAGTGACTGGCCCAGGGTCACACAACTAGGAAGTGTCTGAGATAATATTTGAATCCAAAACCTTGTGTCTCTAAGCCTAGCTCTCAATCCACTGAGCCACCTAGGTGCTTCTGGTACTCTTTACATGTATCATAGCATTAAAATTTCTGAGTCTCAGAGTTGTAAATTATTTCAGCAAACATCTAGTCTAAAATACATGTAGGCAGTAATCTCTTTAATCATATCCTGGAGCAGGTAGATGGTAGAGTAGATAGAGGGATAGGTTCGGCGGTGATAAAACTGGAGTTCAAATCTGGCCCAAGATATTTATTTACGTGATTTGGGGCAAATCTTGTGATCTCTATAGCTTCAGATTCCCCATCTGTAAAATAGGGATAATAAAAGCACCTGCCTCCCAGGGCTGTTTTGAAAGATTAAATGAGATCATATTTGTAAAATTCTTTACAAATATTAAGTACTATATAAATATCAGCTATTATTAGTATTATCATCTTTTAGAAGTCATTGTCTAGCCTGCTTCCAAAGTGAATTTTGGTGATGGGATGTTCACTACCTCCTAAGGAATTCCATTCACCCTCGAATGGCTTTAATGTTTATTAAATTGTTCCTTATATGAAATTGAAATTAGCTTTTCTAAAACTTCTTCCCATTGTTTTTCCTTCTTTGACCAAGCAGAACAAATTGAATAATTCTCCACGTGAGAGCCTTTCAAAATAGTTGAAGGTAGCCAACATGTCCCTCATGTGACTTCTTCTCTCTAGGTTAAATTTGCAAATCCTTTTAAAATTAATATCTTCTGGCATGATTTCAGGTTATTCTCTCTTGGTATAGAAATGGTTGGTATATTCCAGCTCAATGACTTTCTAAAATGTAACTTTTCATGTTTTTTTGGTATATATTTGGAATTCATTGAAATATGTGGTATAAAATTGTGGCCTAAATCTTTTTGTCTAATTGCTTTCCAATTTTTCTAGTAGTTTTTGTGGAGTTGGGAATTCTTTTCCTGGTATTTTTTTGTATTTATTATATAGTTAATTAATTTCATTATTTCTGATTCATGCTTAACTACTTTGTTTTATTGTTCAACTTTGTTTTGTTTTTCCTATATTGAAATGTAGTTTTATTGAATTTTAGCATGTACCATGAAATTAAAATTCTGAATTTTTAATTAAAATACATGCATTCCATGATGTATTTATGCCATATTCATATTGATAGTTCAACTTTTCTATTTTTTGACTAGCAAATAATTTTAATGAACACTGCTTCGTAATACAATGGATAGTATTATTACTTTTATTATATAATTGTGTTTACATGCATACTGACTTATCTTGATAGAAATACTTCAAGATATTTTGTGAATATTATAGTTATCCTAAGAGGAATTTAGAAACATGTATTTGCTTTTATATTTTGTAATTTCTTTAAGCAAATGTGGATGGTATTTTGTATCCTGATACTTTTTTTTATAGTTTCTAGTTGCTTCAGTTTCTTTGTTAAGTAACTGATGTTTTCTAAGTGAAGCATCAAACAGAGGTTGTCTGTCTCTTCGTTGCCATTTTTAGATTATCTTATCAATGGCACTAAACTCTATTAAAAAAGTGGAGAAAGGAGACACTGTCACTTTACAGTCTGTATTTCTGGAGAAAGTTTTTAGTGTTTTTTATTGTAAGCAATTCTAGCTTTTGATAACATATATATGGTTGTACGTTTGCCATATTTAAAAATAACTCATGGTTTTGCTTTTGTGGGATTTTAGCATATATTAATGATGAGGTTAGTCAAAGACTTTTTCTGCATCTAATATAATCATGTGATTTTGAGGCTCATAGTACTGACTTGTTGACAGTCACAGGGCTAATATCAGAATCAGAACTGTAACATAATCCTTTGGACTCTAAGACCAGTGTTCTTTCAAGTCTACACTGCTTCTTGTACTACTGTGTCCAACCTACAGCTGTATAGATCTTTTATTGACTGTTTTTTATTCCTGAGAGGCAAATTTCAGTTCCATATAAGGAAAAACTAAAACTCTGATTTTTTTTAACAAAGCCACTATCTCACCATATTCCCCTCATCTTCTTCTTATGAATTTTTGAACACAAATTGAATTTTTACATTTATCTCTATTGAATTTAAACTGATTAATTAGACCCAGTGTTCTAACCTGTCATAATCTTTATATATACTGACTCTTACCCAACACTTTATCCACCGATGCTAATACTGAGTCATTTCATATTTGATTTCCTATAATTTAAGCGTTATTTACAACATTAATTAGTACAAGACCAAGGACAGATCTCAGGGATACTTAAATATATAGAGATGTATATATAAATGTAAAAATGCAAACCTTAAAACTTTATATACATGCTAATTATTATTGTTGTTGTTATTATTGTTGTTATTATTACTGCACCAGAGAACTTCATCCAAAATTACTTATATTATAAGACCACTCTTTGAGTTCAGCCATTCCATCATTTTTGAATCCACCTAACTCTTCTCCATTCGGATTTCATCCCTATGTCTTATATTAATAATAACTAGCATTGAGGAAACACTAAGTTTTGAAAAGTGCTTTGCAAATATGACCTCATTCAATTCTCTCAATAGCTATAGAAGATAGGTACTAATATTATTTCCATTTTATAGGTGAGGTAATTGAAGCAGACAAGTTAAATGACTTGCCCAAGCTAGAAAGTATTGTGGTATATATTCTCAACTCCAAGCCTAATATTCTTTTCACTGTACCACCTAGTTGCTTTAAGAGCATGAGAAGTTTAATCAAATCTCTAGCTAAAATCTAGGTAAACTTTATCCAACACATTTCTCTTATTTGGCAGACCATTAACTAGCCAAGTATTGTGGCACAATAGAAAAAGTCTGGTCATCGAGTCAGAGAATCGAATTCACAACCTGACTTAGCCATTCTGCAGCTGTGGCCAAGTCATTTCATCTCTTTGGGCATTTTTTTTTTTTTTTTGGTCAGTAAAATGAAGGGGTTGAGTAAAGTGATTTTTAAGCTTCCTTCCAGTTTTTCAATAATGATCTGATGATAGAGACTAGAATTTTGATTTCTTCAGTTTAGGAAAGTCCTGAGTAATGAAACCTCACTTAACCATAGACATTGTCTCTGTCTTAGAGAATTGTCTAGATCAGTGATGAACAAACTTTTTAAAGAGGGGGCCAAAGGAAAGGAAATGCTCATCTATCAGTCTGTTTCTAAGGCAACTCTTTAGAAGTTTCATTGTATTGTATCCTACTCACTGTACTCATCAGATTGGGAATAATGTCCTGTGGCCAGATAGAATATTTCAGGGGGCCACATCTGGCCCACGGGCCATAGTTTGCCCATCACTGGTCAAAAGCACTTGTAGTTTCTTTTAATAGTCCAGGGTCACACAGTTGGTATGTGTTAGAGGTGGGACTTGAACCTCAGGCTTTCTGGCTCCAATTCCAGGTTTCTATCCTCTATGCCAAGCTATCACTATAGCAAGTCGCTCTAGAAAACATTAGAAATATTTTTCTGACTTGGCGCTCCAGAATACTTCCTTAATTCTTCATAAATGTTGGCTGTAGAGTCACCTTCATATGAAAGAAACTTTATCCCCATAGGATTTTCCTTGGGAGTAAATATGAGGTGAGAAGACATGAGGAAAAGAATTGGGTGGGGAAGCAGAAAATATTAAACATTGGGCAATATAGTAGGAGTTTAAGAACAGTCCAATATGAATGTCTGTAACCTATATACAGAATAGTCTCTCAGTCCTCAAATTATACCTTAGTGGCAATTCATGCAATTTATTAAGTGAAGAAAAAAGTTAATGTAGCCCCTGATCACTAGGGTGCTCTTCAGTTCCCTGAAGTGGAAAATTACTGAAGAGAATCCAAAGATTTAATTCTAGAGTTGGTAGAATGATACTAGAGCCAGAAAAGTTCATTTAGTTCCCTATTTCAAAATCAAAATGCTTACATTATAAATCATATAAGGCAGACAATGGTTTCTCTGTTTAATTCAGCAAATGTTTATTAAGCATCTACTATATATAAAGCACTGCATTGGGTTTTGAGGATGTAAAGATAAGAACAAAACTGTCCCTGCCTTAAAAGAGCTTACATTTTACATAGTTAAGTAAATATTATTTTTTTCATAATTTTTTAATTAGAAAGGAAGGATTCAATCTGCAGGGGAATGCTATTCCCTTTCCCAACTAAGAAAAAAATTTAATATAAAAACCAAATAATTAATAAAATATTTTTAAAACTCTCCAACAAATGATAAATAAATTCAAGGTAATTTGAAGAAGGAATAGACAGTGACAACTAGGGAAATGATGGAAGGCTTGACAAAGGAAATGGCAGCTGAGCTGAGCCTTGAAAGAAGAATTACGAAAGCTACAGATACAGGGGAAATGCTTTATAACCATGGGAGACAGCCTATCAAAGTCATGGAAATAGAAGCTAGAATGCTGAGTTTAGGAAATGTAAAAATCCAGTTTGAGTGGACTGTAAAGTTTATGAAGGAGAGAATAATGAAACAAATCTGAACAGATAAGCTGGGGCCATATTGCAGAGGGCCGTACATGACAGGATTTACATGAGAAGTACTAGAGAGTCATTGGAAGCTTTTCAGTAGAGTGATATGGTCAGGCTGGTGCCTTATAAAGATGATTTGGGTAGCTGTGTGGAAGGGGGATTGGTGAGAGTAGATACTGGGATTAAGGAGATCACATAAAGGTTATTGTGATAATCTCTTTGTATAAGCAGGTAATAAAATGTAGTTGTTCAGTCATTTTCAGTCTTGTTCCACTCTTCATGACTCTACTTGGGTTTTTCTTGGCAAAAATACTAGAACGATTTGCCATTTCCTTCTCCACTCTTTTTACATATGAGAAAACAGGTAAACTGAGGCTTTAGTGACTTGCCCAGGGATACACAGTAAAGAGTCTGAGGCCAGATTTGGACTCAGGAAGATGAGTCTTTATAATCTCTAGCTCAGTGTTCTTGATGCTTTATCCTTTCTCTGAAGTCCTTCAGCTTAGAAAAGTAATTGGGAGGATGGTAGTGGGCTCAATTCCAGACAGCTATATAAGCAAGCTAGAATCCTGTGTTCTCTCATGGCACATTTCAATTTGACAAATATTTATTGTGTCTGCTATGTGTAAGGCAGAGGGGAAGCAAAGGTGAAAAAATAACCCAGTCTCTGACCTCAACAAATTTATTATCCTGCTTGAAAAAGTCATGATAAGGTGGAAATAATGTTCTACCTAAAGTTGAGAGAGACCAGAGTTCATATCTCAGTTCTAACACTTCCTGGGTTTATGATGTGGGGTCAATGCACTAGTATATCAAAGTCTTGTGATTTTTTTTTTGTTGTTGTTGTGGAAACTCCTAGGGGAATTCTTTCCTCCAATGCAGTCTTAAGAGAGTTATTTTTTTTCAAATGGTTTCTGACCCATCCATGGGGACACTGGCCGGATTTGAAGTGAACTTGGATAATTCACTTAACCTCCTAACCTTAGTTTCTCCATCTGAAAATGTGGAAAATAATATTTGTCCTACTCACTTTGTCTGATTCTCATAATATCTCTGAAAGATAGGTACTATTATTTCCCCCATGTTGAGGATATTTAGGGAGATTTGAATTCAGATCTTTCTGATTCCAGGTTCTAACCACTGTGCCATTTTAATGCCTGTGTTATTCTGAAACTAGTTACATTTCCTCATGTGGACCTACTTTAGAAGAAGCAGTAAAATTGAATTCACTTCACATCCAGGATATTTAATGAGCCTTTTCTTTTTTAATCATTATAAGTTACAATAGGAAAAATGAAAATCATTCTTATTTTGGTGGAACTGTTCATCCATTGTGAGAAAGAACTGATTATTCTTGTTCCATATGCACATCTGCTATTTTCCCCCTTATGTATAGCAAAAGACATTTTCAGCTAGTCTGCATCAGTGCAACTGAGCAGGGTAAAATCAAAGACTCTTCTTTAAAATATTAATAATTAATCACATTTTGCTAGCATTTAAAAATTTACCAAAATAACCGTATGCAAGAGAAGGGGTACAATTATTATCCCCATTTTACAGATGAAGAGATCCAGGTTCAGATTTGCTCATGTTCACCCAGTAAGCAGAAGGTTAAAGGAGATATCCAGAGTCAAATAGCTCTTGGAGCCAGAATTAGATTTCCTGATTCCAGGTCTAGTGTTATTTCTACTCAACCACATTTCTTCATGGATTCCAGCCTCAGGGCTCTTCACTCAGTGCCCCTGAGGAAGGTCAACCTTTCTGTGACCAACAACAACCATAATTTTATCTTCTTGGCCCCAGAAGACAAAATTAGGAACAGTAGATGGAAGTAAATAAACAAAATAGCAAAAGGAAAGACTTTGTAATTAAAGCTATCCCAAAATGGAACCAGCTATGTCAAGAGGTAAAAAATTTTCCCTCTTTAGAGGCTTCCCAGGAAAAGATAGACATTCATCTTCAGGAATGAATTAGTACCAAATGGCCTCTGAGGGGTCTTTTCCAATTCTCAGAGTGTGGTTCTATAATAATGGATTTCGATAGCATTAGAGTTTACAAAACACTTTCTTCACATCAATCTGACAAGGAAAGTAGGGAAGGTCTTATTATTCCCATTTTACAGGCTTGGAAATGTAGTTCAGAGGACAAAGCGATCACAAACTGAGAGTCTTCTCCTCTTGGGGAAAATGGAGGTTTGCAATAACCTACCTCAAAAGGAAAATGTAGAAAAGAGTAATGTCTCCAATCTCTGTAAAGTGCTTTGTGAATGGAAAGGGCTGTAACATGTGTAGCATCTGTAAAATGGGAACCAATGAGGAAGACATATTCTAATTATATTGAGCTGTTGGACCCTGAGAAGTAGTCCAATAAGAAGGAGTCAGTGCTGTCCATTAGCAGTTCAACTCAAATCAAAAGTGCTTAATAATGCAGTGCCACTGGGACTGACAGACTACCTGTCACAGTCTTTTTGGGTTATCAGACTTAGCCTATTGTTCCCCAAGCAAGTTTTCGACACTCATTGTTATTAATGACCCTGCATCTTGGAAGCTATTCATCATTTCCATAATTGGTACAATTCTCTCTCCTAAAGTAGGTATTTTCTTCTTTTTTTCCCCCAAAGTGTGAGATGGGCAATTCCTAGTAACTGTACCCATGTGATGTTTTAATGTGCCATTAAGAGTCACAACTTTCAAAATACGTTGAGGCCAGATCAAGAGAGTTTAATTAAGGAAATCTACTTGGAAAGAGAACTCACTGGGGTGTTTGATAAAACAGTGACAAAAAAAAAAGGAAAGCAGAAAGAGAAGAGGAAAGGAAGGGAGAAAGAAGAAGGAAAGAGACAACTAGCAGTCTGATGGCAAACCTCCTATAAGGTTTCTCCTGATTTCCTCACATCATCTCCTGATCCAGGCATTTTCACTAGCTGGTCCCCCATGCCTAAAATGCTCTCTCTCCTCTCGCCTTTTGGTTTCCCCGACTTCCTTCAATTCTCAACTCAAATACCATCTTCTACAGGAAGACTTTCCTAATTCTTCAGAATCCTAGTGCCTCCCATCTCTTATTATTTCCATTTTTTCCTTGCACATATGTTTGGACATAATTATTGGCATGATGTCTCCTCCATTAGATTGGGAGCTCCTTGAGATCAGGGACTATGCTTTACTTTTTTGTGTGTCCCCAGCTTTTAGCACAATGTCTGGCACATAGTAAACACTTATTAAATGCTTATTGACTGACTAATTCTTGTGGGAATCTTATAGGGATTTAGTAAGTAGAATCTTCAGATTCTCTAAACATTGGCTGGTATTTCAGTAAGGCACGGGGAAAATATATTGATTTGAACATAGGTTCAAAAGCTGCTTTGGTAACTTTCTACTGGTGTGATCTTTGACAAGTCATATATCCTTTATGTTTGAAGATCCTGGTGTATATATTTGTGTGTAAATAAATGTCCCTTGATCTTGCTTTGTACTCTCTTCTGCCTATATTGCTGGACAAGCCAAATCACAGTCTTGGAAAAATACTTTCTGTTCTCTGCCCATTAAAATCCTTCTCTTCCTTCAAGGCCAAGCTCAAGTGCTATCCTAGTCCAAAAATCCTCCCCATTCTCAAGCTGAAAGTGATACCTTCCTAGACATTTTCTTTAATCTCACCTTTCTCCCTTTCATATTTTACCTTGTAATTGATAAGGTGACTTATCATAGAGCTGTCTCTGGAGGCAGAAGACCTGGGGTTTGGCCCAGGCTATTGTCTCCTATGACCTTGAACCACTTTGGAACTCAGTTTCCCTTTTTAAAATGAAGAGAGATGTAAGTACATGGTCTCTATGGGACCTTTTCAATTTTGTTACAAATTCTACATGAATCATGTAACCATGGAAAAATGTTCTTAATTAATCAATTAAATAAAATAAAATAAAAACAAATTCTAAAGTTCTAGAGAAGCTTTATTATTAAGGGATAAAGCACTGGACTTAAAAAAAAGTCAGGAATGAACCATGTTTGAATCCTACCTCAGGCACTTACTAGCTATATGACCTTGGGTGAGTCATTTAAATTTAATGAACCTCAGTTTTCTCATTTGTAAACAAAAATTTAAAAACTAATCAAAAACAAGAGTAATAAAACAGGAAAAGTAGCACCCATCTCACAGAGTTATTGGGAAAATCAAATAACATAATATGTAAAACATTTTGAAAACCTTAAAGTATTATATAAATGTGAACATTTTTTTTATTTTTACATTTTATTGATATATTTTGTTACAAATTACCCTCATTTATATATGTATCCCTCCTTATTTCAAATTTATCCCTCAGAGGCCAATTGATAGTGTAGAAGATAGAATACTGGACCTGGAATCAGGAAGACCTAAGTCCACATCTGCCTTCAGATACTAGCTGTGTGATTCTAACCAAGGCAGTTAACCTCTGTTTGCCTCAAGTTCCTTAATAATAAAAGGGGGGTAATAATAGCATCTACCTCACAGGGCTGTTCTAAAGATTAAATAAGATGAGATAATATCTGTAAGATATCATTTAATACAATGCCTGGCAAAGAGTAGCTACTGTATGAATTTTTATTCCATTCTATTCCATTTCTTCTTTCCCAGCTTTCCCTACCTAGTAAGCCATTCTTTGTAACAGATTGGGGGGAAAAATGTATTGTGTGTGTGTGTTGTTTTTGTTGTTGTTGGGGAGAAATCTGACAAAATGGAAGTGTTCCATATCTATAGTCCTTCTGCTCTGCAAAGGAGAAGACATTTTCTCATCTCTTCTATGAAGCCAAGTTTATTCATTATAATTATACAGTATTCATTAAAAAATTTTAAATAGTGTTCTTGTTTTTCTTCTATTTACATTGTTATAGTCATAGTGTATATTGTTTTCCTGGACCACCACTGTATATTGTGTAAATCTTGCTTTCATTTAAATCTCCTTATGTCCATCGTGTTCACACAATTTCCCCAAATTTCTTTGAATTCTTCATGCTCATCATTTCTTATGGCCCTATGTAACAGTCCATTGCATTTACATTGTACTACAGTATCAGTGAGCATCTACCTTGTTTCCTGAGTCTTTGTTACTATCAAAAATGTTTCTTGGGGGCAGCTGGGTAGCTCAGTGGAGTGAGAGTCAGGCCTAGAGACAGGAGGTCCTAGGTTCAAACCCGGCCTCAGCCACTTCCCAGCTATGTGACCCTGGGCAAGTCACTTGACCCCCATTGCCCACCCTTACCAATCTTCCACCTATGAGACAATATACTGAAGTACAAGGGTTAAAAAAAAAAATGTTTCTTGGTCGGCCTCAGACACTTCCCAGCTGTGTGACCCTGGGCAAGTCACTTGACCCCCATTGACCACCCTTACCACTCTTCCACCTAGGAACCAAATACACAGAAGTTAAGGGTTAAAAAAAATGTTTCTTGGTGAACGTGAGATCTTTCCTTTTCGCTTTGACCTTTTGGGGGGACAGTATGTGCCTGTGCCTAGCACTAGGATCTCTGAGCCAAAGACTTTAGCCATTTTAATCTTTTTGCATAAATTTAAATTGGTGAATATTAACATTATCATTATTAATGCTTGTCTTATTCTCTTCATACTCTTAAACTGTAAGCAACTCAGGGTCCTGAACTGTGTGGTTTTGCGTCTTTGTACCCCGAGCCCTCAGCACAATGCTTTGAATGTAGTAGGCACCTAACCAATGCTCACTAAATTGTTATTGAATTGAATATAACCATCTGCTTTGTCCCCATTATGTACATACAAGGATGAGACTTTGCTTGGAGCCCGTAGTCTTTGGAAACACATTTTGGTATTCACAGAGCCAGTAACTGTTTGGGACTCTGCCTCTTGGCCTCACCAAATCTGGCTCTAATGGCAGAATTCCAGATTAGTCTGCCTGCTGCTTGTTTCCCAAAAGTCGATAGCTATAGGCCAATGTTTAAAGTTATGTCATAGTGTCAATTGACAGGGAAAGCTTTTCTCACTTTAGCTCACTTTATGACATCTGCTGTTTTCTTCTATCCTCTCCTTTTCCTGCATTTAGTCTAGCATTAGATTCTACTCCAACAAATAGTATTTCGGTATTGGGAAAAGTGGCACAAGTCTAGATGGTTCCTTGAACTAATTTGTAGAAGATTTATTCTGTTAACAAAATACCTTTACATCCATTATTTCATGAGATCTTCATAAAACATCATGAAGTCAATTCAAGTATTGCTTTTTAGAATAAAGCTCTACACCTAGTGAGGACTTAAATAGGATGGTGGTAAATAGGTAGGCCAGTCTGGTTATCCATATTTTATTGATGAGGAGACTGAAGCTTAGAGAAATTAATGGACTTGCTCACTTTCACATTGTTAATAAGAACGTATGACCATCCAACTAAGAATGGTTTTCACATTTTAAAATATGATAAAACTTTATTAGTAAAGTAATATCCTCGGTTCATAGTCAACTGCCAGATTTGTACCTCAGCTATGGTCTGCTATCCCTTGCTCTAATGTGTAGGTGACAGAGATAAACTAGCTTATTGAGCTAAATATAATGTCTATAGCATGTTTAAGGCTCGTGATTACCATGAAGACTAGCTACTGCCACTTCCCTATAGACTTTGAATACAGATTTTGTTCATTAAGTTTTTAATTTTCTCTCATTAATCAGTGCTTCTTTGGGCAGCTAATTTCCTCCATGGCAGAAATTGGGAGCCATTACCAGTTCTGCACTATGGAGGAAATTCTGATGATGGACATCTTGGATACAAATTAATGTACAAATTATCTTGATCTATCAGACTATCTGTGATGTGATGCTTGCTGTCTTGTGGAATCTAGCCCAATTTTACATTCCCCTGTCCATCCCTGCCTCCATCTTTTCCCAAATCAAAAACCAAAGGGAAGTGACTTGTTCAAGATTAAATAGAATATGATTTAAAGACAATCTTTTCAATCAAGATTTCAGATTCCTTCTTTGAGCTTTCTCAGTTTATAGAAACTCTCAAACATTTCTTGGGCTTCTTCAAGCCGGGCAGGGATAACTAAGCTTTTAAGGAGGTTATAACAAATGTTTCTTAAAAGCCTACTCTGGAAAATACAAAGTTTATATAAGTCATGGCTTCTTCCCCATATTGCAGTTTAGAAGAGGATAAGACAAAAGCACACTAATAATAAATACTCTTACTTGATAATTGTATTAGAGAACTAGATAGTAACTTACATGGGAAGTTGAAGTGGGAAGTCATTTTTTGCATAGGGAATCAATGAAAGCTTCTTGGAGAAAGTGGCACTTAAATTGGGCTTTCAAGGATAGGTCCTAATTCGGTAATTTTTCATAATTCAGTAATTTTTTTAAACCCTTAACTTCTGTGTATTGGCTCCTTGGTGGAAGAGTAGTAAGGGTTAATTCAGTAATTTTTTAAATGACATAGGAAATTACACAAAGGCCCCAGAGACAGGAGGCTACTGAGTATGTTAAAAAATAATTTAATATTTCTGTTTAAAATACAAATTATATTTTGTTTTAAATCTGTGCATTTATACTTTTATATAAACTGGAATCCTCAAGCATGAAAGGAGAAAATAAAGGAAAGGATGGAAAGAAGGAAAGAACTTGTTCAGGTTTTTAGTACATTAATCTTGTATGTATCACTTCAGGAGAACAATTCCATTTTTAAATGACCTTGCTCAAGTCACTTGAACTTCTACTTCTTATATCCTTTCTACTACAACCACTTTGTTTTCCATTTTTAAAAATCTAATTCTAAATGAAGAAATGTAAGAATTGATGAGCAAGAAGATGATGAATTTAAGTTTGAGCTTGAATTAAATGAAACCAAAAATGAAACTTTGGTATTCCCTACCTCTTAAAAAATCTTCAGATTCTCCCTATGGTTGACAGTTTAAAATTCAAATTTCTCAGATGTTGTCCTCCATAATGTAGTTTCAGATACCTTTCCAGACTTATGTCATGAACCCTGATTCTGGACTACTCACCATTCCTCAGACTTGGCATGGTGTTTTCCATCTCCCTATAATCACCCCATGCCTAAATGGTATTAATTTCTCTTCTCTTCTCAGAATTCTTATCTGCTTTTAAAAGCTAACTAGGGACTACATCTTCTGTGAAGCCTTCTTTGATATTTCCTGGTTGCTAGTGCCTTCTCTCCAATTGTATTATTTAGATGTGCACCTGATATAACTCTTTCTAGAATATAAATTCCTTTCGGGCATGAACTATTCCATTTCTGGCTTTAAATCCCTAATACCTGGTATGGAGGGATGGAGGCAAAGAGGTCCTGGAAGAAGCAACAGCTTGGATAGTTTTGAGTGACACAGTCCAATTGGACATTTAGGGATGTTGGATCCTGACTGAGAATTTCTGTTTGCTTCCCTAATAGAGTAAATAAGTTAGTAGGAATTACTAGGTAGGAATAATTATTTAGTTGTATGAGGGGGTGCAGGGAGAAAGTAAAGGAGCTAGAATGGAAGAAAGTGCCTTTGTAGCCAAAAGGGTCTCATAGTAAACTAGAATACTTCTCAGTCGCCATCCTTACAATGTAAATGCCTAGTAAGAGGCATGACTGAAATTATCTCTACTCAACTTCTCCTTTCCCAGCCTCTAACCTCTTTCTATATTGATCAAGAGCAGGGCCCCTCCATATTCCACATTTCCCTATTTCTGGCATTAAAAGTGATGGTTATAAGGAAGAAAGATGGAGGAAAAGAGAGATGTTTACCCCTACTATGTGCTGAGGCACTCCATCTTCTCTTAGACTGAGGATAAGAGTAGCTTTGATTTGGTACTGGAGAAGAGGTCATCTATAGCTTTTATTTTAATCCTAAAAATGATGGTAAAAATAAGATGATTTTATGCAAATGTTATATAAAAGAGTAGCAAGTACTTAATACCCGGAGAACTGAAGATAATCAAGTCAACGATGTTACAAACTAACCTGAAATCATGAAAAACTGACACTTCATTTTTGATCCTGGATGTCTCATACAAGAGGTTTTAGTATCCTTTCTTATCAGGGGCATCGGAATGAACACTTTTCTGGGAATGTGAGACACAGGTTCTAGCCTTAACTCCCCTCCCTGACTAGTCCTGTGGATTTCAGCCAGCCACTTCCAGACTATGAGCTTCAGTTACTTCACTGGTAAATTGAGGGGGATAGAGAGGATTCCCCTCTAGGAATAACAATCTGTGAGTCATATCTTATGAAGAGAACTGAAGATCTGATGGGAAGGAGGGAAAAAAATCAGTCTTTTCTAATATGGAAAAACCAAGTCACAGATGGAGAGCCAATCCTGGCTGCTGATATGCCAGAGCACAATGTGGCCATGATCTCTCTTCCAGTTCCTGCCAAGACACATGGAGCAGAAAGGCCGTTAGTCATGGAGCAAAGAGACAGGCAGTGACTGGGTGGTTGGTTAATGAGAGTGCTAAGTAGTACTGGCTAAATGAGAGAGCCTGTGGCAATCCAAAATCTCTCTCGCTAGGGCAGTTAAAGCTGCAGTAGAAGAAAGCCTATGGGCAGACTTTAATGCCAAATGCTATGGAGCTCTCTGTGCGTCCTTAGACTTTAGAAACCCTGAATACTTCTTGTGAAAGAATAAAAGATTCTCTTTTTAACTCCCAAGATTAAGTTAATTAGTAAATTATTATTTACTTGTATTAGTAAATAATTAGTAAAGTATTATATGAAAGCATATTATATATTTATTATTGTATTTTATTATTCTATAATTATATGATCCAATAATCATGTATTATATAATTATGTTTTATATATTATATGTATTATATATAGTGATATATATAATATGGGATAATATATGATATATAATGATATAATATAATATTATATATATATGTATAATATGGGAAGCCAGACTGTTTAGATTGTGAGGCCATTAACCAAGTATA
>NC_058130.1:123063722-123109465 GCF_016433145.1 Gracilinanus agilis | reverse complement strand
AAAAGAATCGATTAGCCAACTTGCACTCATTGCCAGCCTAGAAAGCTCTCCCCAGCCCTTTTCTTCCTTATTAATGTCATAGATAGAATACAGTTGGTGGTGCAGAGCTCCGGGAACTGAATGAAGTACAATGTTGGTGCTGGCTTTGTATTTTCAACTTTGACCTTTTGTCCACAGGCTGACTTCATTTTATCCTGGGGCTCAGGGCCTATGATAATTTCAAGACATTTTCTCTTCAAGGGGGCACCAAAATAGGCTGTCCCAGGAACCAACTCTTCTACCTTTTCTGGAACAAATGAAGGGATAGAGCCTAGGGAGATGGCGAACGAAATGGAGACGTGTGCACCTTGGGCCTTTGGTGACTCCAAATGAATCTTGAGATTTTGTCCTCTTCTTAGCATTCCTGGGGCTATCACAGGGGTGCAAGCTGACTTGGAATTGGCAGCAGACATCAAATCAAGTCAACAAGCATTGATTAGCACTTAGCTATGCACTAGACTCTTTGTTAGATACTAAGAATATAAAGAAAGGCAAAAATGTGGCTCCCTGTCCTCAAGGAACTTAAATTTTAATGGGAAGAATAACATGTCAAACAATTAGAAATAAGATATATGTGCTCTAACCTAGTCTAGTCTCTCATATATGCTCAGTAGATTAGAGTTATTCTGGGAGAGTAAGACATTAGCAGCTCAGGGACCAAAAATAGTCTTCTGGTAGGATCTGAATTGAGTCTTGAAGGAAGTTAGGGATTCCAAGGTGAGGGAGGTAAAGTATTCTATAAACACAGGAGAGTGCAAAGACCCAGAAACCAGAGATGGGAGTGTCATGTTCAGAGTAGTAAGAGAGATGTTAGAATGGTCATTAGTGGAATGTAATGAAATCATGGAAACCATGTAAGTAAACTGTATAGTAAGTGACCACACACTTTTTTTCTAGATGCAGAAATAGCATTTAACTAGAGTATTTAAAGAGAAGGGAAAGAGTAGTTGTGATTTTTAAATTTAAATTTATTCATTTAGTTAATTAATTTAGAATATTTTTCCATGGTTACATGATTCATGTTCTTTCCCTCCCTTCCTACCTCCCTCTTCCTGTAGCCAATGAGCAATTCCACTGGGTTTTACAAGTATCATTGATCAAGACCTGTTTTCATATTATTAATATTTGCAATAGAGTGATCATTTAGAGTCTACATCCCCAATCATATCCCCATCAAACTATGTTTTCCTTCTATGTTTCTACTCCCACAGTTCTTTCTCTGGATATGGTTAGCATTCTTTCTCCTAAGTTCTTCAGAATTGTCCTGGATCATTGCTGCTAAGAGTAGTTGTGATTGCAGGTACATATAAGACTGGCAACAACTCCACTGTCTTTGGGCCAAAGGTGCTACATAAATGTTGGCTATTATCTTTTAAAATAACTTATATTTGTAATAATATAATATAATATAATATGATATGATATAATATAATATAATATGAATTTATATGATATATAATATAATATAATATAATATAATATAATATGAATTTATAATAATAATAATATAAAATAATGATAATATAATAATATCAATAGGTTAATCAGCAAAGAGAACTGACTAAAGTAAGGCTTTAAAAAATTTTAATGGTAGAAGGACATGATCAAAACTTAATTAATTCCTTAATTAAGCATTTTCTTTGTATTCTAAAAAGTTAAGCTGTAAGGCAAAGAGAAAAGGAGGAATTATGATATATTTCTCTTCTTCTCTCAAGAATTTTCATTTATTGTTTTTGTTTTGAGCATTATCTCCAAAGTTGGAAATAGTTCTGATATGATTTGATTGAGACAGGGGACTTCTGGATGAGGAAATTCTCTTCATCAAAATAGGTTGATACCTTCTTTGCAATGTACTGTGCTATTAGAAAGTTGCTTAAAGTTCTGAGAGATTTAATAGACCTTCCCAGGGTCACACAATCAGGACCTGATCCCAAGCATTCCTGGAATCAAGGACAGCTTTCTATCCACTATATTAAGAAAAAGGGTCAGTTTTCTGAAAGGACTAGATCGTACTATCCAGACACAGACCAGATATTTTAATTTATTCTTGTTTTTTGACTCCTCGCAATAGCTTTAGAACAAGGTTTCTTAACTTTGGTGTGTTTCGCAGACCTTTTTGTCAGTCCTAGCCATTCTCTAAGTAAACTCTTTAAATGCATAAATGCAAAAATAAAATATATAGGATTATAAAGGAAGCCAGTTATAGCGAAATACAGTTATCAGAATACTTTTTTAAAAAACACCAATTAATGGGTCCCAGCTTAAAAACGCTTAT
The DNA here is from genome assembly GCF_016433145.1 of Gracilinanus agilis. Taxonomy (NCBI): domain Eukaryota; kingdom Metazoa; phylum Chordata; class Mammalia; order Didelphimorphia; family Didelphidae; genus Gracilinanus; species Gracilinanus agilis. The sequence continues at coordinate 123,107,151 of NC_058130.1, read as the reverse complement.
CTTAGGTTTCTTAACCAAGTTTGAGAGCCTCCAGCCCTAAAACTCCTGGAAGAGGAAAACCTGCTTGGCCTCAGATTTTTCTTGTGTCAAATGAGTATGATGACCTTTATGTACTTGACAGGGTCGTTGTAAAAAACAAAATGAGATGATAGGTGGGAAAGTGCCTTGAGAAATTGGAAATGTACAAAAAATATTAGATACTCTTGTTATGCTAAGATGTTCCAGGCTTTCATAGGAAGCAAACATTCTCAGCTGACTTGGGAAGAAGAATCACTATTTTTTAAATTTGTCATAAAAACTTTCCCCTTCCAACTAGTTTCTTTTTCTCTTTCTCTTTCCAAAGCCCAAATGTATCATAAAGCATTTGCACAATGAAGGATGTGAAAGCAAAAGGCCTATTTAGGATGAAGAGAACTTGACATGAATCTAGGCATCTTCAGATCTATATGTCCCCTCATTTCCCTCCCTGTCTCTGGGTCCCAGAGCCTTCACTTAGGCTCCTGCTATATTACTCTGTCCATTTAACCAAAATCTGTATAGAGGAAAGTCATCTTTGGGGAAAAGAATGTTCCAGTGTGCAATGAGCATGCACAGTCTCTTTTTCTCTCTTACACATACATACACACCTCAACAGATCTCATCTGTGAAAGTCATTTGCTCCACAAACTGAAGCTGGAGCAGCTCTGCTGACCAATGGGGTCATTAAGCAAGCAGTTCTACAGGCATGTCACAGGTGCCTGCCGAGAAAACAAGAACCACAGTGAAAATAGAGCAGGCCAAAGGTTCACAATTTGAAAAGTGCAAGGAACCTTCCTTATGGAAAATGCATAAAAATACTCTCTATCTGGATGGAGATAAATTATGATGTTTGGTCAGAAAAATAATAATATACGCCTCCCCCTCTTGGGTCTTATCTACCAGACCATATTTTTAAAAGAGGATTACCGCTCCCCCCCATCCATAATTTGGGTTGTGTCTTAGGAAATCTCTACCCAGGAAAGATGGATTACCGATCTCATTTATGAACTTTCTCTCCAGGGAACTCCCTTTGGAAATTCCCTTACAGTTACTCAACAAAAAAATAAAAGCATGATAAAAATCTGCTGAGATTTTTAGGAAATAGGTTTATTTATAGCAGTTTGAGCAACTCAACTTTTTTGGTGTCTTAATGGCATTTTAAGCGAACTATCTTTTAAGTGCCTTCATGGAAGCCCCCATGTCATACTTGGTCACAGATAAAATTCTGGGGTCACTTATGAAAGCCCTTGGAGGGTAAGTTGAGCTATTTCTACCAAGCTGGAAAGTCTTCAAAGATAGGCAGGTCTATTTTGTCACTTGTTAAAGGATTAGTCACCCTAATCTCACATCTCTCTGAAGCTAGTACTAAACATTCATAAAAGACTGTTTATTTTATCTCCTTTGACAGGCCGAATAATGAATCATCTAAATAAAAAATTAATCTTTTATCATTAGAAAATTCATTCCTTAGGTTTCCATTATCAATGAGATCACCTGAGTTCAAAAGAAAGTTTCACCTCTTGATGTTGGCTAATTTTTCTGGTGAATAATCAACACAGAAATTTCTCTTATTTCTACATTATTAATCTTAACCTTTCCATCTTCTTTTAATGGTATAACAAGATTTAGAACAAAAAGGGACTATAAAGATAATCTGATCCATTCCTTTATGGTATAGATAAGGCCCAGAAAAATTGAGACTTACCTCAAGTCAGTAATAAATAGCAGAACTATGTTCAGAACTTAGTTCTATAACTAAATCCAGTGGGTTTTTTTTTTCATTATACCATGTACTGCTTCTTCCCTTTCTCTATTTTCTCTTCTGGATCTTTCTTTTCACACTTTTCTTCTCATTCTCTTCTTTTCTCTGTTATTTTGTATTAATTTTTTTTCTTTCCTCTAACTTGTCCTGATCTTTTCCTTCATTCTCAAACAACTTTTCTTGTGTTCTTTGATGGAGAAGTTTCCTTTTTAATAAGATACTTTCCCTTTGTTCTCCATTTTATAGTGGGTATAGGTTTTTATAAGAAAATGGCTGACTCCTAATGTTGGTGCTATTATATCAATTTCACTTTTCTGTCCTATATTTAATGATTTTAACTAAAGTCCTTTACAAAGTTAATTATGTTAGATAGGTAGAGTCTGGAAGAGTTCCAGCTATATACTCCCTAGTGAGGATTCCTAGAATACATAAAAGAGCTTAGAGAGTGAGCATTTGGCAGCTGAAAGAGAAGAAAATAGAGAAACAGAGCCTTTTAACTCATTCCCAGAAATGCCAAGCCCTTATTCCAGGTTCTTGAATTTTTTCCCCTCAGTTACAGAATATTAGAACTGGAAAAGGACCCTAAAGACCCTCTAGTCCAATCCTGTTTTATAGAGGATGAAAAAAAGGAGCCAGATTGGACAAGTCACCTGCCCAAAGCCACAGAAATGGCAAGAGGAGATTCAAAACCTGCTTTCTTGATTCTAAATATGGTATTCTTTTCTCTGTACTAATTTCTTGACAAATAATGACCCATTACTTTCAACACACCACAATCAGCATCACAATAGGTTTCTATATGTCAGACATGTTTAAAAAAACCAGCAAGAACAAAAGAAGATGGGCAGAATCTGCAGGGTTACATCCTACTACCCCATAATCTATGTAACTGGTAGAGGGACTCATGGGACAGTAAGGGCCACTGCTCAGGATGGAGTTTGCTGGCTGATCTCACCAGGAAAACTTGGACAGCTCCCAATGTCTGGAAAACAATTCTTCTCTCCAGTGAATGAACTTTGACTCCTCACTTTTACAAATATTTAACATCCTCACATTTCATATATTTAAGGGAAATAAGGAGACGAAGGAGGGGAGGTTAGAAGAGGAAGAGCACATAAAAAATGTACTGCCTGCCTCTGAACGATTGTGTTGGCCCCTGTTGTTCACTATAAGTTTGTGATGGAGGATGTGGCTAAGGTTGCTGAGTTGATTGATTGCCCTGGGGGGAGTGAAAAAGCAATGAATTTCTTTATCAACACCCAACCTAGGTGATCATCAACTTAGAAATTTCCCAGGGATATCTTTATCTTACATATTTTCTGTGCTTTTCAGAAACAAACCTATTAAGTTGCTTGGCGTGGGCTAATCAGATGGTGCTTTTTCTCCTTGGTGTACTGTGCTGAGATCTACCCTGTGCCTCTTTTCTACTTGCTGATGTTCAGGGATTCAGATAGGCAAGGTAACAATATGAGCTAAATCAGGCAACATTGGATGTTGTGACTCAGCTGGGGAGACTTGGGAACCACCTAAGATGCAATCTCTGTCACTGAAAAGAGAATAGAGCAGGGAAACTGATAAAGATGGTGAACAAAACACCCTTCCCTTTCCTGATCCTTTTCCTGGTTTTTTTTTTTCTGTTAGAGAAATACAGTGCCAAATAGGTTGCTTAAAACAAAGATGGTAAAGGATTAGAGACCACCTCTATCTCCCTCTGAAAAGAAACAGGACCCAGCAGGATCTATTACTTTTTTGCTTTATCAATTTCATCTTTTTCGTAATTCATTGCATAGAATTTATCTTGTCAGTAGATATACTGTGCCCAACTGAGGGGAAGCCCCCACAAAATAGATTCTCTTAGAGGACATGGGAGAATCTAGTCAAATGAATGAAGAATATACTTTTTTTAGCTGGAAGGGATCCACAATGTGTAAGAGCAAAAGTATTTAGACTTATGTTCATTGTAGGAAATAAATATACTATAAAGAGTTAGGGGGAAAAAAACCAGAAACTGGTTAAATTGCTGAGGTTAATAAATGAGGCCATATTTGGGACACAGATTGTTTCCTTCATAGATTTGGCACTGCAGTCCCCTCCCCTCTTATCCCCACCATCAATAAGATAACTATTAATAAATGAAATCCATCATATTCTATTGGCATTTCCACTAGCAATAATAAAAATAGAGAACAATAAAAATAGAATGTTCACATGGTGCTTAAAAAGTCCTTTCCTTTTGTCTTGGTATTCTGTCTAAGACAGAAAAATGGTAAGGGCTAGATAACTGAGGTTAAGTGACTTGTATCTGAGGCCATATTTGAACTCAGATTGTCTTGACTTCAGACCTGGCACTCTATCCACTGTTCTGTTCAGCTGCCCTTCGCATATGCTTTTATGGAGCACTTTGCTGACAACTCTGTGAAGTACAATGTAGGAGAAAAAAGATGAATTATAGCAATGCCATCTCTATGTCCAGCTCTATAACCTGCTTCAAAGGTTACACATTTGGGACATTGAAACACTGTTTACATTTTTTTTAATTTCTTGCTCTTGTAAGAAAAAAAATGTTCATCCTTTTTTTGATCATAAGTTAAGAACTCCAAATTTCTATGATATAGTTACTTCCTCCACTGATACAAATCAACACACTTCCACTTTAGTATACATGATTTTCAAGAAATTCTATGGCTATAGAAATTCTTCAAATGGTAAATCTGTTGAATATGAGGTACAACTCATATGCTGAGTAAAGCAAATTATATCTATCATGAAGATTTTTCATATTCCTTCCTTCCTTCCTTCTTTTTTTAATTCCTTCCTTCCTTCCTCACCCTCCCTTCTTGTTCCCCTCTTCCTGATGGCACAACTATGAAATTTTAGATGACGTACTTGAGCCAGGTCTTTCTGTCTTGAAGGTTCCTTCCAGTGCTAACATTTTATGAATCTATGTTACCAATTACTAGAGGGTGCTTCCTCTTTCTCTTCAGCCATTGAATTGTCTTTAAAGCTCAACTCAAACCCATCTCTTCATCAAGCCTTGCATGATCCCCTTTGCTAGAAATTACTTTCTCTAAATTGAATTGAATCAAGCATATATAAGTAATGGGTGTGTTCCAACAGGGTCGTAAAACTTTTCAGGCTCTGCTCTGAGTTTGGATCAAGTGATAGACTTTATAGACATTGTCCAGAGATCAGCCTAGCTAAGATCAGAGAGATTGGTTGGAGGGTGACATATCTTCCAGCCAAAGCAACTCTTGAAGATCTTTGAAGAGAGAAGAGTTGCAATTTGTCTTGGTGGTAGTTTATCTTTGCTGATGAAATCACAAACTCTTATTAAGTATCAATGTATATAGTTGGTTATCTGAATTGTTTTATCCTGTGCTAGATAAGGACCATGAGGTCATGGACTATGTCTTGGATCCTCATAACAACCCTGGTAGGTAGATGCCGTTATTATCCTTATTTTACAATTGAGCAAACTGAGACCAAGTAAATGGCTTGTTGCAAGTTCACATAACTAGTGTCTTAAGTTGAATTTGAACTTGGGTCTTTCTGACACCAGGCCCAGTGCTGTATCCCTTGTACCATCTAGGTTCCTCATATTTTACATAATGAAAATGACAGAAGATTAAAAAGCATTTGTTGAATCGAATTACTAGTGAAGTGCTTAAAAATGAATAAGTTGAAAGGTTAGCAAAATCAGACAAGAGTTTGTCATGCCACATGCAGTTGTTTTATAATGAACAAAATAACATATAATATAGATTCCTTTAAAGATATGTTTCTCAACACAAAGACTGGCTATTGACTAATTAATTTTTTTTAATCCTTAACTTCTGTGCATTGGTTCCTAGGTGGAAGAGTGGTAAGGGTGGGCAATGGGGGTCAAGTGACTTGCCCAGGGTCACACAGCTGGGAAGTGTTTGAGGCCACATTTGAACCTAGGACCGCCTGTCTCTAGGCCTGACTCTCAATCCACTGAGCTACCCAGCTGCCCCCCATTGACTATTTCTTGATAAGAGGGAAATTCTAGTAATATGGATGAAGTATGTGTCATTGAGCCTTGAATTCTTTTTAGGTGGTGTGTTACCAAAGAAGATCCACCATATGTACAAGCAAAAGAACAGAGACGTGTTCATTGAAGGAAATAAAACACAAGTAATAGTGGAGTGGTGAAACAAATTCCCAGTTGCCCAATATGTCTAAGCCAACACTATGCAGCAGTGCAAAGATTGGTGCATATGTTGATTAGATCTATCCTGCTGTGGAACAGGAGCCTGGATTTCTTTGTCGTAGACAATAGGACCCTGTGATGAGAGAGTATTTAGAAGGAGACCACCCACATATTGGATGCTGGAATAAGGTTTATTAAGTGCACCTGTGAGAGAGACAGTGCAACACAATAGTAATAATAACAGTAATAGTAATAAGTGACTTTTTTTGGTCTTGGCATAGAGGACAGACAATAAAAATGCAGGAAGATGAGTGATGGAATTTTTTGTTCAAAAAAGAGTAGGGAGGCCAGTGTTAGTGGATCAGAGAAGTAAGGAATAAGAAAATTGAAAAGATAGGAAGGGGTCAGAGGATTTTGTATTTGGTTGTGGCACTGACTTTGGGAGATTTCCTTCAGTATGTTTCCAGATAAGTCATTTTGTAGTACCACCAAATAACAAGAAAGTGACAGATCATGCTTCTTAGACCCTGGTCTTATTAACAAAGAAATGGCCCTGGGACAGGCTGTATGTATATCTGTTTCTGTGGCTGGGGCTCATATACCATTTTAGTTTAATAAGGGAGAAAAAAATACTCATATCTAAAGCAGGGGACAGGTGGCCCCATCTTCAAATAATGAACATGTGCCAAGAAAGAGATTTGACCTAACAGTTTAACAAATTTAACAATTTGTTCTTTTCGTGGCAGGGTCAGAATTTATGACTTTGTTCCTCATTGGAATTTCTTGACTTAAAATTATTTTTGACTCCACTTATTTGACCTTATAATATAGTTTTATCAATGTATTGTATCAGTTGTAATCAATTGTATAAAGGACTCTTTGACTGGATTGGTAAAGCTAGCAGGAGCCTTAGAGATTACCTAGTACAGGGATGGTAAAAGTTTTCAAATTTGCATGCCCAGACTGCAATTTCAAACTGCCTGTGACCCCCACACACACACACTGGAGCAGAGAGAGGAAGTGCTCACTTTGGGTGGCTGGACAGAGGGATGGAGCATGCAAAAAATGTATTTAGGTGCTGTGAAATGGGGATTGGAGCAGCTCCCCAGTGCTGGCTTTGCACACAAACCAATACTTCTCCAACATTGACCTAGAACAACTCTCTTGATTTTCAAAGAAGGAAGCATGCTGGGATGTGCTGCAGCTGGCTTAAACTGTCTCTCAAGAGCTGATTGTTAAATTTTCATTATGAGCATTTACACCTCAGAATCCTGCAAAGGCTACAAATCAGAACGTGATTTGTTGTTTTACTGATTGTATAGACTTAAGAAAGTTAAGATAAATATTAAGCATGCATTGTGAATGCATTGTTTTCCTCTGCTGAATTGATTGATAACAGACCCAGAGTAGTAAAATTATTTGACTAAGGTCATACAGGAAGTAGCAAAGCCAATATTTGACTCCTCTGCTGATTATATTCTCCCATACTCCTCCCATGGTTGTTTGGAGGGGAGTACTCCATAAACTTTAGAGTCGTGTAGCCAACAAAAGAGTCAAATGAGTACAGGATGGTGGTGACATTATTCAGCTAGCCCATTTCTCTTAATTCTAAATATGTTCTTGCATCTTCATCTAGTAAGAGGTAAATATTAACTGTGACTTTTGATTTTATGGATAATTGTTATGAGTAATGAAGCTGAGAAAGCTGGCATGAGGAGCCTCACAATTGTGTGATTTAGGATGGGTTAGATGAAGGAAATAGGGTTAGGGATTTTTAGCCTAAAGAAGAAAAAAAGGGTAGAGGGGAACATGAGAGCTATCAAATATTTGAAAATTTGTCATGTGAAATAGGGATTAGGTTTTTATTTTCTTTGACTTGAGAAGACAAAATTAGGGGTAATGGGCAGAAATTATGGAAAGGAAAACTTGGGTTTGATAAGAGACAAAACTTCCCAACAAAAGTAGAACTGGCTGCTGTAGGAGATGATGGGATCTCCCGCTCTGGAGATCTTTAAACATTGTTTCCATGTAAAGTATATTGTAGACAGATCTTTGTTCATGTACGGGCTGAGCTAGATGCTCCCTGTGGTCACTTCCAGCTCTGAAATGATATCTTGTGAATATGTCTGATTTTCTCACATAAGCCCTGGTGACCATTTTAAAATTGATCCTTGGTCATTAATAGTTGTGTTGGATTATAGTAAGACTATAAGACAAGCTTGTGGCCATAACAAAATGTGAATTTAAAACAGAGATTTAGAGTAAGAAGAGCCCTAAAAGATATTTAGTTCAGGAAGGACTAAATTGGGAGCTGGAACCCCCAAAGAAGAATGGTTTTCTTCTCAGACATCGAGATCTGTTTCCCTGGTGAGGTCAGTCAACAAACTCCATTCTGAGCAATAACTCCAACTGTTCCACTACACCCTCAGTCTCCTAAATTCTAATTCAATAGTGTTACAGTCTATATTATACTTACTATCTAATTATTATTGAATATTTATTTCCTCCTGCCTATCACCATATTGTAAGTTCCTTGAAGGGAAGGAACATATGCTAATTACATTTATTAATTTAATTTAATTAATATGCCAATTAATTAATATATTAATTAATAAATGAATGATTATTAATTTTATTTTGTTTAACTTTATTAATGGAGGTCTTCCTCCTCCATTGCCTATCATGATACTTATTATTTATTTTGTTCAGTCATTTTCTTTTCTTGAAACCCTTATCTTCCATATTAGAATCAATAGCAGAAGAGAGGTAAGGGCTAGGTGATTGGGGCTAAGTGACTTGCCTAGGGTCATAGAGCTGGGAAATGCTTAAGGAAAGATTTGAACCCAGAACCTCCCATATCTAGACCTGGCTCTCAGTCTACTCAGCCACCTACCCAGGACCTGTTCATTCATTTCCAATTGTGTCTGACTCTTCATGATCCCATTTGGGGTTTTCTTGGCAAAGATATTAGTTGGTTTGCCATGTCTTTTTCCAGTTTATTTTCCAGATGAGGAACTGAATTAAACAGGGTTAAGTGTCTTGCCCAGGGCCTCATAGCTAGTAAGTGGGAAACCAGATTTGAACTCAGGAAGGTGAGTTTTTGTGATTCCAAACCCTCTATTCTATTCACTGTGCCTTCTAGCTACTTAGATGCTACTGATGCTTAGTCAATGGTGCCTGAATGATTGTCCTTGTCTTTACATGAACTTACTTCTTTCTCCATCTCTAAACCTGAAGTTGCAGCTTGTATATTCATGCTAGTTTATTATTTCTTCTACCAATATCACTCTAAATGATGCGCCATCTACTAAAAGCTTTCCTAATAATAGCTATAATTGGTCTTGGATTAAGTCTTGCAGAGGTTTTTAGTCATTTTCTTTTATCTTTTTATCTCTAGGCTACTAGGCAAGACAATGGATAAAGCCCTGGGGCCTCTAGTTAGGGAAAAGTCAATTTAAAGCTGGACTCAATCTCTTACTAGCTATGTGATCCTGGGCATTTAATTTCTTTCTGCTTCAATTTCTTCATATGTAAAAATGGGAACAATAATTATACCTCCTCTCATGGTTGTTGAGAGAATAATAATAAATTATATTTGCAGAGCGCTTTACAAACCTTAAAACATTCTATAAATGTCATTATCACTACCATCATCTTCCTCTAGGGTTTGAGAGCTTATAGTTCACACTGTATTTTTGTCTCTGACATATCTCTAGTTCCTTGTCCTGTTTAACTGATTTATAGCTCCATGGATTTCATTCCTCTGGACTGTAGCATAGCTACAAATGAAGAGATGGTTTCTTCTTCTTTATCTCAGAAACTGTTATTTTTACATTCCCAATAAGCCCACCCAACTCACATTTATGAAGTATTGACTGTGTGCAAAGCACCACGCACCTGTGAGTACTTTAGTGTGGATAACTCCTTGGTGAGGAAACTTTCTTTATCAATATCGCTTGGTACCTTCTCTGTAAGTTATAATATTACAGAGTTGTCTAGAATAATGGCAGAAATATATTTATTTTTTATTTTTTAAATTTTTAAATATTTTTTCCAGATTACTTGTCATTAAAATTTTTAATAATCATTTTCTCACATTTTGCCCTTTGTGTTCTCTCCCCCCCCAAGATGGCAGGAAATATGATATAGGTTATATATGTGTTATCACATAATGCATATTTCTATGTTCATCATGTTGCAAAAGAAGACATATATTGCTTACACTAGACAAAAATTCATGGAGGAAATAAAGTGAAGAATGGTATACTTCAATTTTCATTCAGACTCCACCAGTTCCTTCTATGGTGATGGATAGCCTTTTTGTCATGAGTTCCTTGGAGTTGTCTTGAATTTTTTCTTGCATTGTTGATAATAGTTAAGTCATTCACAGTTGATCATTGTTCTTTATTGTTATGATCTACAAAGTTCTCACGGTTCTGCTCATTTCACTTTGCATCACTTCATATAAGTGTTTCCAAGTTTGTTTGTTTTTTGTGATTATCTTGTTTGTCATTTCTTATGGCACAATTGTATTACATTACAACCACATACCACAGCTTGCTCAGTTTTCCCCCAAATGGGGAAAACTTCCCTTCAGTTTCCAGTTCTTTGCCACTACATAAAGAGCTGCTATAAATATTTTGGTACAAGTAGATCCTTTTCTCCTTTCTTTGAATGGTACTAATTTCTTTTTTTAAACCCTTTTTTTTCATTTTTTTAAAAAACGAATTTTAAAATACTGTGTATTGCTTCCAAGGCAGAAGAGCAGTAAGGACTAGGCAACTGGGTTAAGAGACTTGCCCAAGGTCACACAGCTAGGTAGTGTCCAAGATCACATTTGAATCCAGGGCCTCCCATCTCTAGGTCTGGCTCTAAATTGACTGAGTCACCTCGCTGCCTCTACTATAAATTTCTGATAGAAACCAGGGCCACTAAACTTTGTTTAAGCATCCGTGTAAGCTGCATTTTGTCCCAGAAAACCATATATTAATATATGCCATTGTATTTTATTTATTTTTTAATTTTCCAATTGTATTTTTAATCTGAATCTAGTTCTGGAGGCATTAAAGAGTGTTGCAGGCATGGCTTTGCAGTCCTTAGCAGTATTGGACACCTCTTGATTGAGAAGTTAAATGGCTTCCCTAAGGCCATATATGCAGTGAGGAAGGACTTTAATCCAGCTCTTATTTTCCCGGACAATAAGGGCAAAACAAAACTAAACAAAAAAACAGACCCTTCTTTGAAGGAATTTATATCCTTCTTGCAGTGTGGTGGTAGAGGATACAACCTATAAAGAGGCAAGGCTATACATGATATTTGAAGAGGAAGAAAATACTAACTAGGGGTGGGAATAGGTGAGGAAAGACTTCCTCTGGATAGACATGAAGGAGAAGTATATTTCTAGTATGTAGGCAGGAGATGAAACACCAAGTATCCAGTTTGAATGGAACCTGGAGTGTATAATGAAGAATTAAATACAGCAAGCCTGAAAGGTAGACTGAAATAAGATTTCAAATGCCAAGCTAAGGAGTTTATAGTTTATCCTCAAGGCAAAAGGAATCTAGGAAAGGTTGTTGAGCAGATCAGTGCCCTGTTCAAGTTTATACTTAAGAGAGATTATTTTAGCAATTGTGTGGAAGATGGATTGGAGAAGAGAGAAATCAGAAGTTCTCATTACAGTGCTCCTACTGTTGTCAAGGTATGAGGTGATGAGGGCCTAAAACTAGGATTGGGGCCATGAGAGAGGAAAGGAAAGGAAATAACACAAAATATATTGCAGATGGAGTATTGACGAGGCTTGTCAACTGGCAGTAACTATAAGGAGAGGTGGAGGGAAGAGTTGGTGACTCCATGCAAACATCGGTGATTAAAAGGATGCTGATATCCTTAACAAAAATAGGGGCATTTGGAGAAGGGATGGATTTATATAGGAAAATAATTGAATTTGTCTTGGATATACTGAGTTTAAGATGTTTCAGAGACATTTAGTTGATCCCAACGGGTAATTTTGGACTAAGCAGAGAGAAGAGAGAGAGATTAGGGTTTGGCATAGAGGTCGGAAAGTCATAAGCAGAAATAATAATTGAACTCGTGAGAGTGACTGAGATTACCAAGAAAAAGAGTATAGCTGGAGAGCAAAAGAATGCCAGAATAGAATCTTGAGCAACACCCACAGTTAGAAGGCAGGACACCAGCTAGGTGGTAAGAGAATCAAGAGGGAGTTGCATCATAAAAACTAAGGGAATAGAGCAGTGATTCCCAAAGTGGGCGCCGCCGCCCCCTGGTGGGTGCTGCAGTGATCCAGAGGTAGTGGTGATGGCCACAGGTGCATTTATCTTTCCTATTAATTGCTATTAAAATTTAAAAAAATTAATTTCCAGGGGGCTAAGCAATATTTTTTCTGGAAAGGGGGCGGTAGGCCAAAAATGTTTGGGAACCACTGGAATAGAGCATGCCCAAGAGAATGCCAAAAACTATGGAAAGGTCAAGAGAAATGAGGGCTGAGAAGAGATCCTTGGATTCAGCAGTTAAGAGAATTATGTTCCTTTAACGCAGGGTAGTAGGATAAAGCTGGAACGTTGATTGAAAGTGTTGAACAATATGTGAGGAAAAGAGGAGGCAGTGAATATAGATGACCTTTGAATTAAACAATAGTTATTATAGTTATCATCAGCATTCACTGCATTTTATGCACTTTGGAAATCCAAAAGCACAGTGTAGAAATTAGGGTAACTGTGCACAGTTTGAAGACCTTCAGGGCTTTCCTTCTACTCTCTCTCTCTCTGTCTCTGTCTCTGTCTCTGTCTCCCTCCTTCTCTCTCTCTCCCTCCTTCTCTCTCTCTCTCTCTGTTTCTCTCTCTCTCTCTCTCTCTCTCTCTCTCTCTCTCTCTCTCTCTCTCTCTCTCTCNGCACTCTTGTCAGGCCCGGAGGTGATATAGGGCCATTGGCTGAAGTCTTGGGAGATTCCCCAGGGGAGAGAGAAAGTGGTTTCTTGTCCAGGGCTCTGCCTCTTTGCTGTATCATGGCAGCCGCCTGCCAGCCCCTCCAGGGACAGCACCAGAGAGGCAGGCCAAAGTCCCTTCCTTAGTAGGATAGAAAGGATTTTCAGCTCTTTTCTAATGAAGTCATTTTGCAGCCCTTCCACACTGGGGAAGCTTGACCACTGGGGCTCTCCGAGGGAATGGGCTCTTGGGAGCCAGAAAGCAAAGGGAGCAAAGTCTTTTTTCCAGGCCCATCACATTAAAATGCCTGAATCCTCTCTCTCTCTCTCTCTCTCTCTCTCTCTCTCTCTCTCTCTCTCTCTCTCTCTCTCTCTCTCTCTGTCCCTCTCTCTCTCCCCCTCTCCCTCTCTCTATTCCTCTCTCTCCCCATATATAATCAATGCATGCATTTGCATATGCATACACATGGATGCAATTTGCACATAATGAATATATATGATACATGCACTTGTGTAGATGTATATACATAGATGTATATTTATATGCCTGCATGCATACATATATTTATATGTCAATTCATAAAGCTGATGAGCTGAAATTTTTTCTTATGTAGTTTGGGAAACATTTTTCTCACTTATGATTATTACCTCCCTACAGTCCTTTCCAGTTTGTGACTTTAATCTAGCCTCAGTTTAGCAGTCTGGCTAATCAAACCTAATGGATAGAAGGGTAAGTGGTGCAAGAAGGCAGATGAGATTTCCAGATGTTTTGCTACTAGTTTTATCTAGAAGTACCATAAAAATAGACAAGTGTATAACATTTCAATACTATGGACTCTGCCCTTGCCTTAGAAAGTATAATCATTTCAGATGAGGGACCAGTTTATCAATTTTACAGATGAGGAAACTGAGGCCTAGGAAGCTTAAGTGATTTGCTTTTAGTGATACAAGTAGTAAGCATTAAATTCACACACACACTAACTCCAGAACATCAGAAGTAGAATTTGAACCCAAGTCCCCTGATTACAAAAGCAGTACTCTTTCCACTCAATCTAACTGATTCTCTTAAAATTTGGTTATAAAATTATGCCCAAGTTCACAAAAAGTATGGAAATAAAGAGAACAAAATGGATACTTTGACCTAAGTCCACCCATTTCTAATGGCTTTCTTATAGATATTAATAACATACGTAGAAAAATAATATAGTCTTTGAATTGTTCCACATCTGAATCTGCAAAGCCAGGCAGATTCGTCTGAAAACTACAGAAGTATGACTTGAGATACCAAAACTGAATTTATAAAACATAAATTAAAAGACTGTCAATCATTTTGCAAAGCAATTGTTCCCTTTACAAAGGCCAAATTTTATAAAATTTAGATACTTATTTTAAAATATGTAATTTCCTTAGTTTAAGGTATTAATTAATTTGATGAACATGCATTAATTTTGTACTATATATGAGACATTATGCTTGATCCCAGGGATCCCAAGATCAAAAACCTCATGGTGCCAGCCTTGGAAGCTAACATTTTACTGGAGTGTCTATAGTACATACACTAATCATCACAATATAAAGTTGAATTTGATGGGATAATAAAGAGGTCCAGAAAAAAACATTTCTAGGAAAATTTGAAGAGGAAGAGAACATGTTTGCTGGGGATAATCAGGAAGGTTTCATCCAGGAAGTAGCCTTTCCTAGACCTTAAAAGGAAACAAGGTTGTCAATAGACAAAGAAAACAAGGGAGGATATTCAAACATGGAAGATGGCTTGTGTGAATACACAAGAATAAATCATGAATTTTTGGTGGAAGACATATCTTACCCTGTAAACATTTTAAGTTGCCTTACAAATGACTCAGAAATTCTTCTGAGATAACTGGTATTATACTCTAAAGTAGAGGGCTACACTACTAAAGGTGTAAGAGCAGTTAGGTGACTCAATGGATGGAGAGCCAGGTCTAGAGACAAGAGGTTCTGGGTTCAAATCTGAATTCAGCTACATCCTAGGTATGTGACCCTGGCAAGTCACTTAATCCCAATTGCCTAGCCCTTACTGCTCTTCTGCTTTGGAATTGATAATGACTCTAAGGGTAAGTGTTTCTAGAAAAAAAAAAGGAAATGTCAATGAAACCATATGGACACCAAACAATGTGAAATACCTCATGTTTTTTGTCAACACATGTTGTGGCAAGTTTTTTGCACTTGCTTTAAAACCTACATAAAGGTTCTGGGACTAGATATAAGGTTGAAACTGGCATTACTTATCCCAGATTTTAAAAAAATATGTTTTTAAAGCTACACCACCTTATTTAATGACTAAGAATGATAAGGAAGATAAGATTCCCTTTGTAGAATAAAGAAATAAAATAATAAATCCATGGCGATTTTTCAATTATGTACCAATGCTATTCTGATGAATCAAATAAAAATTCATTTAAAAGCACTATCTGTTTCACAGTGATTTTGTCACCATGTATTATATCTCAGTCCAAAGGGCAGGCATTTGATATTGGATAACATGACAATGCTATCATGTCAGGGTCTGTGAAATATTTTGGTATTACCAAGAAATACTCCTACTGAAAGTCTGGGAACTACTGCTCTGAAGAAAAATGGATCACAGAGTAGTCACAACACAGGCTCAGAACTGCCGTGAAAATCAATTATAAAAAGGAAGAGAAAGAAGAGGAAAAATAGAAGTAGCTTACTACAATTTTGAGACAGATTGGACCTTGAGGTTAACACTACCTCCTTATTTTACAAAAAAAGAAACCGAGGCCCACAGAAATTTAACAGTTTGCCCAAAGTCAGATAGATCTGGGTCATGAAAATGAAAGCCAAAACTTAAGCCCAAATCATCTGGTACCAAATCCTATGTTCTTTCTATTAAATCATCTTGCCTACTCTCTCTTAGTGGTTACAAAACTGATTATTTTCAAAGCTATTTCACTTTATAGCCTCAAATACCCTTGGGGAGAATTTAGTTATAAAAGAAGACATCCTTAAATATTAGGGATTTCCATCTTGGGGTTCCCAGTTCAGTTCTTCTTTTTTCCTGCTATGACCTTCCTCATTCTGATATGGCTCAAAGGAGACCTGGGACTTTGTATGCCTACCTCCTAAGAACTTTTTTCCTCAGTAGTTCTTTAAATTATGAAGATTTTTCAGATTAAATTTGCAAAGCCTGAGCGACCTGACTGAGTTTCTGACAAGTGGTGCCAAGTTATTGAGTAGCACATCATCGGGGCAATGGTGCTACAATAGAGGCTGACATTAATACATCATTAGCACGATAGAACTCTGGCAAGGGATTATTATTTCACTGGTGCTCTAATGCAAAGATTTATTTCAGAGATTTGGACTGAAAACCTTTTGTTTCTCCGACATTTCTTTTGGATAGAAAAAGAAAAGCCTCGAAAGTAATTTTAGAAGTGAAGATTTTGTTAGAATGGAAGAGACAACATTTAATAAGGCCAGAAAGTGAGCTCAGGTTAGGGGCAAATTGGGGTGTCTGAAAGCTTTAGATGAAACTCTGAGGTCTGGGATCAGCAGTCTGAGAGGCTTCATGGTGTAGCAGATAGTAAGCAGATTTGTAGTTTAAATCCTGCTCCAGACATTTATTAGCTATGACCCTGCATAAGTCATTTAAATACTCTCAGCCTCAGTTTTGTCATCTTTTTAAAAAATGAAGAATTGGGCTCCATGGCTCCTAAGGGTCCCTTTCAGCTCTAAAGCTTATGACCCTATGACCTATTTCACGTGGACCAGTAGAGCTAGAACTTTTACTCTTTTAGCAGGTGTAAGCAATTGTGTTTCACCGCTACTTAGGAAGAATAATTAGCCAACAGCCATGCCCTTGCTGCATTTTTTCCAATCCGATCCTGTCCTGTTCTTTCCTAAATGTGGGTTCTCTGTCTCACCTCAGAAATCACCTGTCTGAGATCTTTCCCTGGATCTGTTCCCATCCCTCCCACCCCCCCCAATTCTTTTTTTGTCCCATGCCAAAAAAGTATCAGTTATACCTTTGGTACCAGTTTTTAACGCTATTCCCTCCTCATCCTATTCCCTCTCTTTGAAAGTCAGTAGTTTTGTTCTGCTTCCTATTCAAGAATCAGCACCTTACTTGCCATCCCCAAACTGGAACAATAATAGGACTGAGGACAGAGAATGTTTGATTTTTGTCTTTGTATCCCCAGCATCTCACACGGTGCCTGATTTCCTTGTAAATGTTGTTTTTGTCGAATGGAAGGGTACTGAATTGGAACTTCATGGGCTTTTCGTTTGGAAGACTGTTAACCCCTTAGGTCTAGAATCAACTATTTAGGTTAGAACATAAATTTAGAATTGAAAGGTACATATGAGAAAACAGATGCCTGTGTAGTGTACAAGCTCTGGAGCTGGGAGGCAAACCTAAGTTTTTTGACTCCAAATCCAGCACCTTTTCCCACTGACTCCTTAGGCTTGAACTTGATGGATGGTCTTAATTTTTTTTAATCATACAGCCACCAACATTTGTGATCAGCAGCTATATTGGAAATAATTAGTCACTTGGTATCATTTGCTTGATGTGAGTTATTCAGACTCCCTACCCCCACCTCCCATGAAGAATCCAATCATCTGACAACCCAGTAGTTGTTTCCTTCTTTATCATCATCTTTTGATCTGCTAGCCTATTCAAGACTGTGGCTGAGTGATTTGGCAGTTTTGATGTTTCCTTTTTATACTCTCCATTCTGTGACTGCTCTTATGGGACATCAATGTGATGAGGGAGGGAAGACAGTGGAGTGTGGATAAAAACTGCTGGCAGGACAAAAGGCTATTTGAGAAAAGGCAGATCCTCCCTTTGTGTTCTAAGGGTGACATCTATGGAATGCTGTGATAGTATAAGTCAGTGAAGACTTCCTGAAGTTGTAAAATGAATGTTTCCCTTGAGATGCTATAGGTTCCAAAGAGAGTTTACTCCCCCCAACTCTCTCTCTCTCTCTCTCTCTCTCTCTCTCTCTCTCTCTCTCTCTCTCTCTCTCTCTCTTCACTCTCTCCCCCCTACCTCCGTCTCTCCTTCCTCTCTCTTACCTTTGTCTGTCTGTCTTTCTCTCCTTCTCTCCCCTTTACTTTCACCCCCTCTGTCTGTTTATATCTGTCTGTCTGTTTTTCTCTGACTGTTTCTCCTTTCCCCTTTGCTCTCTCCCCCTTTCTATGTCTCTCTATCTCCATCTTTTTTATTTTAAAAATGTTTCATTTTCCCAATTACACATTAAAATTTTTAACATTTTTATCTAGTGTTTTATTTTGTCAACTACATGAAAACAATTCTAACTTTTTAAAAATTTGAGCCAAATTATTACCTCCCTCTCTCCTACCCTCCTACCCTCCACCCTCCCTGAGACAGCTAGCAATATGTCATAGATTTTACAGATGTAATAGTGTAAAACATCTTCACATAGTGATCTTTTTATGAAAGATAACTTGAGCAAACAAAAGTGAAGAAATAAAGTGAAATATAGTATTCTTGGTCTGCATTCAGTCTCCTTCAGTTATTTCTCTGGATGCAGATGGCATTTTTCATCATGAGTCTTTTCTTGAGGATTTTTTTGGATCACTGTTTGCTATGAATACCTAAATCATACATTAATGTTCATCATATAATATTGCTGTTACTGTGTACAATGCTATCCTGGTTCTGCCCATTTTACTTTGCATCAGTTCATGTAGGTCTTTCCAGGATTTTCTTAAATTATCCTTCTCATCATTTCTTATAAGAGCCCAGTAATATTCCATTACAATCATATACCACAAACATTTGTTGTTGGTTTTTTAAATTTGAAGTTCCAAATTCTCTCCCTTTCTTCTTCCTTTCCCTTTCACTGAGATGGCAAGTATTTTAATATAGGTCATATATATGCAATCATGCAAAACCTATTTCTATATGTCACATTATGAAATAAAGCACATAAAAACAAGAAGAATAAAGTAAAAACAAATATTTCTTCATTTGCACTCTTATCAGTTCTTTCTCTGGTAATCGTTAGCATTTTCATCAAGAATCTTTCAAAATTATCTTAGATCATGATATTGCTGAGAAGAGCTAAGTCATTTATAGTTGATCATCATATAATATTGCTGTTGCTGTACACAGTGTTTTCCTGATTCTGCTCTTTTCAGTTTCTATCAGTTTATATGCCTATCCAGGTTTCTCTGAAAGAATTCTGTTTAACATTTATTATAGTGCAATAGTATTCCATCACAATTATATACCACAATTTCTTCAGCCATTCCCCAATTGATGGTCAGCCTTTCAATATCCAATTCTTTTTGCCCCACAAAAAGAGCTACTATAAGTAGTTTTGTATATATAGATCTTTTACTTTAAAAAAAAATCTCTTTGGGATACAGACCTAGTAGTGCTACTGCTGTGTTAAAGAGAATGAATAGTTTTATAGTTTTGGGGCATAGTTCAAAATTACTCATCAGAATGTTTGGATCAGTTCACAACTCCACCAATAGTCCTTTAGTGCCCCTATTTTCCAACATCCCCTCCAACATTTATCATATCCATTTTCTGTCATATTAGCCAATCTTAAAGGTATGGAGTGGTACCTTAGAGTTGATTAGTTTTTTGAGTTACCATTTATAAAAATATATAACATTGTAATGATATATATAACATAACATAATAATATGAGTTGTTATAAATATGAAATAAATTATAATAAATATGTTTATCCAAGAGAAACAAATTCTCACATTAGCTATATTTAAAAATCTATGTCTCATTCTTTTTCTCCTCTTCTCTCTATCTCTGCCCCTTCCCCAAGAAGGCAAGTAAAATGATATAGGTGGCACATATATTATGATATAACTCATATTTCCCTGTTCATTATGTTGTGAAACAAGACATATTCCTTACTCTAGAGAAAAAAATTCATGGAAGAAATAAAGTGAAGAATGACATGCTTCAAACTGCATTCAGATTCCATCAGTTCCTTCTTTGACAGTGGATATCCTTTCTGGTCACAAGTCATTTGTAGTTGTCCTGAATATTAGCCTTGTTAAATAATAAAGTCATTCACATTTGATTATCGTATATTATTGTTACTACTGTGTACATTTCCTGGTTCTGCTCACTTCACTTTGCATCATCTCATAGTTTTATAGAGTTGTTTTAATTTGCATTTTTCTGATAATAATGATTTGGGGCATTTTTTCATATGACTATAGATAGCTTTGATTCCTTTATCTAAAAACTGCCTATTCAAATTCTTCAACCTTTTGTCAATTCAAGAATGACTTGAGGGGCAGCTGGGTAGCTCAGTGGATTGAGAGCCAGGCCTAGACACAGGAGGTCCTAAGTTCAAATCCTGCCTCAGACACTTCCCAGCTGTTTGACCCTGGGCAGGTCACTTGACCCCCATCGCCTACCCTTACCAATCTTCCACCTATAAATCAATACACAGAAGTTAAGGGTTTAAAAAAATTTTTTTTAAAAAATGACTTGTATTCTTATCAATTTGATTCTATATTTGAAAAATGAAGCCTTTACTAGAGAAACTTATTGTAAATTTTTCCCACACCCACCAGAGTTTTCTGCTTTCCTTCTAATTTTGGTTGAATTGGTTTTATTTGTACAAAGTCTTTTAAATTTAATATAATTTAAATTATCCATTATACATCATATAATCTCTGTCTCTTGTCTGGTCATAAATTCTTCTCTTATCCATAGATCTGTTAGGTAAACTATTATATGCTCTCCTAATTTGCCTATGACATCATCCTTTCTGTCTAAGTCATACATCAATTTTGGCTTTATCTTGGTATATGGTGTGAGATGTTGGTCTGTACCGCTGTCTCACCATCTTGAAGAATATTTCCTCTGCAATCTGTTTGTGTTCATCTGGGTGGGTTAGGTCTCCGAGTACCCCCAGGCTCTTTAACTTGGTTGTCCTGACCAAGTGATTTAATTCCTTTATATTTCAGTTTCTCCATTTAGAAAACAAGACCCATATTATTGAATTTCTTTTAGAAAGGCAAGCCAGATCATTTCATGCAGGCCTGCAGTGAGCTGTACAAATTCTAGCTCTTGTGCTGTTTACCTAGGAATTAGCAGTTAATTAACAGTTTTACATAAACTTCATTTGGTTTCCAAAAAAGGCTACTAATTTTCATTTCCCTTTTCACATAATTAATATTATGGTGCTGAGATCTGGAATCCCTGGACAAGGAAAGATGAGGAAAAATAATGAGCAGAATGGTGGCAGAACTAGGATTAAGCTTTGGGAATTAAGAAAGTTTTGTTTCCATGTGTCTCAAGTGTGTAGTTATCCACAGGATAAGTTTTAGAGAATGCAGCTTCATCACTGCTAGACTGTAGAAAATAAATGGCCAAAAAGCATTCTGCAGTAGATCTGTGATCTCCTTAGGGTATGAATTCCCTCCCGTGCTTCAGCTTGTAGCTTATCCTCTCCCCTATTCTCCCCTCAAGTCCACCATGGAGGACCAAGGAAATGGGGTTGGAGGAAGCAGAGCTTAGACCTCAAGGGACCTTCTTTGCTATTTCTTGACATCACAAAGAAACCATTGTCCTAATGCAAGGCTCTTCATTGGTTGGTCTTTCCTTCTTGCTACATGACCAGCACATCTTTTTTTCAACTTGACATTTCTTTGATAACTTCTTTTACATGACTTGTCTGCTTTTTTGTAATGTACATAAAAAGTCTTTAACCTGTTTATAGAACCCCATGTGATTGAAGCCCTGAACCCCATCCTGATTTTTTAAAAGTATTTATTGGTTTCTAAAATGTTATATATGAAAATAATTTGTTTTTTTATAGAGAATGGGGAAGTCAGCCCTCAAATGAGGTCCCTATAATTGGTTTTAATGATTTAGCTTTTAATGATATTTTATGGAATTTCTGTTAATGATTCTTTTTATATATATATATATATGTATATATATATATATATATATATATATATATATATTTTTTTTTTTTGGAGGGGAGGGAGTCCCAATCTTATGATTTTTTCCATATAAGGAACATGTGCTTGGAAACCAGCTCCACTGATACAAATCTACAAGTCAAGTCTCCTGTAATTAATTTAGAGTATTAGTGAATTTTGGGGGAGTCCTGAAAAATTAAATAGTGTGTTCTGGTCAAACATATGACATAGGCAAGACTTCTAGTCTCCAAGACTGTGCTTCTTCTCAATAAAGCATCGAGATCATTGTTTTGCTCAGTCATTCTCATGTATTTTCCTGCCTGAGACAGAGGATCACAAATTCTATAAGCACAACAAACAGGAATTACCTTTCGTATCTTGGGGGTAATTTTTGAAATTTCTTTGTTGCAAGCGGAAGGCAAACATGTTTATTGCTGAACCCAGGAGAACAAGAACTCGGTAGGGCCATCAGCTTGCAAACAACTGGGATTTCTGCATGCCTGACTTTCTCTCCCACTAGTGGGACCCCCACCTAGGTAAATGAGCTGCTGCAAATCTTTCATTGGAGATTTAGAATTGCACATCTCTGGCAGATGTGTGGGGAGCAATGGCTTTTTCTTCTTCTGAACAGAATGAGGGATGTCTGGATGCTATTGCCTTAGAGTACACGGGAATGAGACAAAATGCAATTTCCAGGTTTCTAGGGATGAGGAAACTTCCTGGGAGGCAACCAGTGAGGAGGAGGAGTTGATGGTATCATTTACAACAGAAAAAGGAGCACCCTGATAGCAAGATTAAATCTAGTGCAGCAGCATGTAAGGAATCAAAAAATAACAATCCTGAATATGATTGAATCCTTCCTCTACAGGTAGAGATAATATTGTTTTCTGTTCTATGGAATCTTCCACTTTATTTTCTGAAGCGATATCAGTGGGTTGTTTGTTATTGCCAGTAGATATATACTTGAATGCAGATCTTGGTATGTATACTTACATATACTTAGACATGCACACACCATCTGTTCAAAGCCAACTGCTTCAGTGATCCATCTAGATTCTAGACGGTTGCTACCTAGAAATAGAGCCCATTTTTCTCTTTTATCAATCACCTTAAACTTCCCTTAGAAGTAAAATCAGAAAGTTCACCTGAGTCATTTATTCCCTGGCTGCTGATATCCTGTCACTATTTCTTAATGCTTACCAGCAAGAATAAACCACCAGACAAAAAGCAGCTGCCTAGATTTCTGTACTTTCTTGGTGAAAGAAAGGTAGATAGTGATATTAGAACATATTAAATCTGCTGCCGCCTTGCTGGCATCATTTATAGATTCTATGTCAACGTACAAGATCCTTCACAATAATGAACAGGGAAATTAGTCTATAATTAGAAGTTAATCACAAATCTATAAAAGAAATTTCAGAATGTTGGCAAAGACTTTTTTCTCCCAGTGACATTATCGTGCATAGTTAATTAAACGAAGATTTCAAATTGGGTCAAATGCATTCTTCATATACCTAATAATTTCACAGTCTTGGTATTGACATATAGTTTAACCCCTCTTTGAACAACTCTCTAAATGGAAGTCTAAAACACCTGAAAAGTGTCTACTTGAAGACCTCCAAGATGGAAATGTACTTTCTTCTTAGCTAGCACATTATAATTCTGTTTATCCCTAATTGTTAGGAAGATCCCATTTTTAGCTTAGTACCAGACACATAGTAAATGCTTATTAAATGCTCATTTAATTGACCTGACCTTAATTGACTTTCCTGACAATGAGTGGAGCTCTGCCTCTCTGAACCTTGGCGTCCTTGACTCTGATTCCTTCTGGTTTTGGTGTTCAAGAGCAGGAATTAGAAAACTACAGCCTGCTAGCCAAATTTGGCCACCTGTTTTTATATAGCCTCCAGCTATGGGTCTGAGAATCTGATTTGGCTCAGAGATGGACTTGGCTGTTCCCTGTTTTATAGCCAAGCAGGAACAAGTCTAACCCCTATTTTATCTGATGGCCTTTCAGACTCTTGAAGAACTCGTCATTCTTCTACTCTTTACTCTCCCTTCTTCAAATCAAACATCTCCAGTTCCATTTTTTTCTCTGAAGAGCCAATTCTTCCCCAGGAAGTTGGGGACTGTTGTAATGGTTTTTAAACTTGACTTCACTGGTGCTGAAACCTTAGTAAGAACTGGGAAACTGGAACAATAAATACTTTATATTTTTTCTAAGGAATTTTAAACTACCCTCTAACAAATGAATAATGTGATTTGTATTTGTATTCCCAGTGCTTACCCCAGTGCCTAGCACATAGTAAGTGCTTAATGAATGCTTGTTGACTGTTGGATTTAGCAATATTTGGTACTTTAGGCTTGATTTAAATTTAATGGAAATATGAAAGAGATAGATGTCAATATTGGAATGGAAATTAGGATTATCCTAAAAATAATTGGATTTAACTTTTTTGGGTCTGTTTGGCGAAATTAACTGAAAACAATTATTATCCCTGACATCCTTTATCTCTGTCTTAGGTGCTAAATGATGGACAATTGTGCCACCAATCCCCATTTGGCATCATCTCTTTCCAAAAACATAAACAACTCTGTTTTTTCCCCACTGTTCTCATTTCTACTGTTTCACAGTGGTAGAAGTAAAAATTCAGATTCCACAGTTGCAAGGACCTTAGAGATCATGAAGTTCAACCCCTTCCTTTGCATATGAGGAAACTTAAACCTGGAGAGATGATTTGCTTTGCCCATGTTGACACAGATAGCTAATAGCATTACTAGAATTAGAGTCTGGGTCCTCCTTGGCTCTTTCCAATCTAGCTTTTTGTCACATATAAGAATGTAATGTTGCTAGTTTAGTACTTAATAAATGACCGGGCGTGAGGGTAAACAGTTTTAGCTAGTATAAGTCAATCATCCCAGGGGAAATAAATCAAAGCTTTGTCACTCAAGGGCTCACTGGTCCACACCCTGCCTAGTTTTATCCCATCAGCCAAAGCACCCTTCTTCCCACTGGTTATCATAGGGTCATAGATCTGGAGCTGAAATGAACCTCAGAGGTCATCTGCTCTAACCTCATCATTGTGGATTTTAAAATTAATATTCAATGTTCTAATTATTATGTTTAATACGATTTATTAAAACAAAAAAACTAGAGTAAAGGCAAGGCTCCCAGACCGTGCGCATGGAGAAGAGAGGAAGAGGGAGGAGCTACAGAACTTATAAAACAATAACGTGACCACGCAAACATGGAGGCACAGGAGAGATTAAAGGGAATTTTGGGAAATCCAAAGGGACTTATGGGGGATGAAGCCCAAGGTTCAAAATCTCCATTTATACACCATTTTATAGATGAAGAAACTGATAGCCTCCTCATCTATAGAACGAGAGGGTAATTCACCCTAAATCTCCCTAAGATGCAGCTGGGATTTGAATTTAGATCCTCTGTCTCTTGTGCACAGTGGAGAGAGCACAGGAAGACTTCTCTTTCTGAGACCAAATCTGACCTCAGGCACTTACTAGCTGGGTGACCTTGGGCAAGTCCCTTAACCCTGTTTGCCTCAGTTTCCTCATCTGTGAAATGAGCTAGAGAAGGAAATGGCACACCAAGCCAGTATCTCTACCAAGAAAACCCTAAAGGGGGGCACAAAAAATTCATATATGACTGAAAAATGACTAAACAACAATACATTTTTCCAAGTACCTCACGAAATGCCTTCCTGACCCCTCTTGGTCTGGGTGAATTTAGTTATCCATCCCTTTCAATACTCTGTTCTTCCTGAGAAGGAATGCTTTGGCTTCATTCAGGAAAACCAGTGAAGGGAAAGCCAGACTATCCATTAACCATGATTAAGAAAAGTTCAGTCTCTTGTACAGATATGATTTAGAATTTATGGAAAACTAATTTTTGTAGTCAGAAATAAGAAACATTCTTTGTCTCAGCTAAAGGGATGGAAAGGCATCTATATATACTTAGACGCGTCAAGAGACTACAAATGCACAATCCAGGGAACTTCAAAGGAGATATTAGTGAAACAAATGGGAGGATTGCCCTGGAATTATACATGGTATTACATCCACTAATACCAAATGCATTAGTCATGGTTAATGCTATTACAGCTACTGGCCACTTGTGCTAGACTGGAGGTGTGAAACCTGTCCATATCGGCTGAGGTTATTTTAGAAGAACCTGTTATCAAAGAAGAAAGAGAAAGCAAAATGATTCCTTAGGCACTAAACAGAGTCAAAATAATTCAGCTGACATTTGCAAAACGGCTCTGTGAGCAAATCATCCACCTTATAGCCAATTGGAATCAGTGGAAAACCTTTGGAAGGAGCTTTGTCCCCTGCCCGAGTAGCTAGTGACAAATGATGCATTTGGTCTCTGGATCTCTGTTGATTCTACTTTCATGTCATATATCTCAAACATCTATCCACTTCCCTTCACTGACATGACCACCACTTAAGATTTGGCCCTCGTCTCAACAGCTTCCTAACAGGACTTTTCTAAAGCATAGGTCCAAATGAGTCACTTACTATTTAAGAAACTTCAATGGCTTTCTCCTGACTCTAGGGCAAAATTGAAAATCCTTAGTTTGACATTTAAAGTATTTTATGGCTCTAACTTAACTTTTCAGGATCCCTTTCCAGGTTTTTTTTTCCATAGCATTCCCCTTTGTGCATTCTGTATTTCAGACAAAATGACCTTCTTGATACTGCTCAAATTTAGTTCTTTATTTCCCATCTCTAGATCTTTGTCAATTTTGTCCTCCATGCCCTTAGGCATGTACTACTTCCTCACCACTCTTTCTTATGATCTCTGGTTTATTTTAAAACTCATCACAGATACCACTTCTTAAGGAATCTTTTTTCCTATTTCCTAATTCTTAGTGTACTCTTCTCAAATAATGGTGTATATACTTAAGACTTATATGGTATATAATCTTCTAGAACAGTGGTTCCCAAACTTTTTTGGCCTACTGCTTTCCAGAAAAAAATATTACTTAGTGCTCCCTGTCACATACTATCACCACCCCCTTACAGTTATTCAACACCCCCAAATGCATCTGTGGCTATCACCACTCCCTTGGATCGCTGCAGCACCCACCAGGGGGCAGCGGTGCCCACTTTGGGAATCACTGTTCTAGAAGAACAAGAGATTTTTGAGTGTATGTAAGGACTGTTCTTCATTGAATGTTATTGATTTAGTACATTATAGTTCACATGTTCCTAACCCCTTCCTTGATCCAGCCCTGTTCAAATCAGTGTGGGAAAAGAAATCTCTGGGGAAAACCACTTCCACTAATGCATATCAACAATTTATAATTTACAGTCTTAAAGAGAGGCTAAATAATTTGCCCATGGTTACATAGTCAGTGACTATCAGAGGCAGAACTTGATCTCAGATCTTTCAGACTCCAGAGGATATCATGCTGAATCTCTGGCATATCTCAGACATTTAATAAATGCTCGTTGGATTAGATCAGATCAGATTCCGGTAGACTTG
This sequence comes from Gracilinanus agilis, assembly GCF_016433145.1. NCBI lineage: Eukaryota > Metazoa > Chordata > Mammalia > Didelphimorphia > Didelphidae > Gracilinanus > Gracilinanus agilis. The sequence continues at coordinate 123,079,814 of NC_058130.1, read as the reverse complement.
GTGACCTTATAGAGTAAGAATTCTTAGGATCAAAGCCATCCATAGATTTCAAGAAGTCTGCATTTGGATGGGAAATAAATTACATCTTTGTTTTCAATGACTTCTATTTTCTTTAATTATTTAAAAATATTATTCTGAGAAGAGATCCATATGAGTCACTAGGCAACCAAATGGATCTATGACACTCAGAAAAGGTTAAGTTCCCCTAATTTAGAGGGAAATTCTAAAGAATGGTTTTGTGAGCTATACTTTTATTTCCTAGTTAGTCCAGAAAAATTAGTATTTCCTATGTCCATTGAAAAAGGACAAAAAACTATTTGTGTGTGTATGTGTGTGTGGGGGCAGTATTAGAGTGGTTGTGGGAGAGGAATGAGAAGGTTAGGTCCTGTTTTGCCAATATTGTGATCAAAATTACATTACCAGAACAAAAAGGCTGAAAAATGGTCCTCTAAAGACCCCCAAAGTTGATAACTTCCTAGCTGAGTTCTTAATAATTTGTTCTTATAACCCTTTTTGCAATAGAAATAAGACTCCCCTGACTGTTTTCAGGTTATTTTGACTCTTAGGTGAAAACAGGATCTGTTTTTCTTCCAGCAACAGGCATTGATGCCTCTCTGTGAATGCCTGGATTCTGTAGTCCATAGCCTCCTTCCTGAGCCATAAGGGAGATGTATTCAGAGGTAAGACTAAACACCAAACAACTTCTGAGTAATCAGCAATGCCGACAAACCAACCACCCTTCCAAGCAGAAGACAAAGGTCATTGCCCAGCAAAAGCTCCCTGGGGTCTTTTAAATACCATTTGGTTCTAGGCAGAACTGAGCAACATCAAGGTTTCAGCACAGCGGTTTAACATCAACACAGCAGTGTGCAAACATATCCTGAGAGACAGCTCTTCTCTCCTCTCAGGCTTCACTGCACTTATCCATTACAGTAAGCACTCTTCAGTAGGCTGGGAAAGAGTTGGAATTAACTCCTTCGCACAACCAGGTGAAAACTTGGTGGTTTAGTGGCTTTGAATATGAGATTTTACACTCGAATCCTCAGAAAAATGTTCAGAAATGTTTAGTGTTACAAAGGGACCTTGCAGACCATTGAGGAAATCTGGTCAAAAATGGGTTCCTTCTCCCAGAGGAAGGGAGAGGGCTGTATACATAGAAGCAGCCAGAGAAAATAAAGTCATCAATGTTGAAGAAGCTGGGGGAAGACAGGGGTACTAACGTAACAGTCGTGGAAAAGAGAATTGGTACAAGCATTCTGGAAAGCAATGTTAGAATTATGTTTTAAAAAGTGACTAAAGTATCCATATTCTTTGCCCCCAACATGTCTCTGCTAGGGATGTAGGTTAAGGAAAGATGGGAAAGTTTTCTATAAACAAACACCATGAAATTATATAGATTTATCTATATATATACACATATAATTCATACATACAACTCCCCTCAACCCAAATCTTCATTGCTACACTTTTGCAGTAGCAAAGAATTGGAAATGAGTGATTGACCATCCATTGGGGAATGGCTAATGACTATAAATGTACCTGAATATAATGAAATATTACTATTCTAATCAGAATTGACTTCAGAAAGAAGTCATTCTTTCTAATAAGAAAGAATTCAGAGGAATTTGGAATGACTTAAGTGAAATGATACTTGATGAAGTAACTAGGAAAACCAGGATCACTATAAAAAAGAAAATGGAAGAAACAATGAAAGAAAACTAAATAATAAAATAATTATAACAATCAAATTTGGCCCTAGTTTGGGACGTGAAAATGTCCCACTTCCTTCATAGCAGAGGTGGAATAGTATGGATAGGGAATATTGTATATGCTTTGAAACATGGCTGAATGTTGACTGATTTTGATTTATTTTTTTTCTTTAATACAAGGGAAATTTCACTGGAATGGGAAATTTTATGAGGTTATGATGGGAAGTGAATGTGCTTTTTTTAAAAAAAGGCAGCAAGTTAAAAAAGAGATAAAAGAGAGGAAGAGGAAAAGCATTTTGGGAAAAGCATTTTAGGAAAAGATTGTATAATAGACAAAAAGTGATATATTTCTAGAACCATGGGTAGATAATTTGGCTGGAGTAGAAGATGTATTACAAGGAGAAGTAAGAAAGAGGAAGAAAATAAAAATAAGAAAGAATAATAAGAGGAAATAAGGCTAACAGGTATGTTGTGGAGTATCTTAAATTGCAGGAAGAAGAGTTTGGATATGATTTTGTAGATAATTGCATGATCATTGAAGGTGAGCAGGAATTCAGTAAGTGGTGCCAACAGGGCAACACAGCCAATTCCTGGCAATAGGATCTTTGGGTTAAAGGATATGGACATTTTAGTCACTTTTTCAAAATAATTCCAACTTTCTTTCCTGTCAACCTGAAGGCTTGTTTGACATCTGTGTAACAGCTGTTTGTTGACTCAACTTGTCAACAGGGCCACAAGCAGATCAAAGGAAGGATTAAAATGAACAATTAACCTTGAGTAAATACAGAATAAATACAAAATGTAATGCATCTCTAGATTCAACAAACACTATTTTATGTTACTAACAACTTCCCAAAAGCTAACAGTCATAAATTAAATAAACAAAATCTTAATTGAGAGCAGGTGTCAATCTAAGTATAATTGCCAATTAAAAAAATTTTTGTTGAATAATATCTTTGGGAAAATTGTTTCTCTTCCTTTCTCCACAGCATGTCTTCTTCTTTCCCTCCATTCAGGTTTCATCACCGTGTAGGCAGGTGCCCTTTGGAGGATGGATTTTACTCTTTGGGATACTGTTTGGTAAATAAGAGCCACTTTTGCTCATTTTTGTTTTGAGTGAAACAGGAAAATCAAGTCCTGTATAACAAGTAGACATGATTGAGTTGTGATCTTAATGAATTATTTTTCCCTCATACTCATCCCTCTTCTAAATTTCCCTAAAACTATTCAGAGCCCCATCATCCTTCCAGTGTTCCAGATTTAACCCCAGGTGTCATCTTTTGACTTCTCAATTTCAATCACTGCATGAACAGTCATTTTCCAAATCCTGTTACTTCTTTTTTTAACATTTATTAATATTTATTTTTTAGAAAAGTTAACATGGTTACATAATTGATGCTCTTACTTTCCCCTTCACCCCCTGAGCTCCTCCCCCCATGACTGATGTGTATTTCCACTGGATTTAACATGTGTCATTGATCAAGACCTATTTCCAAATTGTTGATAGTTGCATTGGTGTGGTAGTTTCGAGTCTACATCCCCAATCATGTCCGCCTCAACCCATGTGTTCAAGCAGTTGTTTTTCTTCTTTTTCCACTCCTGTAGTTCTTCCTCTGAATGTGGGTAGCGTTCTTTTCCATAAGTCCCTCAGAACTGTCCTGGATCCTTGCATTGCTGCTAGTACAGAAGTCCATTACATTCTATTTTACCACAGTGTATCAGTCTCTGTGTACAATGTTCTTCTGGCTCTGCTTCTTTCGCTCTAAATCAATTCCTGGAGGTCTTTCCAGTTCACATGGAATTCCTCCAGTTTATTATTCCTTTGAGCACAATAGTTACTTCTAACTTTACTAGGATTCTCACTTCTGTTCCCCCTGTCTGAAACAGAATTTACTGCCTTTCCATCCAAAACTGTCCCTCTTCCAAACTTCCTCATTTCAGTTAAGGGAGCAACTATCCTTCCAGTTATCTAGGCACATAGTCTTGGCATTATCTTTCTTTCTACTGTCCCTCAGCCAAGTCAGTGGCTACATCTTTTTGTTCCTACCATCAGAGTGACTCTTGCATCTGATACCTTATTTCACACAGCTAACATCTTAATTCATCCTTTCATCACTTCTTGCCTAGACTACTGTAATAGTCTCCTAATTGGTATCCATGGCCCAAGTTTCTCCCCTCTCCATCCTGTCATCCTCACAGTTTCCAAAGTTTTCCTAAAATTCACATCTAGCCATTTCATTCCCCTACTCAGTAATCTCCAGTGGCTCCCTATTGACTTTCATCAAATATTATTTCATTTCATCCTTTAAAATGTCTATTTTTTGTCCATAAAATGGAAGAAAACTCAGATAACAGGATGAATAAGTATGTCATAGTTCTGTAAAAATAATGATAGCAATGCTAAAACTTAGACAGTGTAACTGTCAAGAGAAGTTGTTTATTATTTTCCATTTTGCACTGGAAATCCCAGAAAAAGTACTATCAACTCACAATAAGGAGATAATTGGAGACAACCTAGTAGCTATTGATGAATTCAAAATGGTAGTTCTAGATGAGCTATATCCTCAGGCCCTGAAAGTACTGGCACACACGATTGCTGAACTACTTTCATCAATTTATTCATGATCCTAGAAAATGAAAGTGGTACCACAAAATCAGAGAGGAGCAAATATGATCACATCTTCTCCTTAAAGGGAAGTTAATGGAGTAGTCAGCAAGAATAATTTTTATTCCTGGGGAATCAAAATAACTTATATATTATTTATAGGTATATATATACACGTGTATATATACATATATATGTATGTATGTATGTATATACACACCCTTGAATATTCTACTATAGAGGCAAGTGATTCAAAAAATTTAAGACTACTAGGCAAGGAATCTCAACTGACCATTTCTTAGATCCATGCCATTAGATATTAATTCCTTTTCATTTAAGTTGGCTAAGACCCAGGGAAGTGAAGTAACTTGACAATGGTCACAAACCTATATATACTTGTGCTGAATATCCAGCACTTAGCATAGGGCTTACTACAGAGTAGATACTTAATAAATGTCTATTGACTGACTAATTGAATGGATAATTCATTAGAGTAGATAATCCCTTCAACTAATATAGAACACAACACATAGGTAGATTGTTTAATGAACTGCTATGGCTGAAGCATTTATCATATAATGCCCAACCTTTCACTGATGGATAAGTCTGCACTTAGCAAGAAAATAGACCGAGGCTCCATCTCCAGGCCCATCCTAGAAGCATTTCCAGGATTGTGGTAACTGAAAGAAAGATTCCAAAATGCAATCACTAATGAACAGATTTTGTACTTGCAATGCAGTAGAAATGCACACAGAGAGATATGTCTGATTATAAACTCAGCTTGGTTTCTCTCTCCAATAGAACCCCTTTTATTCTCCAAACAAAAAACAAACCTAGAAAATCAAAGGAAATGTTTAACCTCTTTTGATAGGCTATGAAAAAGGTACAAGAATAAATGGGAATACAGAAAAACAAACTCATGGTTCAGAAACATCAGAAAATATACAGAAGTGAAAACATTCTCATCATTTAGAAATTTCTGCTTTACTAAGACCTAGGTGTTATATGGTATAGAGTTAGATGATCTATAGCACAGGCTATTATCTTTAGGTAAGAGACATTTGTTCATACAGGATACAGAACATAGGCAGTTTTCCCACAGACAAGCATTCTTATTTTTTCTGCTTTCCCAGCATACTACAGCTGTCCTATAATTGCTTAAACCCAAGATGGACTTGCTTAGGTTCAGAGGCAGTTAAACTCCATTTCACCAGCAGGGTAGAATCTGCCAGGGCTTATACTCTGCTGGTATAACTTGCCAGGGACTTTGAGAACATAGGGTCACTTCCACACTTCAAGGAGTAATTGTGTAGTTTTTTGCTTACTTACTTTAGCCAAGGGAAAAAGACTAGAGAATACAAATGAAGACTTGGTTCTTCTAAGTAAAAGAAACTTTTCAATCTTAGTTTCTGTGGCTCAGTTGATATCTTCATCACTTTTCTTCTTTAATAAGCTCCCTTAATGATTTTTCTCTTTCAAACAATGTAGCGTGTTTCCATCTCTGTTTTTACTAAAGTCTTTCTTATGTTTATTGAGCATTAGTGGAAAATTATTCGTCCCCTGACTCACATGTTTGTGGATCCCAGCACTAGAGTTACTTTAATGATTTTGGCTCTTGGTAAGTTTGTTTGGATTTGTGTCAACAAGGCTTCTTTACCAATTAAACTAAGTCACCCCAAGGTTTCCAAGAATATAACTTTATTGATGACTTCAATCCCTAAGAGTCAGTCTGCTCTGATTACCATGTAGAGTACCAGTTTAGTAATAACATCTTATTATAATCAGAGCATAAAGTGGTCATTATGATAACAGATACTGTCATGAAGGGTTATCATTACAGAGAACTAAAGTTTACAGGAATCTTGGCCATCACTCATCTACTCAGAAAAGCAACAGATTTCAACCCTATTAGATGTGGGATAGGGTCATGGAAAGAGACAGAAGATCTTGAGTGTGAGTCCTCACTGACCTTCACTGGTTGTGTTACTCTGATATCACCTCTCTGAGCTTCAATTTCACCATCTGTAAAACTGGTATAACACATATAAAACTGATATTTCATTGGAATAAGAATTTCTAGGGAGGAATTTCCTTTATCAATCACCTAGAACACCAAAAGATGAAATAATTTACTCAGGGTCAGAGCTGGGACTTGAAATCAGGTCTTCCTTGTTCTAAGACTAGCTCTCTGTCCATGGACCCTTGTTATAAATCTTAATTTACTGCATAAATTTCATTTTGGAATATACTTATGATTTTAACATGACAGGGAACATGCGGTAAAGAAACTGCTTTTATCAGTGAAGATGGAATGCACCTTTCCTGCTACTGACTGAAAGCCACCTGGGGCACTGAGAAATGAAGTGAATTGCCAGTCATTCAGCTAGAGATTTTGGCATTTTCAGGGGGGACTAGCACCTCTAGTGTGAGGGCTTGCCAAGCCCTTTTCAGAGCTGCTCATCTCCTTTGGTGTTCACCTTTCACCCAACTCTCACCTGTGACTCAAAGAATCTGTAGCTTGTACAACAGCCAAAGTTCCATAAATCTATCTCATAAGATGTCTAAACCAAGTAGAAAGTAACTAACAAGCCTTAAATCCATTGATGAGTTAGGAGGATGTCTACCTCAAACATGTAAAGACTTCTCTAGATGGAATGGGTGGATGAGAAAAATTTGTTCTAACAGCCATGAAGGCAGCTGAAGCAGGTGTTGTAGAACATTTAGAGCTTGGAGAAACATGGAAGATGCCAAAGTCATTCACTGAATCCCAGACCATCTCTAGTCATCCTGATTTTTGTCTTGCCACCAGACATCATGACTCTAGAAAAGGCAGTGAGGGTGATGACTTTGTACAACTCTGCCTCCCTTAAATCCAATTCCCCTGCAAGTCAAGACATAGTCTCATGACATCATTGTCCTTTTAGAAAACAAAGGTTGAACAAAATATGTCAGTGACAAAATTTGAACCCATGAACTTCTTGATTCTAAAACTGACTATCTGCTTTAACATACTTCCTCTCTATATAAATTAGAGAACTATTTTAGGCATGCATAGGCAGTTCCAATTGGAAAGAGATGACTTTTGATGTGATGAAAGATCCACCTAACACAGATTTGGAACAGGAGCATTTACCCCCTTGGAATTATGAATTATTTGTTTGGTACTCCTGAGGAATTTTTCCAATATTCACTCATAAAAGAGAAATCTAGAGGGACTGTTGATTTGGAGTTAGAGAATGTGACTTTGAAGTTTGGCTCTACTATGATTTATTGGTGTGGTCTTTAAGGGTAAATTACCTTCACCTGTCTTGGTTGTTTCCTTAAGTCTTAAATGAGTAAGTTGAACCTAGATGAGGTCTCTTCCAGACTGTTTTAAACTTCTAGATGAAGTGCCTTCAAGACTGTTCTAAATTTCTTTGTATGAACCATGGCAATTCTACAAAGTCAAATGGGTCCTTAATTCATTAAACTTCAGTCTACGACCAGACTCATCCATGGGTAAAGTCAAGGTAGCTTTAAATCTTGGCTCTGATCCTGAGGGATGTAAGATCATAACTTTGGAGCTTCTGAAAGGAACATTAGATGTTGTCCAATCTAGATCCCCTTAGTTAGCAGATGAGGGAACTGAGGTCAAGATCACATCAGTAGTCAGTCCCTCTGACTTCAACTTTAGTATTCTCCCTACTGTATGTGACCTGGGTCAAGTCATATCACCTCTCTAGGACTCAAGTGCCTCCTTTCTACAAAGAATGTATGGAATTAGAGGATCTCTATTAGGTAGCTTTAACATTTTCATCTAGCGATAACTTCCAAATCCCATCATTAACTAATTCATCAGAATTTGTATACTTTAAAGCCATTGTCAATGACTCTCTTCTACAGCTCCTCCTAAATCTTAAGTGATCTTTCTCTTATTTGATATCAACTTCTAGGCCTCATGGGCAGCTGGATGGTGCAGTAGATAGAGTGTCAACCTCAGAGTGAGAAAAAATCCTCTTCCTGAGTTTAAAACTGGCCTCAGACACTTACTAGTTGTGGAACCCTAAGCAAGTCACATAATTCTAAGTTTGCCTCAGTTTCCTCATTGTAAAATAAGCTGGAGAAGGAAATGACAAACCAGTCCAGTATTTTTGTCAAGAAAATAAAGAATAAGATATGACTAAAACATCTGAATAATAACAAAATCTAGACCTCATAGAAAGAGATGTGTTAAACTTCTGGAAGCTAATCAAAGGAAAACTTAAATCTGGTTTTGAAATATGACCAAAGTCCAATCTCATTGGGTACTGTTAAAAGAAAAGAGGAAAAGAGGAAAAAGAAAAAAAAAAAGAAAAAAACAAGCAAATGCCAGTGCTTTAAACTCAGCATAAGCCAGAAAATCTTCCAATCTTGCCCTGGTTTTGATGAATAATGTATTCCTCCACCTATACAACATAGCCTCACTTTTTCTTCTTCCTTATTACTGTGTGTGGCTCACCTCTAGGGTTTGGGAACTTTTCTATCAGAGCTGAAAAGGATTTCCTTATCAGTATTTGTTGTTGTTGTTGTTCAGTTATGTCAATTGTGTCTGACCCTTGATGGCACCATTTATGGTTTTCTTGGCTGAGATTCTGGAGTGATTTCCTTCTCCAGCTCACTTGACATATGAGGAAACTGAGGCTAATGGGGTTAAGTGACTTGCTCAGATTTACACAGCTAGGAAAGTATCCAAAGCTGTATTTTAACCTAGTCTTCCTCACTACAGATCAACTACACTATCCATTATGCCATCTTTCCATTTATCAAATATTTCCATTTTCTATTTTGGCTCCGAAATCATTAATCTCTCTATTAGAACTTATCTTTGCTTGATGCCTGGCTTTTTCTGTGTTGACTACACTTTTCTCCTACATTAATTCTTCTGGTTTCTATGGATAATTATCTGATTCCTTCCTTTCCCATCTTCTTAAGTTCCTGTACCTAAAGAAGATATTGGTGATATTTTATTTTATTTCAAAAATATTTTATTTTCCTAATTACATGTAACAACAATTTTCAACATATGCTTTCTGGAATTATAAGATCCAAATTGTCTCCTTCCCCTCTCTCAGAGATGGTAAGCAATTTGATCTGGGTTATATATACTTTCTCTTTAGGTGTCAGAAAACAAGCAGTTAACTAAGGAAAGGTTCTTGAAGTCCGTATCTGTGGGCCACAAGCTTTGACAGGTCCCACCAAACTGCAGGGACTTCAAATATGAATCTAGTATCAGACCGCATATATCTGTTGTCTCCAAACCAGCCTCGCTAAACTTGGAAAGATGAATCACCAGCTTTGCCATGATGTGATGAATGTTTTTGGGAAATAGCAACTCAAGAAAAATAAAATGAAAGGGAGGGTTCCTGTGACCCACATTAGTGGAAGGATTAGATTATATTCAAATGACTGAAATCACAGATCCTTGAAGCATTGATATATTGAAGTAAGAAAACTATGATAATATTGAAGCCTAATGTGGCAAAAACTTATAAACTGTTTTTACAAAATCAAATCATCATTTTTAGTGGTCACAAACTATCAAATTCCATAATGGAGATACAGTTAAGGAACAAAGCAATTCACAGGAGGAATTACAACTTTCCCCTTCTCAGAGGATTTCGTGTCCTGAGTTCTGTTTCTAAATGTTTCATTCTTAAATATAATTCCAGAAATCCCAGGCCTATTATGTATAACTTCTCCAACCTCAAATCGCTGCCATTAGAGCTCTGTGGCCCTACAGTAAAGGAAGCCAACCCACAGAATGAGCTCTGCTCTACAAAGCTTTTAATTTATACCTTATCAACCAAAATAAATATGATGGAATATTTTCCAAAATGGCAGAGACGCTTTTCTCCTTCCTTGGAGAATGATGCAATCGCTGTGTCAGTTCCTATCAGAAAAGGTATTAGAAGGAAAAACAGGATACCATTATCCAATAGAACTATGGGGCAGCCACACCTGGAAAATCATATGTTATTTTGGTTGCAATTCCTTAAGAATGACTTTCTGGAGAAAATCCAGAAAGGGACAAATTAAAATGTTATGTTACCAATTTGCTATATAGGAAGGAATTTGGTTCTCCAATTGATTCTTTTCAAACTGGCAACTTTCAGAACCCCTCAAACTAGTGACTAAGGGGATGAAGTGGTAGGCTGACTCCCACTCAGTAAGCAAATAACTTTATATGTGAAGGAGAAGAGAAGGAGAGAGATTCAGAGAGAGGGAAGGAAAGAGAGAGGCATATTTAATAAGGACTTGCAAACAGATGTCTAGCTCAGTTAAAAACATACCTATCCCTTAATGACTTCTATATGTACCTTATAAATTGAGAATATAATCCTTAACAGTAATCTTAAAGATCTTTTCAATTTAAAAATCTCTCTTTATACTTAAGAAACTATGCAGATTCAAGATAGTTGAGGTAAATTCATTGGGGACATATTTATTGCACATTGTTGAGGAATGGGGGGCTCTGTCCCTGTTATTTTGGGGTTGAGAGCATGCCCTTTCACAAGTCACATCATTTTGGGGGGCACTGTCAGAGACAAAAATTCATCACACTTTATTGGACTTGATGTAGCATCTCCAACTCCTAATATTTAATCACAGCTGAAATGTAATAAGGAATAGTGGGAAAATCCCTAGAATGGAGGCCATCACTCCTGGCTTTTGCTCTTGTCTTTGCAATTAATTAACTAGCAATGTGACCTTTGGCAGATTACAACCTCTCCAGGCCTTGATTTCTTTCTTCATAAAATTAAGAGGTTATATTAAATGACTTCTAAATTCCCTTTTAGACAAAAAATTATTTATTTTGTGATATAAACTTTTAAAAATTATAATATTCAACTTCTTCATTAAATCCTACTCCATTCTGGTCTCACCATGACATAGCATCTTCCCAAATGGTAATATGAGACCCTTGAAGGCAAGGCCTATATCATTTTTGTCTTTGCACCTCCAGTGCCTGGCACAATGACTGGCTCATATTAGGTGCTCAGAAGATGACTTGTAAATAGATCAGTTGATTGGAGGTGACCCTGACTTCTCAGAGGCTGTGTCAACAGATGGTAAGGGCTAGCACATCCTATAAGTGTCAGCCCAGGGAGAGACTGGGTGTCTGAAGATAAACCCAAGTAAATTCAAGGAAACTCAGGGCCAGAATGGCTATGGTTTCATGAGATTTTCAGCCAGAAAAACTCAAAAGCCCCAAGGAAAGCAAGAATTCTCCATCTGGGATCTGAGAACTTTTTTAAAATGGATAAATACATTTCAATGTAATTTTCTTTTATAATCCTGTTATTTTATTTTGAATTAGTGTGATAGCTTAGTAGGTAGAGTGTCAGGCTTAGAATCAGGAAGACTTGTCAAATGTGGATCCTTCAAGTATTTATAACTCTATGATCCTGGGCAAGTTACTTAACTTTTATTTGCCTCAGTTTCCTCAACTGTAAAATAAGGTAGCAATAATATTTAACTTCTAGGGTTATTATAAGAATAAAATGGGATAATATTTGTAAAGCATTTAGAGCAGTTTCTAGCACATAGTAAGTGCTATGTAAATGTTAGCTATTTTTGTGCATTTAAAATTATTCTGAGAAAAGATTAATATGCTTCACCAGACTGCCAAAGGAGTCCATGACACACAAAAAAGGTTAAGAACCCTTGTACTAAATCATAGATGAGTTGCAATTTGTGTTGGTGGAGGGATTACCCATAACAACAAAATCACAAATCCTGGAGGTACTAAAGTATTATTATTTTTTCTCTATATTTCCATAGATCTCATAAAGACGGGGCTTGTTTAGACCCTATTTCTCTAGTTAAGGGAGATTGCTAGGTCTAGAGTATTCCAGTAAAGGGGATTTCTAGAACTGACAAATTTCCTTTGGGTAGGATGCTTACCTTTATAATATGCATTAAAGTCATCCTTGCCACTAAGAACTTTTCTTCTGTGAAATAAAAGAATAAGAGAACCAAAGGAGTGGAAATAGCATCTCTCTAATTGTTCATCTTGTGGTGTCTACTATTTTACTTTCCAACTACCCTTCCTATGGCCCCATTTCTGTCTTCTTATCATATAACTTCTCATATTAGTCTGGAGCAGAAATCCCTATGTGCTCTAGGATCTTTGGATAACTTCCACTGCATCTGTGACATAGATTAGGTTTCGGAGAGAGGGAAATCAATGTGCAACATTTTGCATCGGAGACTCTCAAAGCTCTTTTCAGAAATGGCCTTTGGAGAGTTACTATCCCAGTCTCCTGAGAGGATGTATATTGGTGAGGGTGATGATGTTGAAAATCAAGAACACCAAGGCATAGAAAAGTTCCATGATTCCAAACCCAGGCTACTATAATGACGTAAATGAATCTTAGGATTCTCGGCTCTTTAAGGAGTCAAAGAATTTTCACCAGATGTTCTCACTGACGTGGGAGACTTGGACATGAGGAATTCTTGTTGGAAGCTGCAGAGTTTAATTTTTCTAATGTACATGACCATGCCCTTACCCTCTCAACACCCCCTGGTTTTCTTTGGCTCTTTTTACATTTAGTCTAAATCAAATTCCAAGGGAATAATACCAGGAATCACACACTATTCATTTCAGTCAGTTGGCAGGCAATTTTTCTGTAGTACCCTGCTGGGGGAAATGATTGTGGAGGGGGTGGTGAGAAAACGCCATAGCAGGCACTCATAGCTTTGGTACCCAATCTGGTGTTTATGGGCTACTTCAGTCTTATGTCTTGTGCAGTTTCAGATACTATATTTTCATACCTTAATTAGTCTTGAAATTAATAAACCAATTTTTAAGGTTCCAAGCCACATGGAGTGCTTGCCCATACTGCCTGTGGAATGGGAAGGCTCTCGAGTAAAAGAAATGAAATCCCTCTTGTGCTAAATGTATGCATTTCACAAATTTTCCCCTGATCCTTCTGTAAGTCCATTATTCCTTAAGAGTGAATTTCTTACTTCTTAAGAGGAAACATGAACTCTTTCATGGGATGATTTAAGAGGTTGTGACCATGCTGAACACAAAGAGATAATAATAATGATGATGATAACAAGCATTTGTATAGTATTTTAAGGTTTGTAAAGCACATTCCAAATATTATCCTGTTTTATCCTCACAACAACCCTGGGAGATAGGTGCTACTGCAATCTCCATCTAACCAAGGAGGAAACTGAGGCAGATAACAGTTAAGTGACTTGCCCAGAGTTATGCAGCTGGCAAATACCTGAGGTTGCATTTAAACTCATTTTACTGACTCCAAGTCCAATGCTCCATCCACTGAGAGACATTCTCAAATTCCATAAATATTCGATAGACTGATATCCTTCACAAATTCTTCAGTACAACCCAACTAGCTTTCTTGCTTTTCCTTGCATGACATTTTCTTTTTCATCTCCATGCACTTGCAAAAGTTGTCCCCCATCCCCAGAATGCACTTTCTACTCATCTTCCAGCATCTCAGAAACTCTACTTTCCTTCAAAGCCCAGTTCACACCTCATTTCCTACTGGAGCTCCCTTCTGGATTCCCCACCTGCAACTGCCTCCTTCTCAAATGCCTTATATTTATTTTTTGTATATTGTCAACATGGAATCTAGAAACTCCAAACTCGTAACCTAGTAAGATCTGATGAACCCCAAGTTTTAGGGCTAGCTTGTAAGTTAGAGACCCCAAAGCTTGTCCTTGTTCCCTGTTGCTATGAGAATCCACCCTGAAGGGAATCTCAGGCTAGCAGTTTCAGAATGAATAATGGACCTTAAGGTAAAAGACAATCCTGGTCACGTGGGGCCAAGCCCAAGCCAAGTGACTCTTGAGTGCAGTAGGCAGCTCATCAGTCTTATAAACTGAAGGTCCTGAGTTTGATCCTCAAAAGGAGGGTGTGATACTGTGGGAGAAACTTCTGGAGACAAGAGGAGTCACTTGGCTTGGGCTTGGTCCCACCTGACAAGGATTGTCTTTTACTTTAGGGTCCATTATTCAGTCTAAAACTGCTAGCCTGAGATTCCTTTCAGGGTGGATTCTCACAGCAACAGGGAACAAGGACAAGCTTTGGGGTCTCCAACTTACAAGCTAGTCCTAAAACTTGGGGTTCATCAGATCTCTCTAGGCTACAAGTTTGGGGTTTCAAGATTCCATGTTGACAATATTTACAAATATCTTTTTTTCACATGTGGACAAGTGCAGCCTAGTAGCATAGTGTAGTAGAGAGATGGTTACTGAGCCAGGAAGACCCAAGTTTGAATCCTATCTCAGATATATACTGACTGTATGACTGAACAAATCAATTAACTTCCTAAAATTATAAATTGCAGAGGATCAACCTTCAATGATAGAGATTTTCCTTACTTGAAAATTTCTGATACCATTGGAATCACAGGTTTTTCCCCCATTCCTATCTGCTTACAGGGTGCTTTCTCTCATACATTAGAAGCCGCTTGAGGTAAGGATGGTTTCATTTTTCCTTTTGGCTGCACCGTGCCTAGCACAGAGCCCCAAACGTGGAGAGCATTTAATAAATGTTTGCTCTTGGAGGTTGGTGGACTAAAGGACATAAATCTGATTGGAGGAAATCCAACCCCCCACCCACTTCTGCCTCCCAAAGAGCAGTTCTCACTAAAGTAATCTATCTTCTTACTCTCTTAAACTGCTAAACAAAGAGCTACTCAGCTCTAGGAGGCAATTTACCCACTTTGAAAGCTTAGCCCCTTCAGCAAGAGCTATTGCTTCAAGGCCTAAAGCAACACTGCTTAGCAATTAATGGCTGGTGGAAAAGAGATCCAGGGCCAAAGGGAACTTCAAAGGAAATCAAGGATCTATCACCTGGGGTGGAATTAAGTCTGATTAGCAGAGTTAATACCCTATGTCTTTAAAAAGATACCAGGGGATTACTAATGATCTCCAACTGCCAGGAGCTCCGTTTTACAGAACACACACTGGGCAGTTCCTCTCACACCAATTGGCCCTCCTGCCATCATTATAGGGCCCGGGTTGGATGCTGCAGGGAAAAAGACACACCACCCATTCCCAATAGGAACTCCTGGGGTTTTCCTTGGAAATTTTCCATCTGTGGAACAACCCAGCCTGTCTCTGCTTAACTTGTGGAGTTGGATGGGGCCACAATATGAGGTAAACAGTCTTCAGGAAGGCAAGGCACATTAGGTTCCAACTTGGAGTGACCAAATTCTTTACAAAGCTGTGGTCAGTGGGCAGAGTAGGGAATATTTGAAATGAAGCTGGGATATTTGGATCATTTTACTGACCCGATTCCAATTCCACCCATTCTTTTGTGACCTCACTTACAGAGCCCATTCTACAGACTTCTGTATTTTCCTCCTTCCCTTTCTCTCTAACATTCTATTTATTTGGGTCTTCCTCCACTCTTCTTTTCTCAGGACTGAGTAGAGATTATTTATCACCCATCAGCAATTTTTTAGTTTCCTTATTTGGCTTCAGCTGCTAACATTTATCTGCCCTTGCTTTGGGGTAATTTCTACTTTGGGGGATATTAAACCAACAAAGATAAACCCTTTCCAATTCCCCCTCTACTGCCTTGCCTGACTAGTGGCTTCGACTCTCCTGCCTATTCTATCTAAACACTACACAACCCTCTGCTGCTTTCCAATCTTCTCTCTTCTATTTTCTTGTTCCCATTCAGCCCCCTTTACTAAATTCTGTAGGTGAGAAAATCTTCTTATTCCTTTAAATTTTTTTATGCGCTCTCTCTCTCTCTCTCTCTCTCTCTCTCTCTCT
>NC_058130.1:123015278-123035449 GCF_016433145.1 Gracilinanus agilis | reverse complement strand
TCACATCATGTGCCCCTTTTGGCAGTCTTTTCAAACCTATAGAATCCTTCTCAGAACAATATTTTTATTTATTTTTCCCTTTAACTTGTAATTGTTTTTATTTTTCAGTAACAATATCAAGCAACATTAGTTATAAGACCAGAGCTGGAAGAGCCCTCAGAGGCATTTAGTCCAATGCCTTCATTTTACAGATGAAAGAAATTAAGGCCTTAGAACACTAAGTAATTTTCTCAAGGTAACACAAGCAATAATTGACAGCTGGGATTTGGACTCAGCTTTTTCTCCACTTTACCATTTTGCTTCCTGTCATTTCATTATTTATATATTGGTGAATGGCTCTAAGAATCAGTTTTTCAGTAACATTATTTTCCATTTCCCAATTGTAGAAAAGAATAAAGAAAATTTTATATTTAAACTATAAATAATTTAAGGAGAAAGTAACTTTTTTCAAAATATAGTTTAGTTTTTATATGAGAAAGGAAATCTGGTAGTGCTTTTCCATTGATACAATCAAAGGAATATTTGAAGATAACTTTTTGACTCGGAACAAAATGTTTAGATATATTATGAAAAGAGTCAACCATTGTGCGGTGATGGTTAATATCCACCAAAGTCAAAAATAGAACTAAAGTCAATAAGTCTAAATCTGAGGCTTCAAGTATATGGTATACTAATGTAATCAAGTAGGGTATATTAGTGTTCTTATTCATCTAAATGGAACAGATTTTTTATAGGTCTCCCAATAATCTAAATTGCTTTTAAAGGGAAGGGGAAAATGGTACAGTGAAAAATACCCTGGAAATCAAGTCAAGAGGCCAGAGTTAAAATCCTAGCTGTTCTACTTATTACTTGTGAGGTCTTGGGGAAATTGCTTCTCTATTCACTGCCCGAGTTTCCTTATCTGTTGTTATGATTAGAATACTCTGAAGATTGTATATTAATTTATAATTATTTATTAGTAAAAGAGAGAGATCACATGATAATCTGTTCTTGTCTAATTAATCTGAGTTTGCCGTGCTTATCTTTATTCACTAGCCCAAAGAACCTGCCCAGAAAGAGTCTCTAGCCCAAGAGCTCTAAGAACCAAAAAACCCCAAAAGAGACCTTGCTTCCTCAGTCCCATCTCTTATAAAGTCATTGACATCACTCCTTCTGCATCTCTCTTATTGGACAGATGATCTCAGACTGGATCAGAGCCCAGTCTTCTGTATGCCAGAAGCCATTAGGGACTATGGGCCAGTCTCTTCCAAGAGTCAGGGCACCATGAAGCCTCTGGCATCCTTCCATAGTATGCATATGTGCCCAGTCAAAGGGAAGGGCAGATACCAACCAAAATGGGTTTTCAAACAAAATAATAGGTACAATTTAAATTAAATTCACACAATCCCCTCTCTGATTCCTTGGAAGATGAACATGTTAATCTTCCCACTCTGACTCTGAGAGATTAACATGATAGTCTCACCAATGAATCATCCCATAAATATATATATATATATATATATATATATATATATATATATATTCAGCATGCATAAGGACCTAAAGATATTATACTTTTCATGGAGGGTCTAATTACATTTTGGGTGTTCCTTAACATATTAAAAATATTTGATAGGCACACTGACAAGGAGCTATTAGGGACATTTCCCTTTTTTGATACAAGGGTTTTACAATCAAGATAAAATAATGGCACATGGGAAGAACAAAATGGATGGAAGGACCAACCCCACACTGTTCAGTTCATTATATCCAAACGCTCACTCAAAGCCTCATGATATAGTATTTGATTTCTGAGGATATCCTCTATTACTGTCATCCTTTTAGTCCATCTGGAATCATGATAGGCCTTATAGCATCTTCTCCAGTAGATATGCTTTCCCAGTCCAGATTATTGGCAATATCATTCCATAAAATTACTTTTAAAAGATCTTAGTCTATAGATCTTTGGGATAACTTCACAATCCCTCTTCAGAAGCATGAGATACTGCCCAGGATCTAATCCTAACATAACCTGAAGGTAATACAAAATAATGTTCCAACACAGTGAATATTTATTTACAGCAACAACAGACTTGGTAAAGGATATATGGCTAGGCTACAAGGTTACTGATTTAAGAATGCATTAAATAATATATGGATCACCTCTCCCAAAAACAAGAAGCCAGAAAAAAAAATATAGAGATAAATCAAAATCAAAACAAGTCCCTGATACACATTCCAGGTCTAGTGGAGATGGTTTATATACTACAAGCATGTATGTCAGGTTCAACAATATTGCAATTACCCACCAACTGCCATGACTAAAGAAAGTTGTCCTGCCAAAGAAAAAATAGGACAGAAGTCTGACAAAAAGGGGAAATGTGGTCCCCTAGTCTGATTTCTACTTCATCATATGAATAGCCAGCTACAGTTAGAGCAAAATAGAGATATCTTACAGTCTCATGTCTTATGGGCTAAATCAGAGAAGGTCAACCTCAGAATTTTGCTGAACAGCCACTTTTCCATTCTCCCAAAACAGCTCCCTGCTTTGGCATTGACATTTATTACTCCAACATAGGTTGTTGAGATCTATGATCTTCTGTTTATCAGCCCTTATAAGGGGCTTATTATCAGTTCCTTTGTAATTTTTTTGGAATCAGACTTAAGAACATCAGTTATAGTTCCATAAGATTTAATAACCAATGGAGAGTTTCATAGTCTAAATTTTGGATATGCAATGTTGTCAGGGCTATTAGACTTTGTAAACTGATTCTTCACTACCAAATAGAAGTTATAATCCTATAAACTGAATTGAATATAAATTATATCTCTTATTCTGTTTGAAAACTCATTTTGGTCCCTTTGATTGGGCACACATGTGAACAATGGAAGAATGACAAATGAACGTGGGTCTCAGTGACCTTTTAGGTTTTTCTAAATTGTATGACCTTAAGTGCAGTAAATGGAAATTTTAACCATAAAACTATATTTACACCATCAAGTTAAATAACTAAAGTTCCTTTATGGTCCTGCATATAGTTATCCTGCAATTGGAAACAATTTTGGCTTTTGCATCCCCACAAAAATGGTATGGGAACAAAACCTATAACAAATAATTCAAATAACCACAATATCTTATAGAAGACACTTTTGGCATTTTGCTGGATCTATGATTTAATTATTACCAGTAATTACTCAACTAATGCAGATTAAAGTCTCTGTCCTTTCTTTACATGTCCTTCAGTAAATTCTCTTTCAAAGATTCCATTGATGCTAGAGGCTTTCTTTTGACTCTTTTAGGATGGAGAGAAAAGGTTCTAACCTTTTTTTTTTCACATCATGGTTCTCCGGTGCTTTCAAATGAAGGAAGCACTCCTAGTTTACAGATTTTGTAGTCTTTTGCTAGCATTCAATGGCCGATAGAAATACTACAACTCCCAGGACTCCCTTCTACAACTTCCCTGACACCTCCCACTTCAGAGAAAGTATAAAGGAGAAAGTTTGGTGCCAATTTGGGAGGTCTCCCTAGCTCTCTGGAGCCCGGAGTCTGAACCCTGCAGAGCTCTCTCTTGGCACCTTTTCCCCTTTCTATCTACCTCCTAGTTTTCCCTAGACATTCCCTTTCCTAATCTAAATAAAACCTAGCTATTCTAAACCCTAATTTACTCTCTGATCTTTTATTTGAGGAAGGGCTCTGGTCAATTTCTCCCTGCCAGGGTTGGGGACCAATACCGTACTTTCCCTTCCTCTATCTTCCTCTCTCCTTTCTCCCATCCATCCTTCCCTTCCTCCAACCATCCTTCCTACCTTCTTGTCTTCACCCCCCAAAAAACAATTCAAGTCTTTACATAGAGAAAAATTCAAGTGCTGATATCACTTCTTATTAGCAAGACCCTGATTTTTCATTGGCTTTGAAGATTTGAAAATTTGAGGACTCAGAACAATTTGTGAAGGTATACATGATTGAGCCACAGTGCGCATGACAATCTTTTATAAACTCATGATTGATTCTTTGAGGAACTTTACTTTGTCATGTACTAAAGACCCTCAGGTATCTCAGATGCAGGGGTCTGTTATCTGGGATAGCTTTAGAGAGCTTGTACCTCTTGAGTTCTTCTATATTGGACAGAGATTCTTAATCATTTTTGTATTTCAGGACTCTTTGAGCAGTCTAGGCACATCTAAGGCATCCTTTTTGTAATAATATTTTAATCACATATAGTAAAATTATTTAAATTAATACATTTTAATTATATATTTACATGCATGGCATAAAATTATAATGGTCATCAATTACATATATATATATTAAAGTTCATGGATCCCAGGTTCTGAACTACAGATTTAAGGGAAGCTTTGGTTGTGGTAAATACTTATATCTCTCTGAATCCTTTCTAGAACTCTAACTAGGACTTCTTGTGAACTATAGCAACTTCATTTGGGAAGGAAGAAAGGAAGAGAAGTAGATCCCCCAGTCAGTCTGACCAAGGAAGGGATTGAACCAATGACCCATATCCCAGAAAATTAAGTTTTTGTCCTTTCCAGATTATAGGAGAAGGAAATCCCTAAGAGACAGGCATATTGATGAGATCCTGGGGTTATAGGTCTATAGTATTTGTATCAGGCAGCAGCACAGGCCAATGGAGGACTGTGAGAAACCATTCCTCATGATGGTGGTCAGCCTGGAAGGAAAAATGCCCTTACCCCACTGATGTTGGCATTCTGGACCAAAGTCATAGTCACCCTGGCCTGTTATCCCTGATCCTTTCTACTTTGAGTGGAATACACATTTTCCAAGTCTCTAATTGTTCACTGTCCTACGATGCTACTCATATCTTACTGAACAATATGGTGTAAGGCTAAATAAAGAATACTTAAATTAGAAGCTAAATGCAAGTCTCCCTGATTGCCCTCCCTGCCCTCTTCCAACATCAAAATAATTCAGCTGACTTCAAAAAGATTTTTTAATAGATTATAATTTGTTGGGAGTTGGGTGGAGCAAAAAATATAAAGCATAAGATTCTGCAATGTGTTGTAAATAACTTTTTAAGACATCTGGCAGAAGAATCAGGCATTTTTATATCATAATTAAAATGAAGCATTTTCTACTTAATTTTTTAAGCCTGCCTAGTTCTTTAAACACCATAAACACTCAATGCCCCCTTCTTTTTTAGACCACAAACAACCACCTAATCGACCCTCTCTGTTTTTTTATGCAATTCTACAGTTAAGTACATCATTATTTAGACTCTACTGATTATATGGTAATCATGGATTTACTGTAAACCCAATTTAATTTCTTTGGAATTAGTGACTTTAAGGTTGTGAAACAATGGTGTTTACAAGGCAATATATTATTACTCTTAGAAAATACTGATTAACAGATCATGGCTAATAAAGGAATGCTTAGCTTTCCTGGCTACTCCTAAATGGTTATAGTTATCAAGTTTTTGAAAGACAGGGCTTGTTAGAAGTCTGGGCTCTAACGGGAAATGTTTGTTTCTGGGGCAAGGTTTTGGAGAGCTTCTTACACAGTGATAGGAGAGAGCAGGGCAGGACAGGGGAAGGAACTTGCCCCAATCTGATATCTGATCGCTTTCTTTTTTTTTTCTTTTAAAACCCTTACCTTCTGTCTTAGAATCAATTCTGTGTATTGGTTCTGTGCAGGTAGAAAATTTGCCACATCTGAACTACATTCCCAGCATTCAAAGGGGATGGGACTCCAAAGGATACTGGTAATGTAACTCAGGTATGGCAAATTTTCCACCTGCACAATTCTAAAGCAAAAGAGTGGTAAGGGCTAGGCAAAGAGGGTTAAGTGACTTGCCCAGGGTCTCACAGCTAGGAAGTGTCTGAGGTCAAATTTGAACCCAGGACCTCCCATCTCTGGGCATGGGTCTCAATTCACTGAACCACCCAGCTGCCCCCCATCTGATATCTTTCTATTTTAATGAATTACTTTTGTTAATTAATTGCCTAATAAACTGTGTTGTTTCTACCTGCAAAGGCTTTCAGTCCCTCTAAGTTCAAAACTCTGGGATAAATCACCACCTATCCTACCCTAGTGAAAGCTCTGTTGATAGCAGACAGTCACTGTGAAGTCATGGAAGAGCCTTGGATTTGAAGTCAGGAGGCCTGGATTCATCATCTGACTTCATCTGGTATTAACTATAGGATCTTGGGAAAGTCACTGAAAAACAACAATAATAAAGTAATAACAATAGCTAGCATTTATATGGCACTTTATGGTTTTTAAAGGTACTTTATATGTTTTCTCATTAAATCCTCATAGCACTCTGGGAAGTTTAGATGCTATTATTATTATTCTCATTTTACAGATGAGCCAACTGAGCCTGGGAGAGGTTAAATGAAAACCATTCTTAGCTTCAGTTTCCTCAGCTGTAGAATGGATATAAACATTCCATACTACATACCTCATGGAGTTGTGAGGAAAGTGCTCTGTGAGCCTTAAAGCAACATATGAATTTTAATTATTATTTTACCCAAAGATTTTCAGATTTTCCCTTAATCTTTCAAACACTGATTGTGGAGAACATATTTAAATATAACAGAAGAGCAGACTTGGAAGAAATCTCAGAAGTCACATACTCTAACCCATAACAAGAATCCTCTCTAAAATACACTTGAAAAGTGATCCTCCAGACTTTGCCTAAGGATCTCTACTGAGGAGAGACCCGCTACCTCCCAAGTCTATTTTGTGCTTAAGTAGCTCTTGTATTAGGAAGTTTTTCCCATAATAGAATCAAGTATCTATCCTATTCTATGTCAAGTGTCTATTGCTCTTAGTTGTGTCATTTAGGGCCAAGTAGAATAAAGCTAATCCCTCTTCCACATAGTAGCCTTTTCCATGTCTTTGCATCTTCTCCTGGCTAAATAGCCCGATTTCCTTCAAAATGATTGTCCCATGGCATCATCTCAGGACCCTTCCCTATCCTTGTTGTTCTCGTCTAGACATTCTTTAGTTTATTAATATTCATCCTAAAACACGTTACCTAGAACTAAACCCCAATAATATAAATGTGGTGTGACCAAGGAAAAGTACAAGCAAGGCCCTTTCCTCCCATTCCCTAGACATAGAACCTCTCAGTGCAACCTAAGATTGTACTGGCTTTTTTTGGCTCCTGTGTCATACTGGTAACATATATTGAGCTTTCAGTCCATTAAAATCCCAGGATTTTCTTTTTGCTCTTTGTTTTTTCAGATAAACTGCTGTCTAGACATGCCTAACTATCTTCTATTTATTAAGTTAATTTAAAAAACAACAACAAATATTTATCCCTATTAAGTTTCTCCTTGTTAGATTTGATGCAATATTCTATTCTGTCAGATCTTTTTCTATCCTGAATCTGTCATCCTACAAGTTATTTTTCCCGCCCAGCTTTTTGCAACCTGAAAATTTGGTAAGTGTGCCACTTACTCCTATGTGTAAGTCATTGATAAAAGTATTAAAGAGCACAGCTTAAGGACTGACCCTTGGGGCACTCTACAAGAGACTTACCTTCCAAGTAAGCATCAAATTTCTGAGCTGACTACTCTTTCAGTTCTTTCATTTAACTAGTTCCAAATCTATTAAATTATACTATTATCTAAACTCACATTTCTGTATCTTCTTCACAAAAATAGCTTTGTTAAATGCTTTGGAAAAATCTAGTTAATCTATAGTGTTTCTGGATTGCCATTCTAGTTACCATGTTAAAGTAAAAATAAGAAAGATTAGTTTGTTATTGAGAAATTATTCTTTGAAATCAAATAGGTCAATGTCATAGGCCAGGAGGTAAAAGAAATCCTTATGACCGCTAATGCAAATGTTGTGTCTATAAAATATAGAGAACAAATCTTCCCTTTCCTCTTTACAACAGGGAAATCTCTTGGGTAAATTTCTAAAACTATTATCATATACATTAAAATATGAATTTAATATTAAATCAAAGCATAATCCATACAATATTGCCCTTGGAATGGGGCAGATGCTGTTCATTATATACTTTGCTCAAATGTGTTTTTATATTTTGGTTATCCAATTATATTTATTTTCCAATGGATTAAGAGTTGTTTGAAATCTCTGTGATATTTTAAATTTAAGATAAGTTGTATCTCCCCTCATCACATCATGCTCATTCTAACCTGATTAATACATCTCACTAAAAAAGGAATCAGAATTTTTAGGATGAGTTGCAAGGGATCTCACAGGTAATCTAGTCTGGTGGCCCTTAATTGAAGACCACAGATACCTAACAGTTATATTGATTGACTTCAGGGCATCTGTGAATTTGGATGGGGAAATTTTTTTACCTTTATCTTCACTAATCTTTTATATCTTTAAAGTCCTAATTACTTTATTTTAAGCACTTAAATCATTATTCTGATTAGTCCAATGTCTTCAGCAGTCTGTGAAAAGGGTCCATGATATGAAAAAGCTAAGAATCTCAGATATAGTCCAACTCTCTCATCTTAAAGACAAGATTAAGAGACTTTTCTAAGGCCTTTCGGATAGCAGAGGGTTCTAAAATTCAAGAAAATTTAGAATACATTGAACCAATGGAAGTTGACATTTCCAAATATGGAGTACTCCATAATAATTTATTTCCATACTTGAAGGATCTATGATCCTATTTGTGTGGGTTCCCTTCCCTCCATGGTTGTAGTTGACATTTTCTCTTTTCCTTAGCAAATAGTCTTCATGACTGTGTTAAGCTGATAAACTCATCACCCTGACTAAGGTCAAGATAAGCCCATCTGAGGCTTAATTGGGCTGGTCCTTTTACAGTGGAAGCATAATTCACTACCAAATATTGGTAAAGCTTAAAAATACAGTAGGATCTTTTTGACTTACTTTAAAGAGGTCATAAAATAATATAGTATAATGGAATAGGATCAGAATTAGATGAGTGTAGTACGGTGGGAAAAGCACTGGATTTGAGGTCAGAGGGTCTTAGTTTTCCTCTTAGTTCTGATCTTGGAAAGAAGGAACATTTATTAAGTGCCTACTACGTGCCAGGCACTGTTGATAAGCCCTTTACAAAAATAATCTCATTTGATGCTTATTACAGTTCTTGAAGAAAGTTGCTACTATTATATCTACTTTACAGATGAAGAGACTGAGGCACACAGAGATTGAAGTGACTTGACCAGGGTCATAGTAAGTGTCCAAGTTCAGATCTGAATTCAGGTCTTCTGGACTTCAGGTCCAGTGCTCTATCCACTGTGTCCCATAGCTACCTCTTGGAACAAGTCATGCCACTTCTGTAGTCCTCAGGGTCCTTCCTCATCTGTATGAGGTAGGGGATAATCTCAATGGTCCCTTGAACTCTGAAAGCCATAGTATTAAGATTTCTGAATCCTGTGGGTAACCCTAAATATCATTAGAGCAGCATTAGGGCTTCCCCTAACTTCCTTCACACTTAATTTCCCAAATGAAGATAGCCATATATTTGGCTGTATCCATTTCAAGGATCATGTGAACATTAACTAGTAATCTGTGAAGTACTTAGGGAATACAAAACCCTAGGTGTTGAAAGACAACGAAAATAGTCTGGGGAGCTGTGAAATGTGTTTTGTTTTGCTTGTTTTTAATAAACTAGAAACATGTAGACTAGACTATATGATTTGCTGTATTTTTTTGTGTGGAACCAAATCAACATTTATTGACTGCTCAAATAACAACCTAGAGTTTCCTTGTGACCACCAGAGAAATGAACCCATTGAAGAACAGATTTTGTTTTCTTTATTTTCAAGGACTTTTTGGATAAAACTTATTTTTTTGAAGTCAACTAGTTGAGTCTATATTTGGGGTATACCACTTTTTAAAACCTCATATATTTTGTTGTTAAAAGTTTGCTTAAACAAACCAAACCAAAAAAAATGAAGATAGAATCCCTCAAAACAATTAAGCAAAACATCACAAAAAGTAACTTTGAATGGTTGCACAGGTAAGTTTATATTTTAATTATTTTTGTAATTTTTAATTAAAATTTTTAAATTAATTAACTAATTTAGAAAATTTTCCATGGTTACAGGATTCATGTTCTTTCCCTCCCCTTTTCCATCTCCTCTCCTTGAGCTGACAAGCAATTCTACTGAGTTATACATGTATTATTCTTCAAAACTTATTTCAATTTTATTCATATTTGCAATAATGATCTTTTAAAGCCAACATCCCCAATCATATCTCCATTGAACCATGTAACTGATCATATGTTTTTCTTCTGTATTTCCACTCCCACAGTTCTTTCTCTGGATGTGGACAGCATTCTTTCTCACAAGCTCCTCTGGATTGTCCTGGATCATTGAATTGCTACTAGTAGAAAATTCTGTTACATTTGATTGTGCCACAGTGTTTCAGTTTCTGTGTACAATGTTCTCCTGGTTCTGCTCCTTTCACTCTGCATCAATTCCTAGAGGTCATTCCAGTTCATATGGAATTCCTCCAGTTCATCATTCCTTTCAGCACAATAATATTCCATCACTATCAGATACCACAATTTGTTCCTTTACCAATCGATGGACACCCCCTCATTTTTCCAATTTTTTTGCCACCACAAAGAGCGAGGCTATAAATATTTTTGTACAAGTATTTTTCCTTATTATCTCTTTGGGTTACAAACCCAGCAGTGGTACAGCTGGATTTATTTTAGTACAAGATGTAGTATGGTATAATGGATAGAGAATTGTCCTTAAAGATGTAGTATGGTATAATGGATAGAGAATAGTACAAGATGTAGTATGGTATAATGGATAGAGAATTGTCCTTAAAACTAAGAATAAGTCATCTAGTCAAATCTTTAAAAATTCTTTTGGCAAATTTCTAGTATTGTTGTATTGCCACATTGATAGAGGAAGTTTCTTTATCTACGAATTCCTGATAGCAATAAAATTATGAATCCAATCTCATGCATTATCCCTAGAAACTTAAAAGTCATATAAGGAAATGTGTCTACAACCTCTTGGAAAGAATGAGAAGTAATAAATAATAATAAATAATAAATAAGTAATAAATAATAAAGTAGTGATGTACCATGAAACATAGAAACATATGTTATATCATTGTTGGAGATACTTCTCCAACACCCATTTACAAGAGTAGGTTATAGCTCTATATATGCATATATGTTTATATGCATATATATATATGGGGAAGGATTATGCCTACCTCTCTTCAAGGGTTCTAAGACTCATCCTGTAGGTACCAATTAGCTTTTGGAAAAGGGGTATTCAGAGCAGCTAGGTATCTCAGTGGAGAGAGAGCTGTGCCAGGAGGTCCTGAGTTCAAATCTGACCTCAGACATTTCCTATTTGTATGACCCTGGGCTTGACTCTAACTGCCTACTTTTTACTGCTCTTAGAAGCAATACTTAAATACTGCTTAGAAGCAATACTTAATATTAATTCTAAAAGAGAAGGTAAGTGTTTAAAAAACAAAAAGGGATGTTATAGTGAGAAATTACAACAAGAACAATAGTTTACAAAAAACCATTATGTTGCCAAGCAAACCACACATGGAAAAACCAAGTGTTGTAAAGGGGTTTTTTCTGATTCTTGCCTTTAGTAGCTCTCTGCTGGACCCTGTGGACTGGTTGCTTTTAAGAGTCCTTAATATTTTTTTCCAAGGGTCATACTTTCTGCAACATGTCTTTCTACCTCTGTCTATAGGTGCTCCTTGTGTTATCAGTCACTGATGCTGATGCAATGGTGGTCACTGCTATTACCTCTACTTGTTGATGGGACTTCTATGTTTTTGGTATTCATCAGTTTGCCTGAATATTCCTAACAGAGGTTACTTCTTTATCCAAGATAAGAAAACAATAAACACATACACTCACAGAAACATGAGGATACATAGGTGAATATGGCAACCTGTCCCTTCTACTTACTACCAGACTGACCTTGGTCAAGATACTTAACCTCTTAGAGCCTTGGTTCCTTATCTATAAAATTTGAACATTGAACTAGATCAGAGGATCTTAAACTTGGGTTTATGAATTTCAATATGATTGATGTCTTTTGTAATCCTATGTATTTTGCTTTACGTATTTAAAAAAATACTATTCTGAGAAGTTGTATTTTGCTTTATGTATTTAAAAAATATTATTCTATTCTATAGGTATCACAAGACTACCAAAAGGGTCTATGATACAAAAATAGAAATGAAGAACCCTTAAGTTAATTAAACACTAAAATCACTTCCAGCTCTATATCCCTGATCCTATCATTCCAAGGTAACTTCTAAGTCCTCCTTTGTCTCCAGATTCTAGTCCTAAAAGAGTCTTTATCTGTTAATTTGCTTCGTAAAGCTTTTTTGAACAAGATGAGACACAGGGATATTGTTGTTGTTCAATGGCGTCTAAGTCTTTGTGACCCCATGGATCATACTGTTCATGGGGTTTTCTGGAGAAGAGGGGAGTGGTTTGCCATTTCCTTTTCCAGTAGATTAAGGCAAAGGCTAAGTGTCTTGCCCACAGAGTAAGTGAATGTCTGAGGCAGAATTTGATAAGTTCATAACTTCAGGCCCAGAAATCTAACCACTGAACTGCTTAGCTGCCTCCTAAACTGAGGGATACTTTCTTCAACCAGTTTGTCAACATTAATTGAGCTTTGGCATATCTATCACTCATGATTCTCAACTCCCCAATAGTATTCCCTCATATTTTTTCAAGTTTCCATAACAAAATTAATTTTACCTACAATTACTGATATGCACAGTCATTATTGCAATGTATGGTAATCAGGTATAAATTTAAGTCATGTAAATGATTGCAATTAGTGATACTTTGACAGGGTCAAGACTAGTGTAGTTATCTGGTTAGGGGAGAGGGAATGAGGAACTGGGAAGAATAGGAAATTATTCTCTAAAGAATCTGCAGTTCTTGATCCAGGAAAATCATAGATTATGAACCAGAAGGAGCTTCCAAGGTCATCTAGTCCAACCTCTTCATTTTATAGATAAGCACAATGAGGCTTAGGGTCTAGGTCCAGTGCAATATAAGTAAGTTGTCCATGGCAGATCTGGGATTCTCAGATCTCTTGATTCTCTATTCAGGCCTCTTGATTCTCCATCCTACTCTTAAGGACTTCCATAGCTTAATGACTCCTAAGGATCTCTAGTAAACTGCCTTGAATTCTATCCTTAAAAGATTCATTTGGGTTAGCAAGGAAATATTCTTGGAAGATTTAAGGGATATGGGTGAAGATGGGTGAAGAAGGAGATATACACCATTTCTATCTTAGTGCTTGGTGGAAAGAGAAAAATCTAATTAAATTATTCCATATTAAGATAATAGGACTGTTGATACAGAAGGGTTAGGAGTGAAGTTTGAGGTGTGTAATACAGGTCATTTGTGGGGAAGGCAGATTTCTGAAAAGACCTTTAGCACAAAGACAATAGGAAATTTAGGGTACCAGAAGCCAAGAAAAAATAATGTCTGGAGAAGAGGGACCATGATGCTGTGGGATATGGAACTCATTTCATATGCAGAATGGTGGAAGGAACTGGGGATATTAAACTAGGAAGCCAGAAATTTTGGGAAGAGCAAGACATTGTCTTTACATAGCTAAAGGACTGTCATCTGGAAAGGGGAGTATATATTTTTTCTGTGTTCCATAGGGTATAATTAGGGCTAATAACTGGAAATTATAGGTATGTAAAGTTAGATCTGGTTTAAAATAAGGAAGAACTTTCCAATACTTAGAGCTGCCTTTTGAAATAGTAATATAGGCTAGGCTATGACCAAGTCTATAGACATGACAAGGGTAGGGGTAGGCACATGAGACAGCCAAAATTATAAGAAGGAAGTCCTTAGGCTACTGATTCCAGAATTCTAGGTAGGAATAGGGAAGGTTATCAGCCAGTAATCTTTGGTAGAGCTAAAAAGCTCATTTTGCATCATTTATAATGGAATTCTTTGCATAGGTGATGTGGTCCCTAGCATCCCCATGATGATATAAGATATATTTAGTGACAAGGACCCCATCTTCCTCAGATCTCAAAAATCTGCCTCATTTGGGCTACAATAGCCACCATTCTGAGCATGCATGTCTCTGTGTGGAGAGAACAGCTCTTCACCAAACCAGGATTATCAGAATGAATTCTTGGCCACTATTTGATAACTCTCCCCTTACCAAGTTAAGTAAACCTTCTTTTATACCTCCTTGTTTGTGTTGAGTCAGTCATTTACACTATTCTGATACCTGGTTTAAGACAGCTGCCAGCAGCCCTCCTGGGACATCATCACTGTACATGTTCAAGCAAATGCAATTAAATTCAACAAACATTTATTAAGGCCCCCTATTTGGAAAATGCTATTATAGTCACTAGGGATTCAAAGATGAGAGAGAGAGAGAGAGAGAAAGAAAGAGAGAGAGAGAGAGAGAGAGAGAGAGAGAGAGAGAGAGAGAGAGAGACAGACAGACAGACAGACAGACAGAGAGAGAGACAGAGAGAGAGAGAGAGACAGAGAGAGACAGACAGAGAGAGAGAGAGAGAGAGAAACTCCTTCCAATCAAAGATATTAAAGTATTCAGTGGGAAAGACTGGATGCTGATCCATAAGGGACATTACAGGAAGGATTCCTACATTACATGTAGGTTGTTATATTTCATGCATGCATTCATTCATGCATGCATTAATTCATTAACTAGCATTTATGAACTGATTTTGTACCTGGCAAGGGGCTAGCTTCTGGGGATGTAAAAGATAAAATAGTCTCTGTCGTCAAGGAACTTACAGTACACCCAGAGGAAATGAATTGAACAATTACAAAATATATATCCAGATTAGATATGAGGTGATTTTGAGGGGAAGGATTTAGCAGATGGGAATTTCAGAAAAAGGTCTTATGTAGAAGGTTGGGTTGGCCTGAGCCTTGAGAGAAACTAAGGATTCTCAGAGAAAAAAGTGAGGAGAGAGAACATCCCCAGTATAGGAGGAGGAGGTCCAAGGATGAGAAATAGCAAGAAGGCCAGTTTGGCTATACCAGGCAGTGTATGGAAAGGAGTATTGTGCAATGAGGAAATTGGGGTCATCTCATGAAGGATTTATACTGCTAAATAGAGGAGTTGATATTTGATTCTAGAAATAATAGGGAAAACAGGAGTTTGTTGAATAGGTAAATGACATCGGCACGTTTAGGCTTTAGGAAAATCATTTTGGCAGCTGTGTGAAAGACAAGTTGGAGAGGAGAGGCTTACGGGACTAAATTCCTTTCTTGGTATAAGATCTGAGGAATCCATGATTTCTTCTTTTCACGGATTATATATTCTACTGATCAAAGTAAGTCATAAGGGTATATATAACTTGTTTAATCAGGCAAACATAATTGAAATCTGATGCATTTTACCTGAAAGAACCAAGTTTTCCAATGATTCCTTAATTAAAGTCTGGAGGAGAGAGTGAGAGACAGAAAGACACAGAGAGACACAGAGAGGGAGAGAGAGAGAGAGAGAGCAGGGAGAGGAAGGGAGAAATAGAGACAGACAGACAGAGACAGAGAGACAGAAAGAGAGTGCTATCAATACATTTATGGACAAAGAAGAATGTAGTCTGAGAAATATATGAAAAGTTATTGTGCAAATGTATATGGATTATGGCTGGGCTGAGAGGAGGAAGGAAGACAGGGAAAGAATCCCTACTTAAGGGAGATTGATTTCAAATGCACTGCCTCCACCAATGAGTGGTGGGTAAAAACCTAGAGGGCAAAACAGAGCAGATATCCTACTGAGATAGGGGAGAGATAATAAAAAGAGACAAACAGGGGCAGAGGATTAAAGAGGAAAAAAGACATCCCTGAAACTAGTGAGTGGAAAGGAGGCTTAGAAATGAGGCAAAGCTTTACACATCCTGACCCTCTCTGAACTGGTATTTTAACAAGGAGCCTTTGGGAACTGGAGTTTCTTAGCTTCTTATTTTTCTTTCTTTCTCATGAAGTGAACAGGTGAGAATAGAGAGCCTCTGCAATCTCTTCCTGTTCTACAGCTATGATCTTGTGATTATAGTGACAGGCATTTTTATAGCACCTTTACATTTGCAGAAAGCTTTATATCTGGTCATCACAGCAATTCTGTGAGGTAGGCATTATTAAACTCTATTTGACAAATAAGGGAACTGAGGCTCAGAGAGATTATGTGAATTATTGAGGGTCACTGGGCTACTAAATGTATGAGACAGGATTCAAACTCAAGTCTTCCTGACTCCCAATCCAGCCCACAACATTGCCTTTATTAGACTGAAAAGCAATATGGCCCCCAAACCTATTGTTAAGTCTAGTAACAGGATTTTTGTTGTGGCAGTTTTTTGTTTTTAAACAAAGTAGTATCCTGGGGATCTGGGTGGCACAGTAGATAGAGAACTGGGCCTGGAGTCATAAAGACTCATCTTTTTGAGTTTATATCTGGTCTGTTTGCCTCAGTTTTCTCATCTGTAAAATGATCTGGAGAAGGTAATGGTGAACCACTCCATACTATATAAGAAAACCCCAAGTGGAGTCACAAGGAGTCAGACATGAGTGAAAATTAAGAACTCTTATTGGAAAAAAACAAACCTCTTTTCTATGGACTAACACCCAGAAACTGATGACTTTTTATATTTATTTTTACCATGCAATGTGTCATGTAAACCATTTTCCCCAGGACTTGTGGGATATCTGCTTTGACTCTGAGCCAAACTATGATAAATGTGTACAGAAGACACACCCTGGTGTCCTATCTCAATAAAGGCATCTTTTCAAATTCACTCTTCCCAAACAAGCAGAAAAATGCTTTGCAATTAATTCAAAGACATGATGGCTGGAAAGAAATGTGTGTCTACCCAGGAACTTGTAAATCTGTAGAAATTTTGGCCCCTGGGCCAAAGTCCTTCTCTTGGAGACTCCCAGTTCAGGAGGACAAATAATCTTAGCTTACAGTGCCTGGCATGTAGTAGGTGCTTAATAAATGTTTATTTATTTGACTTGGCCCTTCAGAGATGGACAAAGCTATATCTGGCCTTCTTTTTTGCATTAGGCTTCAAAATCCTTGGTGACACGTTGCATGTTCCAGTGAAATGCTCAGAGAGAGAGAGAGAACTATGCTGTTAGACACAAGCATATACATACCTACACCCAATCCCTCTCTCTGATCCTGAGCAAGAAGAACGTGAGCTCCCTTGTCTCGTTGCTTCTGTCACACAGCCCACTGATTCCACTACTATGCCACCAACAAGAGAATTAAAGATAATAATTTGATTATCTTACATTTTTATAACACCTTACATAGTACATTAGCTTTCATTAATACACTTGACACTTACAAGTTTGTAAGTTAGACATTTTCATTCCCATTTTCCAGATGAAAACTGAGGTAGAGAAAGATTAAAATGACTTCCCTGAATGCCTGTGGGTAGTAAGACATAAGATCAAACATCTAGAGCTGAAAGAGACCTCAAAGGTTACCAAGTCCAATCCTTGACCCCCTCATTTTACAGATGAAGATACTGAGGTTTAGAAATCTTAAGGAACTTGCCCAAAGCCAAGCAAGGTAGTGTCAGAGGTGGGAGCTGAATCCAAGTCCTCTGATTCCAGATCCAATGGTCTATACTCTTTCCTTTTACAAAAGTCTGGTGAGGTAGGCAGAAAAGGTATTATTATCCTTACTTCCAGAGAAACAACCTCAAATTGAGAAATGTTAAACATCTTGTCTGAGGCCATACAATGCTTGTAGCAGAAATGAGAACTGAAGCCTGTTTACTAGCCCATATTCTCCTTAATAGATTGCTCCAATCTCTGCCCTCTGTTTTGGCATTACCTCGACTTTTATATCTTTCCTAAAGCTTGTTTCTCACAGGAAAAGCAAAGACCATATATGCTAAAGACAGCCACAAGCCTGAGGTCAATCCCATCCAGAGATCCAGATGCTGGGGTTTATTACTAGTCAAAATACAATGGAGGAATTATTTCCACACAGGCAGGTTTCCATGGGAAATAACTTAGCCAAGGGCTTAAATGCAAATTAGACCCACAAATGAGGAAATACCCAGCAGCACAGCCCTTTCAACTTTTCCAAAGTAGGAGTTAGGTTTCTCTTGGGTTCCATAGGAAGGGTTTTCTTTCCTTGGCTTCTTCATTCTCCTTCCTACCAGGATTGACATTTCCCAAGGTCTGGTCCTTGGGGCATTACACTTCTTTGTAAGCCCTAAGAGCTTACACATTCTTCTGTGTCCTATGGTTCATACATTCTACAGCCATTGTATGACTTCAAATACCTTCCCTATATGGAGGACTTCCAAATCTCTAACCCAACTCTGTCTTCTCACTCTGCCTGTAACCTCATTTCCAAGAAGCTGCTTTGCTGGTGCTTTAAACACAAAATAGGGAGAAGCCATGTGGCTAGAACTCTGGATATGGTGTCAGAAAACCTGAGCTTGAAGTGCAAAAACAAAAGCATTCATCTTTATGGCATTAAAAAGAGCACTTGAGGTTCCGGGTTAAGATGGCGGCAGAGTAAGAAGCAGCTCTTAACCTCTCCTGACCAAAACATACAAAACTCCTCAAGGGGACATAAAAACAAGTCCAGACGAACGGAGGAACCCCACAACAGGGCACAGCATGGAAGGTACGTGGAATCGAGACATTTCCAAGCTATAAAGGGCTCTCACTCAATCGCGGGCTGAGCAACCGCCCCACCCCCACCCCCTCCACACTCATCTATAGCTCCGAACCCAGCTAAAAAGAAATAGGGCAAGTTTGGGGCACCCATCGAGTCATCAGCAGCTCCGGGACCTGTTCCTGAGAGCAGCAAGACTTAGGACCCCATTAAGTCAAAAAAAAGCACGCGAAATCTGAGCGCGCGCCGGAGCAGGAAGCTGGGCTCAGAGAGCTGGCTGAGTAGAGGCGTGGGTGGAGGCAGAAACAACCAGGAACTAAAGCCTAAGTGGGGAACCAGTGCAGACGGGTATACGACTGTGGAAGCAGCGCCCTGAGACTTGTAAAGAAACCTCCTGCAGAGGATCAAGCAAGAGGGCCCACCAGGGGGCTTGACCTTGGAAAAAACCAGAACTCAGACCTCAGGAGCCAATAGATTGCGAACAGACACAGAGCCCGAGGATAAAGCTGAGAAGCTGCTGGGCTAATGATGGCTACTCAGCATCAGGAGGTTCAGAAGAGAAAGAATAATAACAAAAAGAAGAAGTCTTTATCACTCGACAGCTTTTACACAGAGAAAATCCAGACAACCGAGCAAACAGAGGAGGAGAACAAACAAGCATCCGGACCCTCCTCAAATAAGGAAAACTCCTCACAAGCTATGGAAGAGTTCAAAACTGAGATTCTGAGGAAAATGGAAGAGATCTGGCAAGAAAATAACAGTTTAAAAGGTAGAATCTTGCAATTGGAAAGTGAGGCTCAGAAATCAAATGAACTGATAAGCAAATTGAACACCAGAAATGACAAGATTGAAAAGGAAAACCAGTCCCTAAAGGCTAGAATCGAGCAATTAGAAGCTAATGATCTCTCAAGACAACAAGAACAAATAAAACAAAGTCAAAAGACTGAAAAAATAGAAGGAAATATGAAATATCTCAATGAGAGAGTGACAGACCAAGAAAACCGGTCTAGAAGAGACAATTTGAGAATAATTGGTCTTCCAGAAAAACCAGAAATTAATAAAAACCTGGACTCCGTACTAAAAGAAATTATTCAGCAAAATTGCCCTGAAGTCCTACAACAGGAGGGCAATATAGACATCGGAAGGATCCATAGAACACCCACCATATTCGACCCAGAGAAGAAATCGGTTAGAAATATTATTGCCAAATTCAAAAGCTTTCAAGCAAAAGAAAAAATCTTACAAGAAGCCAGAAAGAGACAATTCAAATATCAAGGAGCACCAATCAGGATCACACAGGATCTGGCAGCCTCCACACTAAAAGACCGTAAGGCTTGGAATACAATATTCAGAAAGGCAAGAGAGCTGGGCCTGCAACCACGGATCAACTACCCATCCAAATTGACTATATATTTCCAGGGGAAAGTATGGGCATTCAACAAAATTGAAGAATTCCAGGTATTTGCACAGAAAAGACCAGGGCTGAATGGAAAGTTTGATATCGAACCACAAAAATCGAGAGAAACCTGAAAAGGTAAATAAGTTACAGAGGGAAAAGAAAGAAAACTTGTAATTTTTAAATTTGCCTTTTTAAGGGCCTC
>NC_058130.1:123014879-123015182 GCF_016433145.1 Gracilinanus agilis | reverse complement strand
TCTATTCACTATTATAATATTCACTATTATAGTAATCAGAAGAATAATTTACAGGGTGAGGGTGGAACACTAATTAATCTAAGATGGCGTGGGGGATGGGAAAGAGGGGGTAAATAGCAGGGGATACCAAGAGAAACTTGAGTGAATAAGAAAATAGAATATTCTATTACACACAAAGAGGGCATGGAAGGAAGAGGGGACAAATACTATTATAAGAAGGAGAGGAAGAGAGCATTAAGAGGTAATAAGCAAACCTTACTCTTAGTGCAATCAACCCGGAGAGGGAAGAGTAGTTAAACTATC
>NC_058130.1:122935976-123009886 GCF_016433145.1 Gracilinanus agilis | reverse complement strand
TATTGTGCTAAAAGGAATAATAAACTGGAGAAGTTCCAGGCGAACTGGAGAGACCTCCGGGAACTGATGCAGAGCGAAAGGAGCAGAGCCAGAAGAACTCTATACACAGAGACTGACATTCTGTGGTAAAATCGAATGTAATGGACCTCAGAACCAGCAGCAATGCAATGACCCAAGACAATTCTGAGGGATTTATGGTAAAGATGCTGCCCACATTCAGAGGAGGGACTGCAGGAGAGGAAACATATAGGAAAAACAACTGCTTGAACGCATGGGTTGGGGTGGACATGATTGGGGATGTGGACTCGAAACTACCACACCAATGCAACTACCAACAATTTGGAAATTGGTCTTGATCAAGGACACATGACAAAACTAGTGGAAATGCGCATGGGTAGGGGGTGGGGCTGAAGGGGAAAGGAGGAGCATGAATCATGTAACCATGTTAAAAATGAATATTAATAAATGTAATTAAAAAAAAAAACCAACCCATAAGAAAAAAAAAAAAAAGAGCACTTGAATCCAGGATTCCGAACTCTAGAACTCAAAGTTTATCAAGTTTACCAAGAAGTTTCATGGGTAGTAATGAGAACCAAGTTTTGGGGGCTAGCATTCATGATAGGAACGATGCCAATGAAGAACCTATGAGATTTTGTAGCATCCTGCAGAGAAGCTTCCACAAAACAACAAGGCATAATATTATTCTTATTTAACAACCTTTCTAAACCTAAAGTGATGATCCTAAAAATCAAAACTCCAGCCCCAAATATTTTCTGCTCCCTTACCTTCCCCCTATGACAAACCTAAAAATGTTTCTTGGCTGAAGCTATCTTAACACCTCCTTGAGAAATGTTTATTACCCTGATGAATATTTACCCCTTTAATGAATGTTTGGCCAGGTGCTTCCTGACCCCTGATCCTGAAAGCCCCCCCTCCCCAGGTGCTTCCTGACCCCTGATCCTGACACCACCTTGATAATTATGTATGTACCAACCCCCTTCCCCAAACATTTCTATATAAACCCCTGGCTGCAGAAGCCTCCGGGTTGAACCAGCTAATCTTCCTCTCTGCCACTGACCCTAGCTTCTCTGCTAGAAAATATATGGGCCTCTTCTTGCACATTGCAGTGTCAGTGTGATTCTTCTTGCCACGACCAAATCTGGGTATTAAAATTTGGGTACAACAAAAGGAGGCAGTGTGATATAATAGATAGAGAGTTGACCTCAAAGCCAGGAAAATTTGTGTTTAATTACCACCTCTGATGCATAGCAGCTGTGTGACCCTAAACAAATAAGTCACTTGACTACTCTGTGCTCTAGGGAGCTTTCTAAGGCTATAAGTAGTGGAAAGGACCCAACCTGTATTGATTGAATAATCTTTCACTAGGAGTTCCCTCCCCTAAGAACCTCATAGATCCTTTCCTAGGAATTCCCTCATTCCCTTCCCCAAATAATCTCAGAGGTCCCTCACTAGGAGTTCCCTACCCCAAGAACCTCATTGGTCCTTCCCTACCTACTCCAAGAACCTCAAAGATCCTTCCTTAGGAATTCCCTAGTCCCCTTCCCCAAATAACTCAGAGGTCCTTCAAGAGGAGCTCCCTATCCCAATAATTTGACATAAATACAAATAGTTATTGGCCTACTATTAAATGCAAATTTGCTTCCCTCTTGAAAGCACCCTGTAGAAACATTTATGAAATGTATTTTACAGGACAATAAAGTAAAATTCAGTTTCCTTTTTAAATTAATAGCATAACGAAAGCAATGAAATCTTTGCTTATTATCTATATCTAAATGTACCCTAGAAGGATGCAGGTAGAAGATATATTTGGATTTTTTCTACCAATTCTTGTAGATAATATGCAAGTGTATCTAATTAGATATAATTAAACTACTTTGATATTTAAAATAATGATATATTAAGAAGAAAGTTGGAACTATCTGAGGACCTAATTCAAAGGACTACTTGATAATTACAACATGGTAGCTAATGCTTTACCTTCAAAATAGAAGACTGGATTTTGTGTAATAAAAACTTATCTACATCTTTTAGAAATGGGGTGAGAGTGGAGGTTTAGGTAGATGTCTTGAGATAGATGATACTTTCTGCTAGCATATAACCTGTGTTCCCAAAAGAACTAAATCAAATTTAGTTACTCTGATGTCCAATGGTGAGAATGCTGGAAGCGGGATATACCACATGATTGAACCCTTTTGGACCTCTCTATTTGTACTTAGGCAAAATCAGAGTATTGTTCATTTTAGCCAACAAGGGTATTTATTGATTGCCACTCTTTGGGGAGTTGCATGCTCACCCTGGCAATCAGCATGTCTTAGAAGTTCTGAGAATATACAAGTTCTTTATAGTTACCAGAGAAACAACTGTTTTTTATCCTCTCGACTTTGACTCCAGTGCATTGGAGTCCATGAACTTGGATTTTTGATATTTTGATAACTTAATTGCAATTTATTGACATCTTTGTAATCCTATGTATTTTATTTTCTGCATTTCAAAACATTATTTTGAGAAGGAACCTATAGGTTTTGCCCAGACTGACAAAGAGCCCATGGAGACACAAAAAGGTCAGGAACTCCTGTTCTAGGGAACAGTTATGCCTCCTTGTCAAAGAGTATGTTAACTTGTGGATCTTCCCAATTAAAATTTATATCTGAGCCTCCTCCCCACCCCCACTGGTGAAACCTTGCATTCTTCTCAGTACTTACTATATTTTAGTGTTCCTTAGTCATGTGATCTTGGCAAAACTGAGTGGATTATCCATAGAAGCAGACACACATGCTTTGCTACTTATATTGAAGTGGAGTGCTTCATCACATGAGTCCAGGCACCCAGAAATTCAATAATTAGAACTGTTATTTATTGATTAAAAAAGTAAAAAGAAAAAAAAATCTACTAGCTTGGACAGCCTTCCCTAATAGAAGCTGTATCAGACTGACATGACAAATCAGTTTATATAGGTTACAAGATACAAGGCTATTTCCTTTCGCATCCAGGTTATTTGTGAAGAAAAGCCTCATCACAAACACAGGTATGTGTGGTCAGCGATAAGTGGATAACACTCAGGGGATATTTACTTTTCACATATACCTAAACAGGCAACCATAGTTAGCTATGTGTTTACCTTGCATTCTATCCTGACCTATTTGTTTGTCCTGATGTCCCTTTGTTGGCCATAGGGGAATTAGACTCTGACCCATCACTTACATAGGTTGCTTGGCCTCCTGGGGGAATTAGGTCATTTTTAAAAATAATGCAAGAATGGATTACTCTACTTCATCTACTTCAATTCTACTTTATTCTCTAACCTATTTCATTTATTCAGACTACTTCAATATGTAGCATTTACTCTTAGAATACAATTGATGATTGGATTTGAAGTAGATAACTAAAACACAAAGTATAACAAAATCATATGTACTGAGTGGCTGCCAACTTGTCATTCTCCTAGAATCCAGAAGTTGTCTAGATGTAGGTTTAATTTGAATCCAGGAGTTCTAGGAAATGTATACTTTTTGCTTGTTTACCTATTAACAGTCATGGCAGATAGGTTGTCTAGTGGAGGGGAAGGACACATCTTGATGTCAGATTAAGAAGAGACCTGAGGGGCAGCTAGGAGGCTCAATGGATAGAGAGCCAGACTTGGTGGTCCTGGGTTCAAATTTGACCTCAGATACTTTCTAACTGTGTGATCCTGG
Organism: Gracilinanus agilis; assembly: GCF_016433145.1. Lineage (NCBI taxonomy): Eukaryota > Metazoa > Chordata > Mammalia > Didelphimorphia > Didelphidae > Gracilinanus > Gracilinanus agilis. The sequence goes on along the minus strand of NC_058130.1, from coordinate 123,006,173 downwards.
GCAATTTATTTAATCCCAATTGCCTAGCACTTATCATTCTTCTGCCTTAGAATTGATAAAACAGAAGGTAAAAGTTGAAAAAAAAAAAACCAAGCATCTGAAACAGGATAGAATTTCAATGAAAGAATAAATGTGAGCTCCTTGAGAGCAGGGACTAATTTTTTTTGGTATCTTCAGTATTTATTATAGTATCTGGAACACAGTAGATGCTTAATAAATGTTTTTTAATGTTGATGATGAATACATGAAAACACACTTTCTTATCATATGCCAAGTGCTATGATCAACATTGGGATTAAAAATACAAAAAGCAAACAATCCCAGTCTTTCAGTGGTGATATTCTAATAGGAGAAGATAGTACCATGTAGAAAAGTGATGGCCAGAGAATGATGATTTGGGGTGAGAAATTACTAGGCAGAGGACATTTGACCAACAGGCCTTCCCTAAAATCACTTTATTTGTTTGATTATTGTTCTCAGAGCTAGCTAGAAGGGTGGGTGGGGGGTTGCCAGGACAAGAAGTAATCAAGGGAAAGAGAGCAAAGAAGTGTGCCTGGTAAGCAGCATGCCAGGTCTGGGGCAGGCTACAATTACAAGACAATAATATGAGATAATAATACAATTATGAGCTCTCATCAGTCAGAAGCCCAGAGACTCAGAACTGGATCTAGTGGGCCAGGTCTAGATCAGAGACTGATAGAGAGAGTAGATCACAGAAGTTTGCCAGAGTTCCACTATAAAACCAACAGGATTAGGAGAAAGTCTCAAGATGTGACCTGGGGGCAATAAGTAATACAGATGAGATAGTTTCATAACCATAGGTATTGCTGAGGGAAAGAACATTAATTCTGGATTGAAAGGGCTTAAATACAAGACCTGATATTTACTTGATATATTTGCACACTTGAGAAAGCTGTATCTTCTCTGGGTTTCGATTTCCTCACCTATAAAATAAGGTGGTTGATTAACTGATTAAAAATCCTTTCCAGCTCTAAATCTCTCATTCTCTGCTCTCTAAAGTCCCTTACTCCCATGATCCCTTATGAAAAAGAATCCAGGTATTAGACTGGGAAACATGAGTGAAAGGTCTAAGATTGGAAGTGGTGGCTTTTAGATAAGCAATATCCGAGAGGCGCCTACTATTTCTAGAACTTTGCCCTATCCAATATAGGGAAAGCCAAGTCCATAGATGGTACTCTCAAGGAGGGCCAAGACATGGTAATTAGAATTTGCAAAACACAATAATGCAAACAACCTAACCATAAAAACTTGTAGGTAAGCATTAACTGTTTTTAAATGAGCTCAATAATTTGCAAACTGGCAGATGATATTCTGCTGAAATGAGGAGATAAGTTGAAGCTAAAAAACAACAATAATTTTACAAAGCATTTGTTGAATTAAAAAACAGAGTTAGAAAACAATGAAATTAATTTTTTAAAATTTCCTAAAGTGAGATGATTATTAATCTGCTTCTAAACTCACTGTTTTGATTAATTTCTGTTGCCATCATTATTATTAACTTTAATTGTCTAAACATTTCTTGTGTGTATGTCCCTGGACCATTTTCACCTTTCTGTCCTGTTTTCACACTTGCAAAATGGGCATAATAGTATTTGTGCTACCTACCTCAGAGGAATGTTAAGATGAAAATACTTTACAAACCTTAAAGGCATATAGAAATTTGAGTGGTTAGTATGGAGACTACTCCTTAAAACAATATCTATTGAATGTATGAAAAGCCACAAAGCAGAGTTGATAGAAAACCCATCTCAAAGTCAAAGAGACTCTGGGCAAATCATTTTTTTCAGTGACCCCAGGCAACTCTAATCACTAAATCAATTGACAAGTCTTTATTAAATAGCTACGATTTGTCAGGCATTGTGCTAAGTGCTGAGAATACAATGGCAAAAAAAAAAAAAAAGAAAAATTCTTTTTTTTAAGGAGCTAGCTCACATTCCATTTGGGAAGACAACATGTACATCCTTATGAGTATATACAGAATGAATACAAGTTGTTAGAAAGAGGGGTCATTAGCAGATGGAGTTATCAGAATAGGCATCATGGGAAAGGTGACCCTTGAGTGGCGCCTGGCAGGAAGAAAAAGCTTCGAAGAGGCAGCAAGGAGGAAGGAAGTTCACATCACATTCCACTACTAGGCATGGGGTATACAAAGCACGAAGATGGGAGGCAGAATGACTTCTGTATACGAGTAACAAAAAGAAGACAATAGAAATGTTAAAAAAAAAAAAAAAAAAGGATGAAGGAGGCTCAAAAGAGAGCCAAGATGTGAAGAGCTTTAGAAGCCAAACAGTAATTTATATTTTATCCTAGAAGAAATGCAGTGGGGGGGGGGGGGGGAGAGACAAGAGTGGACAGGGACAGCTGAGTGGCTCAGTGGATTGAGAGGCAGACCCAGAAATTGGAGATCCTGGGTTCAAATTTGACCTCAGATAGATCCTAGCTACATGACTCTGGGTATCCCCCTAATACCTAGTCATTACTGCTCTTCTGCCTTGGAACCAATATACAGTATTGATTCTAAGAAGGAAGGTTTATAAAAAAAGAAAAGGCAGCCACTGACATGTATTAAGTACAGAGGTGATATAGTCATATCTGTCCTTAAGGAAAATGAGTTTGGCAGCTGTGTGGAGGATAGATTGGAAAGGGGAGATGTTTGAAGCAGGGATATTAGCCTTCCAGTTAGGAAGTCACTGCAGTAGTCTAGGTGAGCTCCTAATCCCCCCCAAAGGAAACAAGGAACGTTCCAGTATCCTTGCCAAGAAAACCTCAAGGACAGTATTGGCATGCTGTGGTACATGGGATCATAAAGTGTGGGATCCAAATGAATGATTGGATAACAACAGTGAGAGGTAATGATGAGATTCTGAGTTAAGGTAGTGGTTGTGTGAATAGACACAAAGGAACTTGTGTTGTGGAGAGAAAAATAGCAATACTAGGAGTATAAACTGTAGAGCCCATACCTATCCACATTGATAGAAGGGGCTTCCTCACTGACAGTCCTTAAACCAATGAAGTCCCAGATCCAAGCCAAACTCTTGCCCGTTATCATTCCTTAATTGACTCCTCTGACAGTCCCTTTTATGTGATTGGGTAAAATTAATGGAATTAATTAGTTAATAGGCTATAACATATTGATGTTTCCATGGAGGAGGAATAGGGGAAAGTTCTATAATGATTAGGGATTCCTAAGATTAGATGAGCAATGGAAGGCTCCATTGGGGTGGGAGTATTTTGAAAGATTAAAGGACAACAGCTATTTTCTCACAATGATGTTGGACATTTTAAGTTCTTAGAGTATTTCTTGGTTCGCTCATCATTTGCCTCCTTTGCCAGCCTTCACACTGCACTGATTATCCTTTACTCTCCAAAACAGATTCAGACTCAGGCAGGTTTCTTTGTCATTCTGAGCTACAGAATTAAAAAATCTCCTCCCATTTCCTGTATTTCTGACAAAATTCTCTTCCCCTTATCCAATTTTTTTTATAATTCCTTAATCTTCTTTTCCCACTCCTACTCTTGTCTCTTCTCCCAAAACTAAGCTGTGCTGAGTTCCCTGTTCTTTCTCCTTAACCCATTCAATACCCAATTCTCAATTAAATCCCACCTCCAAATCAAGTATTTTGTTAAGCATTGCCTATGTATAGTGATCACAAAGTCTGTTCTACTATCTCCTTATCACTCCTTCCCCATCTCCAGTTTCATAACTGCTACCACTTTTAATAATAAATTCAGTGAAAGGTTAAATTTTAAAAAGAAGAGGCAAAGTTACATAATAAAGTCAAGAAACATGACCCAGGAGATGTCTGGTGTTTGAGCATGATGTTTTGTCTGTAATAGACTATAAACCTAGAAGCAAATTCAGGGGAATAATCCAAAGGACAAAGCCATACTGAAGTGAAGGCCTGTTAGTAAGGATCCCACAGGACTCATAACCCTGAACTAGAAATTTAAAATAAAGTTTATAATACAATCAGAGCAAAAAGGGAAGATATAATAAATGTTTTGAGATAAATATCACAACTATAGGGATGTATGAAAAAGATGGACTAGAGACTGCAGTTGGGAGATCAGTGAGTAGAGTGAAATCTGGAAATGTTTCCTTCAGGTGGCTGACTTTAAGAGATGAAATAGTTCTTTCATATATCGATATAGATATATATGTGTAACTGTGTGTGTGTGTGTGTGTGTGTATATATACATGCAGCTAGGTGGCAGGGGATAGAGCAATATGTAATAAATTCTTCTATATATAGATAGACTATAACTAAAAGAATACAAGTTCTTCACTTAACCTGATGGAATTAGGAAATTGCTATTGGATGAGGGCAACTGACACACAGTTAAGGATGTTCTAATGATTAACTATTCCTTGAGGTCTAAGAAAAAAACAAAATGGCATCACTCTAAATCTTTTCTTAGCTTTTGAATATGCTCTTTATCTTTTCCCTTTTGCTTCTTGGAAAGCATGATAGGGTGAGAGAAAAGATTTTGCCACTCAATAGCATCTTCTAGCAGAAGCACAAGGCAACATCTTAAGGAGCAAGAGTCCATTTGAAGAGGTGAATTGAACTGGGATGGAGAGAAAGTACCTGGAGCTTAGAGTCTATTAAAGAAGTGATTGCCTGACAGCCAAGAATTCTTTTCATATTAGAGTAAGGTTTCTGTTTCTTCCCCAACAGCCAAGAGTAAGTAAACAAGCATTTTTTGAGAGCTGGCCGTACTGCTAAGCACATAATCGTTCCCTAGATCTGGATTTTTGCTAAGACTGAAGCCTGATATGGTGGTCATTGCAGCCAAACATTAGACCTATGTGCCTTGCTCAAGAACTTATCCAAGCTTATCTAGCAGGGATTCTAGACCCTAGGTAGAGCAACATGAGGACATCATGAAAAGGCATTTGGGGCAATAGTGCCAGAAGAATAAGTTGCCTTGGCCACATATGTTCCCAGTGTGGGTTCCTCTCTACTTTGAAATATATGAATGTCTGCTTTTCCCATTGATGCTATCAGGGAAAGGTAGGAGGAGAGAGAAGGGGGAGAATTAGCCTCAGGCTTAGAGGGAGAGACATTTTTGTAGCTACTTTCTGCCACTTCAATATATGCCTCTGTTTTGAGCCAATTGTTTTTTCTGGGTGATCATCAAAAGGGAAACTTCAATGGGAACTTTTGAACTAGAATTTTGGTGGTAGCTCCAAAGAATACCTTGATCCTAAAGTGGTCGGTCATTCTCTGGGAGACTCTATGTGGGAGAGTTGTGTGTGGCAGGAGAGAGTATCTTAAAGAGGCATTATATACAAATGAGAAAACTGAAGGTGTGAAATGACTCAAGGTCATGCAGAGCCAATAGGAGAATCTTCCTATGTATAATCTTCTAAGAAAAATAAAGAGGCTAGCAGAAGACCAATTGGTCCAGAATGGAGGCTGTGAGCAGAATGTTTTTGTGGATGAAGATAAATATGTGGACTAGAGTTAGCCAGGGAAGCCACAAGGATCTCAGGATCAGAAGTTTAATGTTCCTCTATTCCTACAGGAAGCTTTGTTCCAATCTAACTCTGTACCCTCTTGTAGATGATAAAACCTTGGTTTATTGCTGATTATTACTTCATTGTTTAACTCTGTTAAACATCCTTTGCTCAGCAGGAAGTTGGCCCTACACAAAGGTGGCAGTGTTCCTTTTAGGCTAAATATGTCTACAATCAGTTTAGCTTCTCATAAATATGAGATTTCAGGAGAACCCAAAGAAAAAAGGAACTTTCTACAAGAAGGCAGAATTGACGCGAGTGCCATATTTTCTCTAGTCTAGGTTCAGCTGATTCCTTACCCATGCTAGTTACATACATATGTATAGAATTCAGGGTTTCCATTGATCACAAACACAGTTTTATCATTATTCCAACTTTCTCCTGAAGCAAAACTTTAACTGAACAGTGACAACAAACTGAAAAACTAGCATTAGTTTCCCTCTCTTTGCCTTGTCTTTGTAAGTCTAGCGGAAGAGCTAACAAGTAGAAAAATAGCTTGAAAAAAAAGTAGGCTAAAATATATATGGAAACCAGGAAAAACTCATTAAATATGATAAGCATAACTGCATAATTAGCTGAAAAGTTGATCATGATGAAGATTTCCAAAGTCATATTTCTTTTACACTGTCTCAAAGCATATAGGGAGAGTCAGTGTCCTGAGTTCACCACTTCCCTTTGATTCCACTCCCACAAAATGGCAAAAAGTAGGGATGGATTAGAATCTAGATTTTTCATTCTTCTTCCATTTTTCCTGGGGTTTTGATGTCAAAGTAAAAAGAGATGTCAACTTTGCTGAAAGACACAAAATCTGAAAGACTTTTGTTCCAGATGCAAAAGTTTGGATTCTCTTGCTTGATTTAATTATATTGTAAATTCTTTTTGGTCTTCCTAAGATAGAAAGACTTCAAGTATAACTTCAAGTATAAAAGTCCATCCTAAGAAGGCTGGCTATCATGCGACAGATTTTTATTTTTTTTTTATTTTTTGATGGTAAGGTCTCTTGAATAAGTGTTTTATTAGATAGAGATGGATTGACAGAATTGTCAGTGGAGGGAGCACCCACAATACTGATGAAAAATTGTATTCCTAAAGTGATGAAGAAGAAGAATATTTTCAGAGGGAAAAAAATCATTAATTCAGTGTTCGTTGTGCCAGGGAGTTAGTATACAATTCCTTGATTTGGGGGAAAAATTAATTCCAACAACAGAACAAAACACTTGAACACCCAGATCCTGTCTGTTTCTGAGAGGGTATTGTATTACAAGCTGAATACCAACCATAATGTTATTCTCTTCAGAATTATTAGTTGAATTAGATGGTTATGGAGTAAGCAGTCTTCTTTTCATCTTGTATTGAGTAAAGCTGGAACAGCTGTGCTTGCTTGAGTTGGGGCAATCAGTTTTCTGCTCATATTGATTCATTGAATCCTATGATAATGAGATTAAACCTACCCTGCCCATCTTTAGATTTAATCACCAAAAGTGTAAACATCACCACTTAATTCACAAGTTGGGAAGTCTGTGACCCACATGTGCAAGAGTGGATGATAAATCCAAATTGACTGACTGCACAGTCCTAAGCAAAATGTCTGTTGTGATTAGGTACATAAACTAAGAGGAAGGCACAGGAAGTAATGAAAAAGAAGTGCCTTTAAAAGGGAGTGACAACTTCCTGTGAGCCAGTTTTGTTCATTTTCCTAGTGTTGGAGTTCAAGTTGGAGACACTGCTTGCTGGACCTGAGATCTGGGACCCTGAGACCTTGGTGAGACTGTTCTTAAATCTTTCCCTTAGAGGGGACAGCTGGGTAGCTCAGTGGATTGAGAGCCAGGCCTAGAGATGGGAGGTCCTAGGTTCAAATCTGGCCTCAGACACTTCCCAGCTGTGTGACCCTAGGAAAGTCACTTGACCCCCGTTGCCTACCCTTACCACTCTTCTGCCTTGGAGCCAATACATAGTATTGACTCCAAGATGGAAGGTAAGGGTTTAAAAAAAAATCTTTCCCTTAGAACTACATGTGGCGAGTGAAGAGGGCTGACTATCTTAGCCTCTCTGGAAGTACTAGCTTCCCAGAGGCTCCCTTGATTGGGAGAAGCCCTCATGGCTAAACTCCTTGGTAATTGACTTTTAGGCTCTCTGGCTGGGACCTCTGGAGCCCTGCTGGAGTAAAGCTGGGGATTATGTACATAGTCTAGTTCTTTAAGCTAGATCTCTTACTCTACCCTCTTCTCATCTCTCTACTTCCACTCTCTCTTATACTTTATAAATAAATTACTAAGATCATCTTAGAATTCATTTTTATTCAATTCTTGGTGACCACACCTTTAAATATTAATGTCCAACCAAAAACCCTCATTTTCCTTTTACAATCCTAGAACTGAAATGGCCTGAAAAGACTGGTTCTTAACCTGAAGTTGATACATTTTTTATTTTAATATTTTGACAACTATTTCAATATAATTGGTTTCCTTTGTAATCTTACATATTTTATTCCATGCATTTAAAAACATTGTCTTGGAGTAATCCTTGGAACCACCCTAATGAGGCAGGTGTTATTATTAAACCCAATTTACAGATGAGGAAACTGAGGGTAGAAGTGGTTAAGTGATTTTCTCAGAGTCACACAGCTTATACATGAAGCAACACTTGAACTCAGGTTTTCCAGAATTCAAATCCATATTCTATGTTTTGTGCCAGTTGCTTATGGGATGATTCCTTTGCAAATGGTCTATTTTTTTTTTGGAAACCCAGTCTAGCTCCAAGTGGCATATTCTGGCATGATAGCATCAATTCACAGGTATATGTTCCTTTAAAATTTACAAGGTGCTTTCTTCATAAGCTACAGCCCTATAAGGGAGGTAGTTATTCCCATTTTATAGATGAGCAAACTGGATCAGGGTAGTTACATGACTTGCCGAAAGTCCCAGAGTAAATGTCACAGCCAGGCTAACTGATTTTAGATTCAGTGCCCTTTCTACTACCTCAAAGCTGCTTCCTCCCCAGCCATGGAATACAGTCAAGCAAAACTAAAATTTAGCTGAAAGTAAAGCTTGTTAATAGTTTCAAAATATTACAAAGAATTTCCTCAATCCCAAATTCTTCATTTCTTGGGTAGGCGTCTTTTTCTCATTTTTATCTTGAATGGACACAGTTGCAAGGCAATTGTCTACATGTGAAACATGTCTAACCAAGCACAAATTTAATTAATTATCTTGGTTATGTGGGCAAGCCAATTTAGGATGACGGATTGCCCCATTACCTGAAATTCCCATCACAATCTAAGGAATATAGGAATTCTGTTTTGCCTATACATTATGAAACAATAACCCAACAAATCTCAAGACTTGTTGAATGTGTGCACAAAAGTAAATAATTCAGCAAATATGGAAAACTTGTCAGGTGACAACTTTTTGAAATATATTTTCAAACAAACTTTGGAAAAGAAATAGTCCTTCTAAGCAAAAAAAAAAATAGCATATTCAATTTCTTCTTTAATGTAACAAAGGAAGACAATTCCATTGTAAATGTAATAAATGGGGTGAGAAAAGAGAATCATAAAAATATGGGAGACAGAAGAAAAAAGCCTTTTGGCTGGTGGGTGAGGAAATTTATCAGGACCCTTTCTGCAACGAGGAGGCTAGAAATAATGATTTTATCTGGGCCAAGGTTACAATCAACATACAAGTGCAAGGAAGATTTGGCCATGTTAGGGGAACACAGGAGCCAGACAGTGTCTGTCGAAAAATGCCCAAGAACTTGATGGGATTTGTAGCCTGACATCATTGCTGTGCCCAGACTGTCAAGCCACAAAGTAAAATCAATAAATAAAGGCTTCTTATTCTTCCTCAGATTCAAGGAACAGGCTCAGGTTTTTTCACAGAGCCCGAGTCACACTGTAGCAGGCGGTGATCTGCCATTGCTCAGTATAGATTCTTACAGATGACTCTTGTCTTGGGTTTGCTGTTAGCCCAGATCTGTATGGGTTCTCCATCTTCTCCCATATTGATGCTAAAAATAGCTCCTATATAGATGGTGTTTTATGGATCTCTAAGCACTTTTCTCATAATAAGCCAATGAAACAGAAAAGGCAAATACCATCATTCTAGTTTTATAGATGTAGTAACTGAGGTTCATTTTGTAGTTGAAGAAAGTGAGGCACACAGAAGTTAAATAACTTGTCCAGGTTCATGTAGCTAACAAGTGTCTGGGGCAGGATTTGAACTCAAATCTTCCTGACTTGAAGTCCAGCTTTTTATCCACTCTGCCACCTTATACTCTTAAAGGACATTTCCACCTGAATAGGGACTTGAATTTGGACCAATCAGATTAGAAGCTGGATACTCTACTAATTAAGTTATTAAGATTCATCTCATTCAGGATCATGTAGCCAAAAAAGTATCAGAGTAAGGTTTTGAACTCAGGTTTTTCTTTTTGTCCTCCCATTAATTTATAATTTTTTAATTTTGAACTCAAAAACATACTTCTCTCACTACAAAAAAACAAGTGTTTCCATACACAAAGCAGAACACACACAAAAAGATTATATATGAAATGATGATTCTCTAACTCATACTACTTGCTTTAACAAAAACCATATAATTAGTACACATTACTTTCAAATCTGTTCTATCTGTCTATGTTTCCTTCTGAATTTCCTTCTATTCTAATGTGCTCATTTTTTAAATGGCTTTTTTAGAGCCTCTTTATTGCTAATGCCACCATGTTACCCAGCACTCCCCATTCCTCCACCCATCCAATTAACCAAAAAAAAGGTGGGGGGGGGTGAGGAGAACCCATAATAGCAAATAAGTATAGCTAAGCAAAATAGATCCACAACCAGCCAGCCACATGCAAAAATAGATGTCTCTTTCTTTACCTTTAGGTCATCCCCTCTGTTATGAGGTATGTAGTTTGCTTCATCCTAGATCATCTAGAAAGATGAGCAGTCATTACATTGATGAAAGTTTCTGAGTTAAGGAACAGCTAGGTATTTCAGTGGATAGAGAGGCAGGTTTGAAGACAGGAGGAACTGGGTTCAAATTTAACCTCAGATACTTCCTAGCTGTGTGACCCCGAGCAAATCATTTAAACCCCACTGCCTAGCCCTTACTGTTCTTCTGCCTTGCAAATGATACTTAGTATGGAAGGTAAGATGGGATGTTAAGGGTAAAAAAGAGAAGTTCTTAAGTCATTCAAAGTCATTTTTCTTTATAATATTGTTGTCCTCATATAAATTGTTTTCCTGATTCTAATGACTTTACTCTGCATTGGCTTATACTACCTAGAATCATCTTTTTTATTAACTCTAATATCATAATAATTTTCTCTTGATTCATATATATCTTGTTTTATTCTTCTTCCCAGTCTCTACTTGTTTCTTTGTTGAGTTTTATGAATGTCTACACTAAACTATATGTTCAATTTTTCTTTGTCTGGGGTAAGAGTGAAGTTCATATTTTGACTACTTTCCTCACCCCTTCCTTCTTCTGTGTATTCTTCTCTCACTTTGCAATTATGATATATAGTTAATCTATCCCCTTTGTCCTTTCTATGCTAGTTTTCTTTTACTATCTCTTTTTTTTCTTCTCTTCAAATCCTAAGATCCAATTCATCCCTAGCATCCGTTTTTCTTCTTTAATTCCTTCAATATCTTCTCTGGAAGAAGACATGAAGAAAATGTTTCTTTCTCCCCATGAGAATATCAGCACCATATCATCATATATCCCATTCATTTGCTCAAAAAAATTATCTTTCTAGGTTTCTCTTGATTCATGTTTGCATTTCAAAGTTCCTACTCAGTTCTGGCCTTTTCATCAGAAATGTTTGAAATTCTTCTAATCCATTAAAGACACATTTCTGTTTTCCCTGCCCCCAGGATTATATTTGATTTTTCAGGATAAGTTATTATATCTTTTGCTTTGGGGGGTATTGTGTTCCAGGGCCTTCTCTCATTTATATTAGAAGTTGTCAGGTCCTGTTTGATTGTGATTCCTTTATTCTCAAATTCCTTTTTTCGCATATGCTTCCAATTTTATTTTTTTTCTTTTCCTTAGAAGCAATTGATTTTCACTATGATATTCCTATAACTTTTCTTTTCAGGGGTTTTCTTTTAGGAAATGACTAGATTCTTTTTTCCATCTTCACTTTGCCCACTAATTCTAATAGGTCTAAGGGATTTTCTATTTATGATCTCCTGAAATATACTGTCTAAGATTAAAAGAAGTCGTAGTTTTTGAGACCAATAAATAATTCTTAAATTACCTCTCCTTAACATGTTTTCCAGGTCAGTTGTTTTTAATAGAAGATTTATTACATGTTACATGTCCCATTTTCCTATATCTTGATTTTGTTAAAATATTTCTTGCTTTTTTCGTGGACTTATTAATTTCATTTTAATTTATTCTATTTTTCAGGGATGTCTTTTACTTGGGTAAAATTTGCCACTATTTTCTAAGCTATTCAAGTTTCAATTCTTTCTTCCAGAGCTTTTATTCTGTTTTAAAGCCTCATTTTATTTCTTGTAGGTATTTATTTATTTATTTATACAGTCATTATAGATAATTCCTTTTTTTTTTCAAATTTATTCTCCATTTGCAGTTGTTATGGAATTATTTTCTCCTTGGCTGGTATTTTTTTATATTTTGTATATATATATATATATGTATATATATATATATTTGTTTTTTGTTTTGTTGTTGTTTTATTGTTTTTTTAATATCATTTAGTATTTTCTTAGATATACTAATCTCTTTGGCTTTAGTTCCTGAATTGATGTATTGTTCCAGAGAGCTTTGCTCTCTGATGCACTTTTTTGAGAGGTAATTGGCCCTGTTTGTTCTTGTTCTGGGTTACGTGAGTTCTTGTATAAGCCTTCATTTTTCAAGGTTAGGCTCCCTGGACCTACAGGATTCATAGGGCTAGATCTTAAGGATATCTCTGTTATGTGATTCAAAGCCTCATATATTACATTTGAAGTCAGTCAAACTGATTTCTACAGCTTCCAGAGATTTCCAAAGTCTTTTAAGTATGTCCTTCCACCCTAGATATTTCTGACCATCCTGAAACATTCTCAGGGATCCTTCTGTTTTAGCTGACCCCAAACCCCAAACCTTTCAGTTTAAAATTATCTGCCCTGTCTTAAGTCATGTTGAAAAGTTTCCAATTTATTTGCCTATCCTAGAGCTGGATTTGTTGAGGGTCCCCTTATCTATAGCTCACGGGTTCCAGTTGAGGAAATGGAGGCAAATAGAGAGTAATTGACTTTTATGCAGCTCTGGAGTAGAAAACTCCACTTATTGTAGTTTCTCATTACATTTATTGACCATTATTGGTTTTGGTGTGAATTTTAGGAGTAAGTATATGGCAACTGGGTGGTCTGTCTCCATTCAGGCAACCATTATGAATAGAAATAAATGGAGGGGGGAATCTAGGTGACTCAGTGAATTGAGAGCTGGACCTGGAGATGTGAGATCCTGGGGTCAAATCTGATCCAGATACTTCCTAGCTCTATGGCCCTAGGCAACTCACTTAACTTCCATTGCCTAGCTCTTAACACTCTTCTGCATCAGAACCAAGATATAGTATCGATTCTAAGATGGATGATAAGGGTTTAAAAAAAAAGAAGCAAGTGGAAGTTTTCCCCAACGAACACTAAGATACCATTTCATCTGTATAGACATCATAGGATTTATAGAATTATAGATGGATTACGTTAGTTGCTCAGACTGAAAAGTTCATCTCTATAACCAACTATCTAGAAATGAGCCTGTGACTGGATCTATTGAAAGAGATTTTCCAGCTCCTTAGGACCTATTTCATCTTGTATTTCATTTGGGATAGCTTTCAAGAACTCAGTGCCACAGGCTACAGGACAATAGAAGTCCTCATGATACTCCTATTGACCTTGATAGAGTGTTTGGGTGGGGATTTCAACTTGCTCATCTCCGAATAGAATCACAGAGGGGATTGTTGGAAGGGAATTTCTCTCTCTCCATTATTTCACTGTGTTTGATGTCATCAGTCAGTGACCTGGAGGTCATTTACCACTGAGATGTGCAGGTATAGACAAACCCTTAGAGAAAGGAAGTTAGAGAACCAAATAACCAACAAGTCGGGAAACTGATCCCATAGGCACTGCCCCCCTGGGCAATGCCAGGCAAATTGAGAAACTATGATTGGTTCCTGAGATGTGACATGGGAGAGCTAGTGGGTGGAGAAAACTGCTTATAAGGTCAGACCTAGCAGGAAGTGAGTGTCTGTAGCTGGAGTTTGGAATCTGAAGGAACTCACAAAGCTGGTAAGCTTCATTCCATCTTGGTGGCCAATAGAGTAGGAAACTAAGTAACTCTCTACCTCTTTCCTACATTTCCCTCTCTTTACTATTACTACTTTAATGTAATAAAGTTATTAAAGTTTCTAGCAGCCTCATAATTTAATTTTAATTATTACATGATCTCGTGGTAGATACTGTGCTGGATACTGCTCCTATGGTAAATTGTGGATGCTACTCTACTGGCCACTATTCTGTTCAGCCTGTCACTGGTCACTGCTTATTTGTAATCTACACTGCCACCAGCTTGCAGCTCACACAAAATACCCTACTAGGGTACTGCTATGTTCTCTTAGCCAGTTGATTTATACAGAGCAGGAATCCTTATACTAGGACCAAAGGAAACCTACCTAGTTTTGCTCCAACACCTGTTTTCTCTCAAGCATTTGACCATTCCAAAAAACTCTGAAACAAAAAGCAGGCTCGGTACAAGCAAATCCCTTTAGCCTTTAGACTTTTCCTTCTATGACTCATCCTGATGTAGGATATCCTCAGTCAGAGACCTTATTCTAGCTTATGGTGAATATGTAATATATTTCTGATAGTCTGTGAACCAAGAAATGGTCATTTGTCCAAAACCCATAAATACTTTCCTGCCTTGGTGCACTTGCCAAGAGTTGAAAAGAGAGTTATCTCTGATAAGAGTTCACTCTTCACCTTTTCCTTTGCACTTATCCGAGAACACAGAAAAGCATGGAAGGGATTTTTCTTTTCTCTCCTTCTCCACCAGTGAAGGCATCCTGAAACAGATGTACAGAGCAGTTTAGCTTAAGAGTCCAGCTTCAGAGGTAAATCAGGAGAGGAGTCAAGAATTCATTGCTTGGAGCTAGAATACTATTTGGGAGATGGCAAGTCCCAGGATTGACTCTTGTTTTTAATAAGGTGATGGTTCTGGTTCTTTCCAAAAGTACATAGCATTCTCCTAAGCCAGGGTGTGAGGAGTGTGGACTCACAGAGTACCTTCAATCTAGGTTCGTCATCCTTTAAGCACCCTGCCCGAGAATGCAGTTTAGAGCAGGGGAGGTATCTTAAAAGTATACTGCTGTTGGCAGTCATTTTCAGTCATTTCCAACTCTTTGTGACCCCATTTTGGGATTTGGGGGGGGCAAAGATACTGGAATGATTTGCATAAAGGACTGAGACAAAGAAGATTAAGTGACTTGCCCAGGGTCACAGTTAATAAGTGTCTAAGCTTATATTTGAACTCAGGAAGATGAGTCTTCCTAACTTTAGGTCTAGAGCTCTACCCTCTGCTCGACTTGGCTGTCCCAGAGCTCTAATCAGCTGAGGAAAATGAGGTCTTGCGCTTGGGTGCCATCTCCTAAAGTATAGACTTCTGTCCTCAGCGGATGTGGTGCCCAGTGTTCAACTCTGGCCTGCATCACTAAATGGTGCTACTGTTCCTAAACTGTGATTCCCAGCTTTCTGATATCATGGTGTTCCTCTTTGGGTGCATATTTTAATATTCCTTCCCACCCAACCAACTCACTTTACATGAGAGCAAGTGCCAGATTCTCTGGGGGGCAGTTGCTTACCTCTTTAGTACGATGACAGCTGCAGATGGATTGTCTTCTCTACTCCACCCCCCACCACATCACACCTGCCTGCTTTTGCCCCAGGTGAGAGAATTCCTTGTTATGACTCTGCCTCAGTCCACAGGACATCTGTTACTAAGGATTTTTCTCCGCTTCTCATTTCAAGTCTTTTACAAAATGACAGTAAGTACATGCACATTGAAATTCTTCACAGAAGGATATGAATGTGAGCCCTAATGAATCTTGAGTTGAAATCCACTCTCTTGAACCTATGCATTTTATAGACAGGTCATTTTCCATCACCCATTTATTAACTTCACAGTTAAGTGCTTGGCTACACTCCAGTGTTCCAGACTGAAGGACCAAAATATTGGCAAAAATTCTGCTTTCTTTCTTTGGATATTTAAAGTTAAGAATTTGATCAGTCCTTTGCATTTTGGCATATCTTTCCCTAACAGTATGTAAATATAATGTGCTTTTTTCAAAGGCACTTTGAACATAATATGTAATATAATAATTATGTTAATATTAATAATGTACAGCTATATGATAAAGGAAAACATTTTTGACATTAAAAAAATTTTTGAGCCAAATTCTTTTCCTTCTTCCCTTCCAATCCCTGAGATGGCAGGCAATCACATACAGATTTTACATATGCAACGATGTAAAACATTTTTTCATATTAGTCATTTTGTGGAAGAGAATTTGAACAAAAAACAAATGAAGAAAGTGAAATATAGTATGTTTCAGCCTACATTCAGACTTCATCAGTTCTTTCTCTGGAGGCAGATGATATTTTTCATCATGAGCATTTGGGAATTGTCTTGGATCACTGTATTGCTGAGAATAGCTAAGTTATTCACAATTGTTTGTCATGCAATATTGCTGTTATTGTGTACATTATGATCTCCTTCTTCTGCTCACTTCACTTTGCATCAGTTCATATAAATCTTTCCAAGCTTAAGAAAAACATTTTAAAAGTTTGGGAAATAGAACTTTTCCCCTAGTTGTCATTTAACTTAGTTAAATCAATAATATGAACTTCTGGGAGCAGCTGGGTAGCTCAGTGGATTGAGAGTCAGGCCTAGAGATGGGAGGTCCTAGGTTCAAATCCGGCCTCAGACACGTCCCAGCTGTGTGACCCTGGGCAAGTCACTTGACCCCCATTTCCCACCCTTACCACTCTTCCACCAAGGAGCCAATACACAGAAGTTAAGGGTTAAACAAACAAGTAAATAAATAATGTGAACTTCTTTCACATTATTTTCTATTCAATTCAATCGAGCAAGAATTTCATTATATCTACTAGGCAACAGAACTATATTTGGTGCTGAGGATTCAAAGGTAAAAATGAAACAATTCCTTTCCTCAAGAGCATTACATTCTCCTGGGGAGGATTGCCTATTGTCTATCAAGTGAAGTTCAATGGAAAAAACACTGGTTTTAAAGTCCGAGGAATCTAGTGGCAAGTCATATAATCTTTCTAGGCTTCAGTTACCTTATTTGTAAAATAGAGTATTTATTATGGATAACCTCTAAGGTCACTTCTAGCTCTAAATTTATGATTATATTGATTGAACATGTAATAACAACTATCATCTATCCTTCTAGCTATAAGATTCTAAAACTGAACTCTGCTTGATTTTGCAGATTTCAAATGTCAAAAACTTCACCTACATTTGATGAAAATATTTCTAAAATATATTAAACCCTTCTTACCATAATCTTTAAACACCATCCTACATTGTCTTAGAAGCTTAATAACTTTTTTCTTGATGTCTCGGGGTCATAATTATGAATATCAACAATTAAACTATATTGTAATGCTATCGTTTTCTCAGGAGAGAATAAGGAATGTAAGATTATTTGCCCTGACAGTAACTAGATCCAAATGCTATGGGCATTTCTTTTGACCAGCTTTTTATAATTTTTCCATTTTCTCTGCCTGTCAAATTCTTGTTTACCATACATTCTTTAGTTGTCAAAAGTCTGAATGAATGAGCAACATAATATAGTAGAAAGGGATCTGGGGTTAGAATCAAAGAACCTAAATTTGAATCCCAGCTCTGCTATTTATTATGTGACCTCATTCAAATGATTTGGTTTCTTTGACCCTTATTTTCCTCCCTTGAAAAAATGGAGGCACTAGACTTGATGATAATCTATTCTAGTTTTCAATTGTATGAATGCCTGGCTCTATCCTTACTTCCCTTTCTAATTTATTTCTTCTAACCTACATAGGCCTGGAAAAACCAGCACATTGAGTTTGTTAACATTGAATCTAAACTGATGGCACGTAGGTTCTGTGTGAAAGCCAGGGCTACCTTTCCTTTGGAATAAATGCATGAGTTCTAGTATATGGATTTTGCGGCATCTATTTTAGCTGCTCAAAGGCTTTCCCCCCTTATTTCCCAGTTCTTAGCTGTTTCAGAAAGTTGAAATTGCTAGATAAATATCTGGCGAAATCAGGTGTTAGGCCTCTGGCAGGGGCTCTGAATGTGATTACCTGGAAAAACAAAAGAAAACAAATATTAAAACGAACATTTATTCTTTCAGAGAAGAATCTCTGGCTTTTGGCAAAAATGGACCCTCATAACAATCCGTGAGAAAATTGGAGGAACACTTGGTTCTCTTTATTTTTCTTGGGGAAATTGAGGTAGGAAAAGGATAACACATTCTTCTCCAAATCACAAGAGGAATGAGCGCGAGGATTACAAAATGATCCTGAGACTTTCTTTCATCTCTTCTGCAAAATAATAAAAATAATCGATAACATTTACATAGCATTTCAAAGTTTATGAAATATTTTCCATTTTTTATAATTAATCATTCAACAACCCTGGAGGAAGGTGCTATTATTATTCTTATTTTACAGGTGAGGAAACTGAGACTGAGAAAGTTTAAATCATTTGCCTCCAACTATTAAGCAAGAACTGAACTCAAATATTTCTAATTTCAAGTACAGCACATTATTTTATTATTATTTATTATATATATACATATACACATGTATATAGATATATATATACATATATATATATATATAATTTTATTATTATTCTCTGTGCAACCTTAGTGCTAGTCCTAGGCAATCCTGTTCTTTCCTGAGGGAAAACAGACAACATGTTGCTGGTCTCCATCTTCTGTAAAATAACTTTCTTCCTAACTGGATAGCAGGATTCAGATTTTTCCTTAATTTTTTTTGTGGGCAAAATAATCATCTAAATTCATTTAATCTTTTCCTCTGGGGCAGATTTTCTGAGTCCTTAATTACAATGTGGTTCTCTCTTCGAATTCTTTCAAATTCTTTTGTGCCCTTCTTAACACTTAAAGCACTCAGAGGAGAAAGAAAATGCTCTTTCCAAAATATTCTTTCTTTTCCTACCCATGTATTTGCTTCCATTCTCAAAGCACAGCTGGTGCCAGCTCTTTCGAAGCCACTTTTAAGGCATCTGAGCTCTGCCTGAGCTTGCCATGGTGAGCAGTGGTGCCCTTGCCCCTTTCCCCTGTTTGCCCTCCGTCATGCTGGGTGAGTTCTGATCTCAGCCTTCTGTTTCATAAAACTCACACAGACCTGCCCTGAGCCAGCAGGGCTCTGTTTTCAACACACTGCAGATAAGCATAATGCAGGCGTAATCTTATTAGAGAGGGGGGAGAAATGATGAATTATTATTACAGTAGTATTAAGTAGCAGCTTCTTGGAAATGCAGGTGCATGGAGAGAATGATGTTCCAAAGCTGCATGCCCTCCCACCTACCCACAAGCACTCTGTTTGCTGCATAAAATGGTGAAGGGGTTTCTTTTTCTACAGGAGCCATTGGGGTGTGGGACAGTGACAGCCCGAAGAGTGAGAGCACGTGTTTGGAATGGCTAAGGGACAGGAGCTGGCTAAATGAGGGATGTGGGTTGCTTCTCTACAAACTACAGGTCTGTAAAAACAAAGGCTTTAGAAAAGAGAGAGAAAACAGGAAATTCAGTAAAGGATTGGAATGAGAAAGGTGTGGCCAGCCTTATCTGTAAAAGACATCAGGAAAGATAATAGCATGGACTAAATCTCTAGAGCAATAGTTTTTTTTTGTTGTTGTTGTTTTCTGATCTCACTATTACTCTTCTCTTTCTTCTTCTCTTCTTCCTTCTTTTCTTGGAATATAATAGCTCTACAGAGTTTTTTCTACCATTTCCTCTTCAGATTTACATTTATTTCTATTTTTATTTCTTTCATTTCAAAGCATTATAGAAATCGAGAAGATTTCAACAACTGGTGGTTTGGACTTACCCAGAGGGACCAAGAGCATTTGCTTAAATATTTCTTCTTCTTTTTTTTTTTAAATAGGGTTAGGGAGGCTTTTATTAACCAGGTTCTCTAGAAAGACTTTTACATAAAAGAAAATTGAAAAAACCCTAAAACTAGTGGACAACCCATTCTTTATGGGCAATTGGAAAGAGAGTTGGGAAAGGCATCAGAAAATGAATATAGTAAATGCTCATTAAATATTTTATGTAATATCTTCTATAAATGTGCACTTCTCTGGTATAGTAATAGGTCATAATTGTTACAAAAGTAATCTGTAAATGGAATTTTTTAACCAATTTGTTAAATCTTAGGGCCAATGAATGCCACAGCCTCATCACAGGTCATCTTGTCCAATCCCATTATTTTACAGATAAAACTGATGCTAGAGAGGGAAAAAGACTTCTCAAGGTCACAATGCTATTTTGTGATTGAATGCACTGCTCCTCAGGTCTCTTGGCACCAGGTCCAATGCCCTTCTGTTCCAATGTTTAGGACTTCTTTATTATACAACTTTAAGTCACAGAGTTTAATTTTGTGTCTTGTAACAAATCAACTCTATGGTTTCATCTATTCCATAGATGAAAAAGTGAATTTTCTTTGGTTAGTGAGCTAAAGTCCCTAGAGCTATAAATAGGAAATTTGGACCTCATTATACCATGTAGGGTAGAGATTTTTTTTTATTTTTTTAAACCCTTACTTTCTGTCCTAGTAACAACTCTAAGTCAGAAGGGCAAGGGCTAGGCAAACAGGGTTGAGTTACTTTACCAGGGCAGAGATTTTTAACATGGAATCTATGGATAGATTTTAGGGAGTCCAAGATATTAGATGGGAGAAAAAAGTTTCAGCTTTATTTTCATTGCCTTCTAACTAAAATTTTACATTTTTAAAATTAGGAATGTAAAAACCCCAGTAATATTAAGTTTCACCAGACTACCAAAGGAGACCACAATTCAAGGTTAAGAACCCCTAACAATGGAACTTCTATATGGGACAAGCTAAGAGCTTAAACCTGCTCTTCAATCATCTCTCATGCTTCAAGGTGACATAGTGGTAACCCTGGAGTCTTGAAAGCTAGGACAGCAAAGCACAGATTCTTATAGATTCCACCAAAATGGAAAGATTTAAATGAGGGTGGAGCAATAAGCATTCTAATACAAGGAACATCCTAACTAAATTCAGAGAAACATATAAATTGACCAACAGATGGTTCATTTTTTCATTCACACAAACCCACGAAGACTATTCACTAAAACAAAGGAAATATAATCTATGCAACAGTGGAGGGACAAATTCTCCTCCATCCTTAACACTGATGAAAAAAAATACAAATCTGGTCACATTATAAATTATTTCCTCTCTCATACATTATGCTTAAGGTAAACTACCCATTCTTCTGGGCCCTCACGTACTCTATTTCCCCTTTCATCCATGTCTGGAATGTTTGTTTTCTTTCTTCTTTCTTCCTTCCTTCCTTTCTTTATTTCCTAGTTTCTGTCATTCATATTTTCTTATTTTCCTAATTTCTAACTCTTTTTCTTTCTTTCTTATTTTCCTAATTTCTCTTTCTTTTTCAATTTCTTCTCTTAAAAATTTAATTTCTTTTGTTAACGCTTCTTTTGAGTAACTGTTATCTTCATCTTTCCTCTGGTGACTATTAAATATGTAAACTGCTACTCTCCTCAATTCTTCACGGTCCATACTAGACTAGTTTGGGCAGCTGGTTTTAAAGTAATATTTTACCACTTTACAACAGGTTTTTTTTTTGTTTTGTTTTTTTTTACAAACTGCCTTCTTATCTGCCTCACATCCCTTTCTCTGGAAATATCCAGGTCTCTATCTATCTCCCAGCTTAATAAGTCTATCCATAAATTGGGAGGGATTTTCATGTGTTTTTGCTGAAGATTCTCAAACTTCATCCATGTTCCTGGTCTGTTAGAACAAGCTCTCATAGCTATTAATAATGCCCTAGCCTGACATAGTTTTAAGTAGTCTTGCTCATTGTTGGGGTTCCATTTTGGGTCCTCACATGGCCAATGAATTGCTTTCCTCTCCTGGGCCTGATTGACAAGACAGAGATGCTTTTATTTTTCTCTCTTTCTGTCAAGAAAGCTTGTAGCAAAATTTCAATATCAATACATATGGCATCATATGTCTGGTAAATGCTCTCTAGCTTTTTAATAACTACAATAGGCTCATCTTCCCTTCCCTTCCTTGCCTTCCCTTGCCTTCCCTTCCCCCTTAGCAACTGTTTCAGAATCAATACTGAGTATCAGTTCCAAGACAAAAAAGTGGTACCGTCTAGGCCAGTGATTCCCAAAATCGACACCACCACCCCCTGGTGGGCGCTACAGCGATCCAGAGAGGCGGTGATGGCCACAGGTACATTTATCTTTCCTATTAATTGACATTAAAATTTTTAAAAAAATTAATTTCCAGGGGGCTGTTATATTTAGTAGGCCAAAAATGTTTGGGAACCACTGGTCTAGGCAATGGGGGTTAAGTGATTTGCCAGGAGTCATATGGTTAGGAAGTATCTGAGGCCACATTTGAACTCAGGACCTCCCTTCTCCAAGACTGGCTCTCTACCTAATGAGCTATTTAGCTGCCTGAGGAACTTACTGTTTTTCTTCCACCTAATGTAATCTCTCACCTCCTCCAACACCCATATAAAGCTTTCTCTGATCTCTTAATTTCTAGTGCTCTCCTCCCCTTCCCCTTGTATTTAACTGCCATATATTTATTATGTGCACAAAATTCTGTATATTCTCACACAAGAGGAGCCTGAATAATGGGAGTGCCATCTTTAGTGAATATCCAGCATGCCCTGCCTTCTGCCAGCTCATATAGAAGGAGCTGAGATTGGCAGCTATTTGGCTAAGTGGATAGATTGCCAGGCCTGGAGATGGGAGGTCCTGGGTTCAAATTTGACCTCAGATACTTGCTAGTTGTATGACCCTGGGCAAGTCACTTAATCCCCCATTGCTTAGCCCCTATTACTCTTCTGCCTTGGTACCAAAACACAGTATTGATTCTTTTTTTTTTAAACCCTTACTTTCCATCTTAGAATCAATACTGTGTATTGGTTCCAAGGCAGAAGAACAATAAGGGCCAGGCAATGGGGGTTAAGTGACTTGCCCAGTGTCACCCAGCTAGAAAGTGTCTGAGGTCAGATTTGAACCCAGGACTCCTGTCTCTAGGCCTGGCTCTCAATCCACTTAGCCACCCAGCTGCCACCCACAGTATTGATTCTAAGACAGAAGGTAAAGGTTTAAAAAATAATAGAGGCTGAGGAGTCTTATTCTGAAAAAAAAAATGATATCATCCTAGGAAGGGCCTTTTCACTGATTTTTATATTTATTTTTTACATTTATTTTTGCTATTTTATTACATTTAAATTTCTTTTCTAATAGATTCCTTTTCATTCCATTCTTTCCAAGCTCATAAGTTTGTGATTGTCTCCAATCCATCCTATCCTAAGGCAGGAAAAAAAGAGGCACAAATGAAAGAAGACATAGGAAGGCCATGGTGGGGAACGAAGGTCCAAATTGTCACTTCCTCCTCCAAGGTAGAAAATGTCCCATCTAGGGTTCAAACTCAGATTTCCTGCCTGCAATCCAATGCTTTTTCACTATATCATATTACAAATTTTTGTCTTTTGGAGCTGGATTTGGAAAAATACCCATCGTTTGTAGGGGTTTTTTTTCCAACGTGATTCCCTCTTAAAGCCTTCTCAGAGTAAAATCTTTTTGCTGCTTTTTATGATTAACATACATATACATGTAGAGTATATATAGATGAGCAGGGGATGTCTTATTTTGTTTTTGAATCTCCAAGTCTTAACATGATGCTTTGCAAATAAGGAGTTACTTCAAAATGATTATTTAATTTTATTGGGTTAATAATGTGATCATTGAATTTCAGAAGAGATGTTGAGAATAAATATCTGCTGGCATTTATAAATTTATTGAATTTTGCAGAACTGGAACTCCTACCTTTCACAAATACTTATACCTTCAATAGTGCCAAGAATTATGGACCGAGCCCTCAGCTCAAGTGCAAACCACTCCAAGAATGATTTCTTAACACAGTCCTAAAGGGATGAAGTGGAAGATATCAAAATCGCTTTCACATCTCTCAAAAGAACAACTATGAACACTCATTAACGTTAATTAGGATAAACTGTCAGAAACAAAACTTGAGAAAATTCCTGGGTGTTTCCTCTTAAATCCACTTTCCTTGAAGCCTCCATGTGCTTTTCTAATAGGTTTTTATTTCTGGGGCTTTTGCTCACAGCAGCAGATGTGGAAGCCAAAATGAAATCAGAAGGACTTCAGGATTCTGGAGCAAATTGCTCTCCACTGCATTAGTGATAGGGAACAGATTGTAGCTGAGATAAGAGCAGTGTAAATAATTTTAAGTGTGCAATAGCACACAGCATCGATTTAAATGACCTGGTAACTCGGCATCATCTCAGACAATTATTCCCTAAGCAGGATTTATGTCATGTGTTGTCAAAAAAGCAGCCAAAACCTTGGATACAGCTATATGTTTGGAAGCCGTTTCTTCTGAATTGAAAAACACCATCATCTTGCTCTGATATATAAAACAGAAATACTAATTTCAGTTTAAAAAAACTGTAACTCACAGTTTTGAGATTTTTTGCAAGTATTTAGATCTTTAAGATTGCATATGCAGGTTTATTTGAAAGAGTCTTTTTTTAAAAAAATGACATTCAATCAGTGAAGCAAAGTTACCTGCATTTTACTTCTGAATTCTTCCTTTCAATAGAGTCAATGTGTGTGGATGTATTTATATCTCATATGATATATGTATATTTTTATATATCTTATATATGTCATTTATCATATATATTCATATATGAGTATGAATATGAATACCTCCCCAAAAGTCCCTCTCCTAGACCATCTCAGGTCATGCGGGTGAGCCATGCTTCTAAAAGATTATGTCAATTATGCAGGCAGGCAGAGAATCACTGGCCTGAGCCATTTTTGACCTGACAATCAACACCAAGAAAATAAAGGTTCTCCACCAGCCAGTACCATACCATCCATAGGTAGAACCACTGGGCACAGTAAATGTAGAAATTTTGAATGCTGTGGATAAGTTCACTTACTTTGACAGGACTCTCTCCAGAGCTGGCCACATAAAGAATGTGGTTGATGCCTGTATTGCTAGTGCTAGCTCAGCATTTGGGGGCTTCCCAAAGAAAGTGTGGGAGAGGAGAGGCTGAAGATCCCAAAGATTATCTGGCAAGATAAGGGAACAGACACTGAAGTTCTTTTGAAAGATGAACTGCCCGGCATTCAAACGCTATGGCATGTCATGACTCCAATGTTATGATGTCTTCAATAATGCCAGACGAATGAGCAACAGCCAGTAGGACACGAGTTATACCATTCTGGAAAGGCTTTGAGTACGGTCTTAGGAATAGTGTCTTTTTTCCCAAGGATTAGGCTAGCTAATCACATAGAAATATATCTCCAGGCGATCCATCTTTTTTGGCCATGATAATAGATGAGACAAGGAAAAGTACAAAATGACCTTCCATTCTGTGGGGCACCTGGAGTGATCGTAGTAAAGGGAGAAGAAATGGAGTAGAAGGTACTAAGGATCACCTAGTAATTGGACCACAGACAAAGGCTTTCATTTAACTGTTGATCTTTTAAATGTGAGATTCTTGTCCACTGGTGTAGGACTGGACATATTGCAAGATGTGATGGATCATTTAATCTTGACATCTTCCTTAGAAATGGAACAAGAGTAAAAAATGGAAGTTGCAACTAAATGAAAGGATTGGTGGGACAGGGGCTAGAGAGCTTGGTTTGGCGTCAGGAAGACCCATTTTCCTGAGTTCAAATCTGGCCTCAGACACTATCTCTGTCACCCTGGGCAAGTCGCTTAACTTTATTTGCCTTAGATTCCTTTTCTGTAAAAATGAGCTAGACAAGGAAGCAGCAACCAACTAGTATCTTTGCCAAGAACTAAGTGGTAGAGAAATTCTACGAAAACCTTGTTAAGGTCCTCCAAATCAAAGAAACATATACTTTAATATCTGGCGACTTCAGTGCAAATATGGGAAAAGGTGAAAATGGAGAGAAATATATGGGAAATGTGATTCAGAAGAGAGAAATAAGAGAGCTCAGAGATGTAGATTATTCAGAAGTCTCATATCTCTATATAATTCAGTTCAGTGAACATTATAAACAATGATATCCTACTCACTGTGCTAAGTGTTGGAGGTAAAAATAAGAAGTCAGTACCTGCCCTCAAGGAACTTATAGTTTCAGGTTGTTGTTCAGTTGTGTGTCCAACTCTTTTACCCCATGGATCATAATGCATGGGTACTGCCCATTAGGTTTTCTTGGCAAAGATACTGAAGTGATTTGCCATTTCCTTCTCCAATGGATTAAGGCAAATGGAGGTAACACAAATAGTAATTGTCTGAGACTTGATATGAACTCAGGTCCTCCTTATTCCAAACTCAACACTTTTATCCACTGAATCATCTAGGTGCTGCTCTTTACAGTCCAATAGGGGAAGACAGTAGGCAAAAGGAATATGAAATATGTGGATGAAAAGAGATGGATATAGTTCTGGGAGGGGGAAGGCAAGTGTTATGTATTGGGTTCCCTAGAATGTGAGCCTTCTATAAAGGGAGAGTGGGAGGAGTTGAATGATTTGCTGTCCAGTCAGAGGGGAGAGACAACTGAGGGGTAGCCCAGAAAGTGTTAAGTATCAAAACCTGAGTCATTCTGCACCTTGATGAGATTTTAGGTGGTCCCACTTAGCTGGGGGTGGGGTGGAGGAAATGAGAATATTCTATATAGTTGAATCCAAAAGGAGTTACTGATGGAGAATAGAGAGTTTCCCAGAAGATTGTTTGTTCTCAGAAAATTTTCTTTAAAAAGAGAACTGGTAGGTGCAGTACATGGAAAACACCAAAAATATCACAAAGAATAAAACTGACTTTATTTTGACAGGAAAAGACTTATTTTAGACTTGAAGATTATCCCTGAGTTATCCCTGTCAGGGCACAGGGAGACCATTGACTTATCAGATCAATGATCAGAATTTATATTAAGAAAGAAGAGGGGGCAACGGGGTGGCTCAGTGGATTGAGAGCCAAGCCTAGAGACAGGAGGACCTGGGTTCAAATCTGGCCTCAGATATTTTCTACTGTGTGACCCTGGGCAAGTCACTTAACCCCCATCGCCTAACCCTTACCACTCTTCTGCCTTAGAAGTAATGCTTTACAACCAATACACAGTATTGGTTCTAAGGCAGAACACAAGGGTTTTAACACCACCACCACCACCACCAACAACAACAACAACAACAACAAAGAAAGACTAGTAATGAAGAAAAAAAATATGACATTCAATTAAAAAGATTTAGCCACAAAATATTTTTTTAAATGTTTACTTTCCATCCTGGACTGAATCAAGGCAGAAGAGTGGTAAGGGCCAGGCAACTGGGATTAAGTGATTTGCCCAGGTCACATAGCTAGGAAGTACCTGACTTCAGATTTGAATCCAGGACCTCCTATCTCTGGGTCTGGCTCTCAAATCATTGAGCCACCTGGCTGCCTCTAGCTATGAATTTTTAAATTTTTCAATAGATTTTTAAAAATATGTTTTAAAATAGTTTTTTAACAAAATTTATATTTCTTCCTATTTCCTTCCCCCTTCCCCCTCTCAGAAAGCTATCCCTTATAATACCAACAGAATTTAAAGAGATAGAAGAGGGGAAAAAATTCAACAAAACTAATCTTTGTATTAACACAAACAAATAAGCCACTGTTATTATATTCAGTGCTTTCTATCAATGAACCCTCTCCCCCACCTCTGCAAAGGAACATTAACCCTGGGTTAATTAAGCTATAGAAAATTAGAAATTAGAAATGGGCAACAAAAATGACATCAACACTAATTATGATAATTTTATACAGAAATTAAACCAATGTAAATTAATTGTTACAACAAATAAATCAAAGGAGCTTAGAAATTACCTTAGTCAGAAATTATTTGATGAGAGAGAGAGGGAGAGACAGAGGGAGAGGGAGACAGAAAGGGAGAGGTAGGCAGAGAGGGAGAGAGAGAGAGAGAGAGAGAGAGAGAGAGAGAGAGAGAGAAGAAAAGGAAGAGGGAGAGAAGAAAAGGGAGAGGGAAAGATTGGTAACATTAGGTCAGCGTATAAACTCATCTGTAAATTCTTATGAAAAAACATGATGGATGAGCACTACCATCTCATAAAGAAGAGAGAAGCAGTAGAGGGTAAAAACCAAGTCTAAAGAAAGCTTGGCAAGATATCTAACTAAGCAAAGTCATACCAAGGGCATTTGAGAATGAAAATAGAAAGAGGGCTACATGCAGAAGAAAAATGAAAAATATTTGCAAAAATTATTTTAACACACTTTTCTCCTTCAAGAATAATGGAAACACCACACTTGGACCCTAACTTCATAGTCCCTGAGCTGCTTACAGAGAAAGAGAACAAAGATGGGAAAAACAGCTGGACTGAATAAAGTATATATAGAAGGAGGAAATTTGTGCTGGAGGCAGTACAATTTTGGGGGTGTTGAGGGACCGATTTACAAGGTATCTAAAGGAGGTGAAGATATCAAAATCATTAGAAAATCTCAAATTGCTTTGATTCCAAAAATGTCCTAGAATATATCAACAACTACTGACCTCTATGGTTATTCTACAAATTATGAGTCATTTATATATAAATTTGAGGGCATCTTTGAGGAGAGTACTATAAGGGACCAGGAAACCTTTAGACATGATATTCAGTAATAGACTCCCTCTTACCCATCTTATGAATTAACTGAAATAGATAGAAAATGTAAACTGCCATTGTGCATACTGTTCATCAATTGTGAAAAAACCACTGGACTCAGTAGAACAATGCCCTATCTTAAAAGCTCTTTTACAACAAGGTGCCTTTCATCCATATATCAACATCATTCAAGATTCCTTGGAAGGTATAATAATAGAAAGAACACTGTTCAATAACCTTCTGATAATATACATCGGGCAAAAGATAACTTTTTTTTAAGGGAGATACATGCTTGCCAAAAGTATTCACTGTGATGAAGGAAATCTAGTTGAAAGTCCAAGTCAGGGAGGGATTCCCTGTGGATGCTCCTGTTTTCAAGTAACATTGTTTTGACATTACAAATACTTCTGGAAAGGATCTGTGATCACTCAAAGAAGTACGGCCTGTCCACCCACACAAGAAAGAACAAATAGATGAAGAATATCTGTTGCCTAGGTTTCAACATTCATCTGAAAGGACACAGTATAGAAATTGTCTGATAGTATGTATATCTGGGACAGACATAGATGTACAGTGAATTTGGTCCAGATTTTAAAAGGAAGAAGAGAGTAGGCTAGATTTTTTTTTGATAAATTGCAAAGGGCTTTCATGGACTCCACATTTCTGATAATAGCAAAGACCCATCTTTTCAAAAGAAACTTTTTTTGGCATTGCTATATGGCAATGAGACCTAGAATCCCAGTGCCTTTGAGGAACCAAAGACGATAACCATACAGAGAGCAATGGAAGGAAGTGGAACCTCCCAGGTTCGCTGTCTAGGTGTCATCCATGACTCCTCACTATCTCTCTTCCTTTCTCCCATTCAATCTGTTGTCAAGACCTGTTGACGCCATCTTTCAACATTTCTTAAATATGGTTCCTTCTCTCAGGCATAGTCACTACTCTGATGCAAACCTTTACCACCTCACAGCCAGACCAATGCAAGAGCCTGGTGGTGGATCTGCTGCCTCGTCTCTCCCCACTCCATCCTTCATGCAGTCGTCATAGAGGTATTCCTAGAGCCTGTTACCTCCTACTCTGTAAGCTCCAACAACTCCCTGTTGCCTCCATGATCAAATACAAAATGCCCCTCATCACTAGTCTCTTCCTATTTTTCCTGTCTTCTCACACTTTACTCCCTTCATAAACTGTGATCCAGGAGCACTGTTTTTCTGACTATTCCACCAATAAGACACTCCATCACTCCTCCATCCTCCATGTCTGGAATGCTCTTCCTCCTCAGGTGTACCTACTCACTTCCTTTAACTCCCAACTAAAAACTGATCTTTTATAGGAAATCTTTCCCACTCCTTCTGTTAATTAAATCCTATTTATCCTGTCAATAGCTTTTTGTACCTACTTGTTTGCAGATTGCCCTTTATTAGATTGTGAGTTCCTCCAGGGCAAGGACTGTCTTTTTGCCTCTTTTTATATCCCAGCACTTAGCACAGTGCCTGGAATATAACAGGTGCTTAAAAATGCTGAGTGACTGACTGGAAAGGCACATAGCAGGTGTGAGCAGGCTGCAATATAGAACCTATTAGGAATTCCAAAGAAGAATAAAGGATGCTATCAGAGAATCAGATCACAGAAAGATAAGATGGGCTGGTATTGTGGTAAGGGCAAAGCATTACTGAGTGCTCTATTTGTACCCTCAGTGGGTTGGGAGAAAGTCTGGGAGTTTTGTGAGAGCACATGGATAGGAGGTATACAGGAAGGATGGCAATCTGTATCACTGGAGGGTACTCCCAAATTGATCAGGTCACAGATCCATTGAATATATACATATATATTGCATGTATTTAAGACACATGTAATACATAAGGTGTATGTAAGATATAGATATGTCCACATGGGTTGTCTAAATGTAAAGACAGATATGGTTCCCATGGGGCACAGAGAGGTGTCTCTGAAATCTGTCCCCCTTCCAAGGGAGGCTGTAATTTCTGCCCTGAAGGGAACAAAGAAAAGGGATGTTGCTAGGCATTTGCTTCTTCCTTCATCTAACTCCAAGAGAGACATCAGACTAGAATTATCTATTTGCACTCTCAATTATTGATACTCTAGGGGTACAAGTCTGGTTCAGGAGGAAAGCTGTTGCCCCGGCCATTCTTCAGGATGAAGGTAGCCCTTAGTGTACATGCACTACTTAACTCCTTTCTGCAAAATGCTGGTTGTAAAAATGACCATCACCTAAAGTACATAGTGAGTGTATTTATTTTTTTTATTCAAGTAAATTTCAAACAGAGATTGAAGAAATTACCTGTTATTCTGAAAAATATACATGTATAAATGAGTTCTTTAGCAAGAGGACATTTCAGAACCTGTAAAGAGAGGATACAATCTCACTCGGGGAGGGCTATTCTATGTCTCTATTAGAGGAAAGCTGGAAATCTGGGACACTGAAAATCTGTCTTCTCTTACACGCTTGCAGATTTTCCTTCCATGTGGATATGTCTAGAAGTGTCGCTGCAACCACATATCTCTTTTACTCCACTAGTCCCATAAGCAAGCACATCACATTCTCTCCTACAATCTCGAGTCACAGCTCCTTCCACATATGCAGCCACATTCCAAACACCCTAGTTGGGTTGGAAGCCCAGTTGCATATGTTTACTTCAAGGATCTGTGGTTTTATTAGTGGGGGTGCTCCTTCCTGTGACACAAAAACCCATTTATGCTGAAGTAAACACCTTAACAAACTGCAATGACTGAAAAAAAAAAAGATCCCATGGTGATGAGTTTCCCCAGACTTACCTTGCAAGCTCTCAAATTGCAGACATCATCTATCACTATGACTGTACTTGTGACCCTTCTAACTTATCAAGATCTGCCAAGGCTTGTTATCAGCTAGAGCAGCAGCACCTTCAAAAGACTGAGGTCATCTTTAGGCAGAGATGAGGTATTGGAATAGTATTAACACACTGTCATATAATGGAGAGAATAATGGCTCTAGAGTCAGGGGGCCTGAGTTCAAATCCTACCTCTGAGACTACTTCTTGACCTTGGACAAGTCACTTAACTTCCCTAGTTCTCAGTTTTCTTGTTTGCAAAATGAGGGAATTAGATTAAATGGTCTATCAGGTCCTTTCTAGGATTAGATCTGTGATCCTATGAAATTTGTTTGTTTGATTCATTCCTACATGTGGGGAACCATCCAGCTGCCCTCACACTCATACTTTTAGAGCAGGATTCTTAACCTTTTTTGTGTGTCATGGACTCCGTAGCAGTTTTCTCAGAATGTCTTCTGAAATGCATAAAATAAAATATATAGGATTACCAAAGAAGTCAGTTATAATAAAATATAATTATGAAAATGCTCTTTAAAATGAGTTCATAAACCCCAGGCTGAGATCCCATGCCTCAGAAGAACAGGACTATGGTAGATATCATTAAATTCTTGACTCTCAATTGAATCTATGATCTCTTAAATTTGGGAATTCCCTCCAATGATACAGATTGCCATTCATTCATACCTACCTTTCCTATTAGACTCACATCTCTGTCTCCAAAAAGTTTGCCTCAGAAGGTCAACATATGCATATATGTACATATGAGCACATACAACCACATGCATGTTTATACGTTCACACATGCACATGTGTCTGTTGCTACCCTGTGTGTATATATGTTTGAATACACATGTGACTTATAATGTGCCTTACAGCTGCACATATGTACACCTATATTCAAGTGTTCTTTTCTTACTGGGACTGCAGGAGAAATTGGAACATTTTACCTCCGTGGATGCGTTTCCTTCCCATCCTTTCCAGTAAAGTAGCCGGGCTCAGATTCACATAAAGAACCACATGTTAATGTCATAGCCTCACATTATCTGGGTAAATGCCAAGCAGCACATCAGAGTTAGTAATGAAGCCTCCATTGACAACTCAGTCAGCCTTCTGACTTCCCACTTTATGGCTCCCCACTCAGGCTGACATTATACTTCAGGATCTCAGCAGAGAGCTGAATGCAATAGCTTACACATCCTAATAATCAGGCACTCCGAAGAGCTGGTGGAGGGGTCCATTTTTTTCCCTCTGAGTTGTAGTGTGCACCTTGTGTGTCTTCTGGGATTATGCATCTGGAGAAGTGGTTCTGCAGATGGTGCCGAGTGTGAGTCTTCTCCTTTAGAGGGGGACAGAAGGCAAGTGAAGGGGGCCACTGTCCAGGTAGAAGGTATAAGCAGACAAAGCTGGTCCAGGGGGAGGGGTCCAGGGTATTCGTAGGAAAAGATGAGAGCAAAGTTTAAATCCAGGGAGAATTGGATGTTCTAGAAAAGTCACAATGCCAATTCGTGGCAAGACTTTGTATGTGTTTGTTGATAGGATCAACCTTTAAAGACTAAAAACAGGCTCAGGAGAGTTCATAGTTAAGAATTTGTGTCCATAGACAAACTTGATTAAATCTTTATTCTTTTCTGTCTTGTTGGATCCCAAAGCACAACTCTGGGAATAGGGGTTGATGGGTTTCGACTAATCATTCTCCTAAAATTCCTGAGAAATGAGGAAATTGATGAAGGTTCATCAACATATATCAGAGATGGGTCTCTTTCTATGTATAAAGGATAACATAAGAAGTTATTTTGCTCCTTCCATCCTATGAACCAGGCCCTTGTGTTCTGCTTTATGAGGGCTGGTTCATCAGCTGGAAGAGGATTTGAGATCACCACAATCTCAATCTCAGAAGCATCACTGCTCAGAGGAAAACACTTTGGAAACTAGAAGTTGTGGTTTTCATCTCACCACTCACTACTTTTTTTTTTACCCCCAAATACTTTGCAATAGATTTCATTAGGATACATAAATTTTAGGTGTGAATTTTTTTTCATTTCTCAGCATCAGGGCTGAAAGCTTATGACAGGATCACACATTTAGGGAGCATTTGGTGCCAAATGGTAGGGGAAATAGTCAGGAAAGTCTTATCACCTTTTCTGCCTTTAACAAGTTCACATGAACTTTCAAAATAAATCAAATGGACATAATTTTAATAGGATTGTATTTGTATTTAATAGGATTTTTGTATTTGTATTTAATGGGATTTTTAATAGGAAAGGACCTTAGGTAGCAATTAATTCAGTCATCTCATTTTCCTGATGAGGAAGCTGAGATGCAGAGAAGTAAAATGAGTTGCCTAAACTCACACAGGTAGAAGTAACAGTCCCAGGATTTGAAATCAGGCCTATAGGCTCCAAATCCAGTGTTCTTCACTGTTTCACCCTCACTTTTACAATGACTCAATCTTTTATTTTTTTTTAAATTCTTACCTCCCATCCTAGAATCAATACTATGTATGGGTTCAAGGCAAAAGAGTGTTAAGGGCTAGGCAATGGGGGTTAGGTGCCTTGCCAGGGTCACGTAGGTGGGAAGGGGCTGATGCCACATTTGAACCCAGGACCTCCTTTCTCTAGGCCTGGTTCTCAATACATGGAGCCATCTAGCTGCTCTATAGGAACTCAATCTTAAGTGCAAAAGGAAAGTTAAAATATGCCTAGAATAAAATCTGAGCACCTTCAAAATCTTTAGCTCATAACAACTCCTTACACTATAGACTTTCAATATTTGCCCAATTAAACTAGTAGAGAGATTATTATTTAACTAATCTTTAATGTTCTCTGATACTATTTTTCTGAGAATTTTGCCCATTATAATTCTAAAGCATTGAAAAGGTAGTGAATCAAACAAACAAAGGAAATGAGAGATGTTTTCTGGGAACAAAGAGATTGACCAGACAACAGCAGATGATTGCTTATTATTTCAATTAACTAAAATATGCATCGATGAGTTTCTGTTCTAAACAAAATTACTTGAATGGAAGATGAAAAACTAAACTAATATAGAGAAAAACCTGATTATGAAGGCAAATCTTGTAACAATTTGTGAAGATCAGCTGACTGAATAATTATAAAGGAAGATTCCTGTTGTGAGAATGAGGTTCCTTCTAGAATCAGATTTTGGGGATCATAATTAAAAGGTTTTAGGAGACCTTGATCCTGCAAAAGTATCTAGGTAGAGAAATGTCAACTCTACCTTGGACCACAAATTTATATAGCTTTGTAGATTAAATTGAACTTCATTGACATGCACCTGGAACATTCAGGTGCTGAGGACTGTTTGTAGAGTTTAGGTACAACATTTCATTTGGCCCATATTGCTAAGGGAAAGAGTTTCTACATTTTGTAACAAGAGCTCTGCATTGGGTTTCTGAATGGAGTATGGAGTTTTTAAAGATGGAAGTCAAAGAGAACAGCTGAGAGAGGTAAATGGGTTATAGGCTTAGAACTGCAAAGAACAATCTAAGGTCTTTTTTCTGCAAATGTGGAGAACTGAGGCCCAGAGAAATGAATAGACATGTTCAAAGTCTAAAAATGAGTAACCACCATATTTGCCTCCCAGGCTTTTGGTTCCACATCTAGCACTCATTTCCACTATCCAGTTGATGGGACTGAATTTAACTCAACGAAGCAAACATTTATTTAAGGCCCAGTGTGGGCAAAGGATTGTGTTATTTGTGGGAGGGTCTAGGATAATATTGAGCTCTGGTTTTTGCCTTGCCTACAGACAAAGAAGAATGAATCTTCTTATGAATCTGAGTGCCTGAACTGAACTTCTTTGGACTCTTTTGGAGGGTTTTGTCTGGCCTACAGAACAAAGAGGGGTTGGAGATACCTCGCTTGGAAAGAACTTGCAGGCGAACAACTCCCACTGAGTGTTTATTATATTTGGATTTATTTCTCCTCTTCTTCCATTGTTATGATTAAACAAGTATATGTCATATTCTAGACATATTTTTCTGAGTAAACTCCACTGAAACACAACATCTGTAGGAAGAAGAGCAGAACTTTTCCATTGGGCAAGGGCATGGAGCCATGAATCTGATTGGATAAAAATGCACACCTGAAATTCAGACTGAGGAAATGAGTTGTTCAATCTTTTTTCAGTCATGTCTAACTCTTTGTGACTCTATTTGAGGTTTTCTTGACAAAGATACTTCAGTGGTTTGCCATTTCCTTTTCCACCTCATTTTACACTTGAGGAACTGAGGCAAACAGGGTTAGAAGACTTAGCAAGAGTCACACAGCTAGTGTCTGAGGCCAAATTTTAAGTCAGGAAGATGAGTCTTACTGATTCCAGGCCAAATATTCTACCCACTATGACGCTTAACTGCCTTGAGGAAACAAATATTGCCAATCAAAA
The DNA here is from genome assembly GCF_016433145.1 of Gracilinanus agilis. Classification (NCBI taxonomy): domain Eukaryota; kingdom Metazoa; phylum Chordata; class Mammalia; order Didelphimorphia; family Didelphidae; genus Gracilinanus; species Gracilinanus agilis. The sequence continues at coordinate 122,970,439 of NC_058130.1, read as the reverse complement.
AAGGGGAAGAAGTAGAAGAGAAAAGTAGCTAGCTCTCTGTAGTCACAGAGAGCTTGATATTCCCAGAGTGCTCTCTGAACTTGGAGTGTATAACCCTTGGGATGACGATGTGGTAGCCAATATCTATCCTTATAAATGAAGAGGTTCAGATACCTAGTGGTTAAATGCATATTAAAGAATCATAGAAATAAGCAATTGGAAGGAAATTCAGAGAACATATACCCTGGGGCTTCTACTTGAACAAGAATCACCTATATTGAAAGAGAGAGAGAGAGAGAGAGAGAGAGAGAGAGAGAGAGAGAGAGAGAGAGAGAGAGACAGTGTGTCTGTGTGGTCTGGCCATCCTGCCTCCTCATACAGACCTCAAGTTAAAAGGAGTCCTTGGTTGAGAGTCAGGTCTAGAGACGGGACGTCCTAGGTTCAAATCTGGCCTCAGACACTTCCCAGCTGTGTGACCCTGGGCAAGTCACTTGACCCCCATTGCCCACCCTTACCACTTTTCCACCCAGGAGCCAATACACAGAAGTTAAGGGTTTAAAAAAAAAAAAAAAGGAGTCCTTGGCTTCCTGAGACAGTCCATTCTACTTTTAGATATTTCTAATTGTTAGGAAGTTTTTCTTAAACATAAATTCATCTTTGTAATTTCTCATTATGCCTAGTTCTTTCCTTTAGCATCATAAAGAACAACTCTAATCCTTCTTCCATATGCTAGCCAGTCTGGCAAATATTTGAAGACAACTATCACATCTTCTCTAGGCTAAATATCTCTAGCCCCTGTGATTCATTTGATGTGGCATGAAATTTGGACCTCTCATCAACTTTCTTTTATATATGCTTCCATTCATCAATATTTTTTTATCCTTGTTTCTAAAATATGGTACTAAGAACTCCAGGACTGAATACAATTCTTCCAATGTGGTTTGCCCAGGGCATGTTAAAGTGTTGGTGGTTGGATGGTCTCAGAATTCTGGGCACTAGACTTCTCTTAATGCAGTCTGAGATCTTATTGTTTTATTGGCTGGCATATCATACTGTCGATCATAGTCAGTTTGCTGTCTAACCCTAACTCCACATCTTTCTCAATTGACCAATTGGTATGAAGATGAGACCCCTCTCCTCCTTTTATAAATTATTTGTTTCAATGTAAATATATTATACCTGACCCTTTTGCATTTTATCTCAGTAGATTTGATACATCATTCCAGCCTGCCAATTTTTTTTTTAATCTTGTCTCTGTCCCTCAACATGCCTTAGCTCCACCTCCCAGGGTCAAGTCATCTTCTAGTTTGATAAACATGCCATCTTGCCCAAGGAAATGGGAACAAGGTCTCTTCTTTTTCCTAATCAAGCAAAACACATTTGAATCATAGCTAAGATAATAATGATAATAATGTCATACTTATGGACAAATCTTAAAATCAGGGTTAACCGAAGGTCCATGAATTTGTTTCCTTTAAAATAATTTTTTTGGATAACTGTTGCAATATAAGTGGCTTCCTTTATAATCTTATATATTTTATCTTAATCATTTAAAAGCATTATTCTGAGAAGGAATCCACCAACTTTCTGAAGGGGTTCATGACACAAAAAGATTAAGAACCCTAACTTTTAATGCTAACAATTGACATTTTTTTCTAAAACTTTAGTAAAGGGTTTTACGTAAAAATTCATTATTATTTCATTTGAGTCTTAGAGTCAACCTTCTTACCTAAGTTCTAGAGGCATTTTCATTATTGTTTTTATATGAGTCAACAGAGGCAGAGAGTTAAAATGACTTTCACAAGGTCATGCAAATAAATGGGAAAGTTGGGATTTGGACAGTGATCCTTGGTCTCCAAAAGGAGGATTCTTCCCAGTATTTCTTTTTTTTTTTAACATTTATTAATATTCATTTTTAACATGGTTACATGATTCATGCTCCACCTTTCCCCTTCAACCCCCCCTCCTGCACCCCCACCCACCCATGGCCGATGCGCATTTCACTAGTTTTGTCATGTGTCCTTGATCAAGACCAATTTCCAAATTGTTGGTAGTTGTATTGGTGTGGTAGTTTCGAGTCCACACCCTCAATCATGTCCACCCCGACCCATGCGTTCATCTTCCCAGTATTTCTGTCATAGACATAGAAGGAAATACAAAACACAAAGTAATTAAATATTACTTTCAGTATAAGGAAGAGCATCTGGCTTTTGAGGAGTGGTCTTAGGAGCGGGAATAGAGAGTGAAGTTGCAGGTTAGCTGGGCTTTGAAGGAAGCTCTTTGTTTAAGGTAAACAGAGGTTAAGTAATTTGCCCAGGGTCATAAAGCCAGGAAGTATTAGAACTTTGGAAGGCCAAATCTTCCTAAGGATGAATCTAGTGTTCTATTCATGAGGTCTCACTGCCTTTTTATTTGATGCTATGAGGCTCTATCACCTCATTTTATAATAATGTAAAGCTCTCCCAGGTATTTAGAATAGAAAACAGATTAGAGAGAGTGATTTGTTCCCTGTTAAACTACTAGTAATTGGCAGAATGGGGACTCAAACTCAGGTCTTATGACTCTTAACTCAGTGCTTTCTTTTTCAACTAATGGTCATAATAGGATCTCTAAGAGAGTGAAAATTGGGATTAGAGATAGAAAGCCACCTGTCAATCCTTTCATTTTACAAAGGAGAATACAAAAGCCCATCAAAGTTAAATGACTTGCCAAAGTTCACATAAATAGTAAATTATAGGACAGAGAAGTCAATCCTGGGTCCTCTAATGTCAAATTCAGATTTCTTTCCACCATACCATCCTGAGAAAGCAAATGGCTGTCCTTCCACTCACTCCCCCATGTATATATTTAAACCCATCGAAAACAAAACATACTGACAGCTGGCACTTTAGAAATGCCAGTTCTAGTGCCCCCACAGTAGAAAACTTTTTTCCCCTGGATATATTTTCCCTTTCTTTATTTTTTCTTCTTGGTTTCTGTTTACTTGTTGGTTACATTTCCTACTAAGTGAACCATTTGAAAGTGAAACACTGCCGTGAACTGAGCTGAACAGCAAACAAAAACATGCCTAGAGCAACACACAGGTTTTTAATTTTTCTAACTTGCATCTCTCTCTGCTGCCTGCCTGTGATGGAGGCGGCTACAAAATCCTCGTTGATAAACAATGACACAACACTACTGGAGTGAATTTCCAAAGTCTGAACTTCTAAAGTAGTTGGCAGAGATATCACTCTTCTATTGTGGTGACACTTTAACCTCCCAATCTCTCTTTGTTGGTCTGTTCTGTCTTGCTATCAAATACTCAAATTACTATCATCCTATCCATGATGCAGATCAAAATCTATTCATGTGTCCTTCATGAATATGCCCTTGACCAGGTCCTCCTCTCATTTCCCCACCAGGAATCCTCCCGACATGTGGGAAGCTTTCCTTGGCTTCTTTCAGTATCACAAAAATATCAAAGGAGCACATGAGGTGTTCTTTGGCCATCCTAGCTAACTAGCTCATCTTCCTTTTCATTCATACATTTCTTTGATGCCATCTTTCACTCGACTTTGACTTTATAATTGCTTATTTTTAATGTCTTTCAGCCTGCTGATGCTCACCATGAGTCTCTGTCCATTGATATTTGAGTGGTTTTAAAATTTTAATCATTCTATCACATTTCTATAGTGTCTTAGGATTTATTTATGAAGCATTTTCTCTGCAACAATTCTATGAGGCAAAAATGGCAAGTACTATTGTCATTGTTCACAGAAGAAAAATCTGAAATAGTGGGGTTTACTGACTTCTCCAGCTAGTGTATAAACCTAGGTATGAACCATGCTGCTTCTTCTGTAGGGCTGGTATATATACTCAAGAAAGAGATAACCTGCAATTTTAGGAAAGAGACCAATACCATCTCCTCTTTAGACAACTTTAATTCTCTTGGAGTGGATGCCTTCTTCCAATTTCTCTTAAGCCCTGCACAACATCTCTTCCCAATTTTCTCAGGCAGAAGGAATATTGGCAAAGATTGCAGGAGCCAGACATTTCCAGAAAAGGTCTTTTATCTTCTCATCTCTTCCTCTTGCACCTTGATAAGTTTCTGTTGATGAAAACCGAAATGTGCTTATGACAGCCAAAGTCACAGAGAGAGGATCATGTTTTCACTCAACTATCAAGGCTCGATGAATTGGCGGGTGTTGCTAACATGTGCCAAATACATCTCTCGGCCCACTTCACCACTAACAGGTGTTCACAGGCTAGTGAGGCTGTAAAGTGGGCCCTTTCTCCCCAATTTTCCTGTCTTTCACTTGTCACAGTTTTGACAGTCTTTTCACAGTTCTTAGTCACAGAGTTTTAAACACTACTGCATAGCAAGTTAAAAACCCCTAAATGAAGGAACTCGAGAATTCCTTTTTAACATTTGTTTGATAATAACATATAGGTTTGCATGCCTTCTACTAGCAATGTGTTTGGTTTACTGGCTTGAGTATTCACTAACCAGGGGTCAGCAACGTATGGCTCTCAAGTCATATCTGGCTCTACCTCCCAACCTGCCAGTCTGGGCAGAGCCCCAGGATGTGCCCCAGGGGGGCCTTCAGCCCCCACCCCATATTCCAGCTCCTTCTGCCTCCATTCTCCTCCTTCCATGTGCGTTTATGGCTCTGACGGCCAAAAAGGTTGCCGACCCCTGCACTAGACTATAAGTTCTTTAGAACAAGGACTATTTTTTTCTTTAACTTTTTTTTTCCTTATTATATTGTGGCCCATAGTAGATACTCACTAAATATTTGTTGAATGAATTGAAGTCCACATAGAAATTAGCCTTGGTTTCATTCTATTAATAATCTGGACCTTGATCTTTACAGGAAGCTTGACTGTAATTGGTAGGCCTTGATAAAACATCTTAATATTGCATATCTCAGCTACCTGGAAATATTAATTCCTCTGCAGAAAAAGAGGCCAGTTTTCTTTTAGTTATTAAAAGCCTTTCAGTAATTATACTACCAAGGTCCTGGGTTTCAGCCAGTGTAAAAGTCCCTGCCATTGTCTTCACAATCTATTTTCAACAGTAAGACTGTTACTCTGATGAACTTTCCCATTTGTATTTTTTTTTAAATCACATATATGGTATCAGCACTTGCATATGTGGACACCATATGTTTCAAAGATATTTCAGATTGTTGTACTTATGGCAAAATTTGTCGTTTTAGTTCTTGCACTTTGGCCATTCATCCCCCAATATACACACGTATGCACAGACACACTCACACTTTTGGGGTTTGTGTTCTAGATATAGCCTGTTTAACACAAAATGTTGAATTTAATTCAGATAAATAAACCCGTGATGTGCCAGATGAAATGGAAGAAAGGTTTTTCCTATTGGGGTTCTCCGGAAAGTGGGAGGAGGAGCTTCCACACATACACACACTTACTTTTCCAGTAACTTCCCATATTTCTTTTGAATGCCTCAGTAGTTGTGCAGGTTGACTGAGATAGGATAATTATATTTCATCTTTCAGGGCATGACCTGATCACTGCAGGGGTGGGGAAGGAGCTCCTCCCTCAGTGAACAGGATTGTTTGGGTGGCCAGGTATACTAATTGGGGTGAGAGGTTACTGAAACCCTATGAAGCATCAGGCATGGGCAGCTGCTCTGTGCTGGGGAGTAGATTTGATGGAGCAGTGGTCTGATCTTGGGTGGCAGCTCCAAGCTATGATTACAGATAATGCTATTTTTAAGGGTTTTTTTCCCCCTTAAAATTCTACATTGCCACCTCCATCATTTTCCAGCAAAGTGAGCAAAACTTCCCATTTTATCAAACATTATGGATAATGGCTTTTCTGCACAGATCTCAGAGCAGCTTAAATCAGTTTTATAAATAAATAGCTCAAATGTGCTTGCCCACTTTTCCTCCATAAAAGAATGTTATTAGCAAAATCAGTGTAATTTGTAACCATACCTTAAAGCTTGGGACACATGCTTGGTGGGTAAGCAAGTTGCTATTTTCAAAGGTGCCTTAAAGATTTTGCATCCTTTAAGGCCTCTCAAGTTGATATGACCTTTATTTTAAAGAAGAGGAAACTGAGAGGTACAGGCAAGAACATGGGGCCAGGTCAAGGGCAGAGTGCAAACTAAAGCTCAAATTTCTTTATTCTGAGCCTGATTTAGATTGCTATGATAATTACTGTCAATATTAGTCCCAATTATGACGTTAGCTATAGGACATTCAAGCTGGGAGTCAGAAAATTAGAAAAAAAATTCTCTTTTAAAATACTTTAATAATTAGCTAAATAAAAAACTTATCAAAAGTGCTAGAGGTAGCAGGTGAAATGATATAGTAATTGTAAAGGTGAATGTCAGTTTTTATTGTGACAGGCTGGCAATCCTTACCCTAGTCTTGCCTTCTACTGCCTGGTATCTCCTTTTTCTAGAATTTGTTGGGGAAAACCCTCCATGCTAGCAGCTGCCATTTTGGAAGCAACTTTTCATATTGGTGCCTACCTGCCTCTTGTGACTTAGATAATGGGAAATCAGTTAAAAGAATTGGAGCAAGGATTTGCCAACCCCCTCATAAAACATCTGATCTTCTTCAAATTTCCAAAGTTATACAGGAGTCCCATCCAACAAATGATCAAATCAGGGCTGGGGCAAACATGTGGTTGCTCTGGGACTCAATTTCCTCAACTTTCTGCCCTGAGCCACTGAACTCCAATTATATCATTAATAAATACTCAGACCAATCCTGACCCACCAGGCTGCTCCCTACCTTTATGACATTCGTCCTTCCTCCTATGATGATGCTTTGCATTTTTCCCTAACTAGGTCCTAAAGTCATCATCCTCTTTTTAGTTCCTACTTTGTACTCTTATCTATTATTTCATAGTCTCCATGCCCAAGGTCCTGGAAATTTCTCTTCTTAATCACCTTGTCTTTTCTCCAATCTAGCTTCAGATTATGCCAGGAAGATCTCAGCGGGCTCATGTTTCAATGATTAGAATCTTTATTCTATCTATGATCCACATAAGCAATAAGCCCTAACCACCAAAGCCTCTCTGGACTCAGGTTCTTGCAGGATGCTCTTCCCCAACTGTCTTTTTTTCTCCATACCCTTATTAACCCATTGGCTTGATAAGTGCAGAAGAGTATAGGCAGATGGGAAAGAGATGGATATTTTGGGTACCCTCCTTCAATGGAGGATCTGGGATGAGCTTTCTTTCTGCTGTCCTTCCTATCCTCACCAATGAGAGGGAAGGCCCTAGGGACACCTAAAAAGTTATTGGAGTTTTAGATTATCTATTATTTTGTATCTTGTCTATTCTCTTCATTAGACTCAACTATCAGCCTCCATGAAGAAACATTTTCATGTGCCAAAGGACTACTTAATTCTTGCCAATGATGATTAATTTTGTGCCCTAACAAGGTTCGATAAGTCTACTCTCTCTGAAGAGCAATTACTAAAGGATGCTAAGGGTTATCAATGTTGTATATGGGCCTGACTACCAGTTAACCCTGAAAATCCCTCTGTAAATCTCTAAAACAAATTAGATTTTCTGTTCAGTTATTACCCTAGAACTGTTTTCTACCTATGTCAGAAGATTTTCCAGTTTTGTTTACTGTAGGGGGTTACCTAAGTAACTTTTGAAGTGGATATAAGACAGGTTTTGAGGCTGAAGTGACAACTACAGATTTTGATTTCTCTAAGAAGTTTGTGCAGAACTGTCTCAAATAAAATACTCACTAGTCTTAACAGCTTGTAGACATGATCAGATGAAGCTTTTCCAATGCCCTTTTTGATTTTTACAAGTGGGCAAAGTTAGAAGCCCTTGGGAGGCTTGTTTGGCAAGCAAAGTTTATTTACAAAGATTTGTTAGTATGATGACTATTATGTTACAGTATATAATACTGAATTATTTGCTGTGGCTCCAGAAGGTAGACCTACATGTAATGGTCACAAAGGATACAAAGATCAACCTAAAAATTTTCTAACTAGAATTGTTCCAAAATTGACAATGCTTTTTAGATTGTGTGCTTTGACATCTTATAGTCTTCAAGCAGAGTACAAATAACCATCTTTCAGGGATGCTGAGTCTTTTTTGTGATTTAGGTGGTGAGTTAACTAGATTACCTCTAAAATCCTTTGCAACTTTAGAAGTCAGTATCATTTTTTAAAAATTACTGAGTTGAATAATATATATAATATAATTCAACTTTATTAGTGTCAATGGTTCACAATTACATAGCACTCTGTGGTTACAAACATTTTATAATCATTATCTTACTTAATCCCAAGTAAGATATGAGTATTATTAACTCCAATTTGCATAATAACATAAGAAAAAATAAGAAAAGTTGAGTTGCTTGTTTAAGGTCACATACTAACTAGTAGAATCAAGACTTAAGACCAAGTCTAGAGCTCATTCTTTTACTTTTCATGGTCATTTATATCAGAGTAGTATTTGATTTGAACCCAGGTCCTAACTCCTGAGCCAGTGGAACAATACTCCCCATGTTATTTCCCTTGAAATTCATCTCATTTTTCCAAATCAGGACATTTCTAGTGTTTCCTGTTAGAGGCAGAATGAAAAGATCATTCATCTTGGTAAACTTTGGCAAGCCGACCAGTAAACTTCTTGACAGCAAACTAGTATGTTATCACTGGCCTAAGTCAAAAGGCCCTGCCATATTTGGTGCATAAATCTGAATAAATCAGACAGAATATAAGTACTAGAAGGGATCAAGAGATATATATTTCAATTTCTTCATTTTGCAAGCAAGGAAACAGAACAAAATCCTTAGAAAATGACTCATCCAAGGCCAGTCTGATGGTGGCATTATTAGAACTAAAATCTAGACCAGAGTAGTACCCTTTAGTTGACCTCTCTGAAAAGCCTTAGTTTCTTTTCTAAAATGAGGTTAGTACCTGAATTAGCAGCCTCATGATTTTGTTGTGAGGAGCTCATATATATTGAAGTAACTAAGTAACTAAAGAGTAACTAAATAAACGTAAGGAATTTGTTAGTCCTTCAAAATTTCCCATAGACTCCAACAGTGTCAGGTACATAATATGGATAGGATTAGCATAGTTGGAAAAGGGCTGAATCTACATAACAATGTGTTATGACTCTTAAATGTTCAACATAGGATTATTAAAATAGCTTGACCAAAAAGAGAGTAAGGGTCATTTTCTTATCTTGTGTTTTTTTTTACTGCCCCTATATGTTCGATGGCTTTAAATCCCCTTTCTTCCCCAGACAAGACTCATACATCCTATTTTCTTCTCTGAGAAATTTATTCACTACTGTGGGAGGGCAGGTCTGGGTAAAAAGAAATGTGTAACCATACTTTGTCCATTTTCCCTGCAGGTATCCACAGCTTTAAAGTTAGATCATTCTTGTCCTGGAACATCTGAAGGTCTCTTACTTCTATCCTCCAGATCTGGGTAGTCCATAGGGGTGGTTGGATAGTCCATAGGGAATGAATAGCTGATTTGTAGAAGTTACCATTTTCATCATTATCACCATTATTGCTTCTTTGATCCTACAGGAGAGGCTTTTCCTACAGGGTCCACCAGTATGACTATCCCCCAAGATGCAATGCCTGAGGACAATAATAATAGCAATTCATATTTCTTTAGCATTTTGGGTGCACATTTCTCAGTAATTCTGTAAGGAGGAAAGCAAGTAGTGTGAAGTGTTATTAATCCCATTTAAGGATGAGAAAATGGAGGCTAAGAAAGGGTGAAGTGATTTGTTCAAGGTGAAAAACTCAGTAAGTGGCAGCAGCCAGACTTCAACAGAGGTCTTCTAAGACCAGCACCTTGAATACACTTTCAAATACTAGAGGCTCTGAGTCAGGTTACTTTGATATTCAATCATTCATTTAAAAAATTATTAATTTCCTGTTGGTCTGTAGAGCAAATCATCCCCCTCTCCCTTACTCTACTTAATTCTATTGTTTTCTCCTATAGACAGCTTGTTTGTACATAATTATTTGCAATGTTGTCTCCTTCATTACATTGTGAATTCTTTGATGGACAGGGTGGTCTTTTTTTTTTTTTTAATATCAGCATTTTTTATACTAGCACTTTTTATACCTGGTATAGAGTAAGTGCTAATAAATATTTATTGACTGATTTATTGACTTTCCCTTTGATTGGAGAGTTGTGACTAGAGAGCCTGCCTCATGATAGGTACTTAATAAATGCTTATTCCCTTCTCCTTAGAGGTCCAAAAGTTTCACTGACTCATTTTTCCATTCTATAATCTGTAAGAGATAGTGGAATAAGCATCGTCAGTGTTGGATCTGTAGCCAGAGAATATTTTTTTCAAAAGTGGCTTCCTTTGCCCTATGTGACAAGTTACTCTGGGTCTGCAGGCTCTTCCCTTCTTAGAGATGTCAAACTCTCTGCCAACAAATGTACTGCTAAACTGAGTGAGACTAGAACCAGACTAAATTGCAATGGAAATGTTTAACACAATAAATAAAAATACAATACAATATGGACCATGTTAATTTGTGGTTTAAATCATATTAATTTGTGGTTTTTTAGTCAATATGTAGGCAGTTTGACACCACTGAACAAGATGGCCCTTCTATTGCCAAATCTTGTTCTTATGACAAGAAGCAGGGAAACCTACTTTCCAGGTGAACGAACTCAGCGAAGTCACTTTTGCCTCAGTTTCTTTATTTGTAAAATGGGGCTAGAATACTCACCCCAGCTCCCTGACTTGGTTCCTATTAGGAAAAGCTCTTTGTAAACTGTTAGGCATCTTGGAAACGGAAGCTATTATTATTGTTAGTCGTGTGTAACCTATTTTCCCTCCGCTCCCCTCCCCCCAACCCCAGGCCAGTTTTCAGGACCTCCAAAAGCCAACAATCTCCTTTCCTTATTCTTTCCCACCCTCCCGGCATTAAGCACGTGCCTCCTCTCCCTGGCTCTGGTAGCGCCTCCTCCCTTCGCGCCTGCCCCTCCCGGCCACCGTCCCTGCCTCGCGCTCACTTATGCCGATGACCATCTGGAGGATAGTCCCCGGGCCGGGATAATAGCCAAGCTTCATAGGCCGCCGCGCCGTCCAGTACACGTAACCGCCAGCCCCCAGCAACCCTACTCCCGATAAGAGACGGCAGCTCAAGCATCCGCTCATTAACTGGTTCTTGGATGGAGCTGTGTCTGGGGCTGAGGCTGGCGTTGCGGGGGGCGAAGACGAAGTGGTGGCAGCCATCACGACGGGGGAGGGGCGAGGAGCAGAGAGCGACCCTCGTAGCCGGCGGTTTCCAAGTGGAACCCACGACACAATGATACCGGAAGTCGAGCCGCTATGGGAGCTGCACAGGAAGTGGCCTTAGTGGTTCGATGGGAAATGTAGTTTTCCCTCCACGGACTGGAGCTCTCTAGAAGCCTTACGGGAAGTGAGCTACTGCTGTAGGAAGAGGCGGTGCCTTCTATTTGTATTTAAAATTCCTTCCTTTTCCGTCTTATAACTTTTGTCTTAACTTCTAAGACTATTGTTCCTCACTACCCCACCAACCCCAGAAAAAGGAAACCAAACCTTGTATTTATGGTTCCACTGATTTGGAAATCATGCCTTCCTTTTTTAGAAGAGGAAATTCTTGAGAAGAAAGGCGATTTATCCAGGGTCACACCTAAGAGGCGGCATAATTCCGGATTCAAACCCCAAACAGTTAATTTCTTAAGCTTTTTATCACATCCCTGTCTTAGCTTTCTTTTCTTCTATCTCCCTTGGGTCTGTTCCTAAAATGAAATGGAGCTTAGATAATCTCAATATTGTAACCTAGTTTTTATATTTAGACTTTTAACACTTTATCCCAAATTTACAAAGATAAGTACCTCTATTTACACTTTAGATTCTTAGCTACTGAAAACTAGCCTATTTGTTGGTCATCACGTGTATGATCAGAGCTAGTGTGCTACAGTGCAAAAAAAACATGACTCACTCCACTGTATCTCCCCGGTTTCAACTCCAAGGAACAAGATGGTGCTGTCATGTTAAGTTCATCACTCTTTAATATCATCTACACCCAGCTAACTCAGGCCTTTGACTGACACTATTTCCCTCAGCCTTCCTTTCTCCCCTTTGGAGAGCTGGACTGCAGAGTATTGAATTCCTCCCAGGAAAGCCTTCTTTTTTACAGGGCAGACAGAAACAGAAGTTGGCCCCACTCCGTTCAGCACTTGTTGCTCTTTTTGGTTTTACTACCACAGAAGAAGATTCCTTCAACCCTGTATCCCCATTTCCCTCCTCCCCACTTTTCCTTCTTCCTTTTGATTATTGTCTTCCTTCCATTATAAGCTCCTTTAGAGTAGGGAATCAGTTTCTTTTTATTAATTGTAGCTCTAGCTTTTAGCACAGTAACAGGCACATACGAGGTGCTTAATAAATGTTTATTGATTTGGCCTAAAGTAGTTAATGCCAGTGGTGCAGTAAGAAAGTGGATTAAATTTCTGGTTGGAATCACAGTTCTCGGACTTACTGCTTGATGGATCTTGGGCATTTCATTTCCCCTTCCTGCACTTCGATTTCCTCTTCTGTAAATGAGATGATCTCTTTTAAGGTCCTTCTGAGCTTTAAGCCTGTTGTCCTATGACCCAGATTCTAGTTCTGTGCTAAATGATGGAAATATAAAATGAAATTAAGGTAAGAGCCCACCCCTCTCTTCAAGGACTTTATAGTTAGGGTGAGAATTGGACATAAACATAATATGTATTGCATATATTTTATCTGCACGTAGTTGTTGACATGTTCACTCCTTTAGAATATGAACACTTTGAGTACAGAGACCCTGTTTTTTCCTCTATATTTTGCCTTTCTTTATATGGCCAGTGTTTAGCTGAGTGACCTATACAGTGAGAACCAAATAAATATTGACCTTAAATCTATTTCTTTCTCACCCTAATTCTGTTTCTATTTACATATCTAACCCTAATAAGTGCAGCCATTTCTGTTTAGTATTTTGTGAATTCAAGGCTCAATATATTTTGAGGTCAACATATATGTGTGTAATTGGCAAGTTTTACTATGTAAATATTATACTTATACTAGAGGTGGTGGAAAATAAAATTAATAGTAAAATTATTTAGGAAATTTCTTTTAATGAAATAATGTACCATCTAAAATTTCACAGCACATCTAATGAAACTCCTGGCATGCTGGTATGGCAGACCTATGGCATACCCTTTGAAAACCACTGCTTAAAGGAAAAAATATTTATGAAAAATAAAAAAAAGATCAGCCTTTAAAGTTTTTTGTTGTACTAACTGAAATGTTTTAAAAGAAATAACCAGAAAACACCATGAGATTTTGCTCTTTCTGAACGTTTCAGGTAATTCCATGAGTTAAAAGACATAGTCTGCTATGAAATCCTGCCTTTCTTTATACCCTTATCAAGGAGACTATCAATGTGGCTGCATATCATGCTCACTAAGATTATATGGAGATGAGAATATTAATATATATATATATATATTGGTAGTTCTTTTAATTATAATTCTCAGGAAAAGAGTAAGAGGGACATGTATATGGGGAGTGAGGAATGATCAATGTGAAGATGAAGATGTATGATTTCAGGAAATGCAGAACCCAGTGGTTTAGCTCCTCTAAAGCATGGCGTCTATAGTAAGTGGTGATAGTCATTTCCAGTGTCAGTTCCACTTCTTTATTTTTATTATTCTTAGTTCATTTGATTAATGTTAGAGTTATTATAATTGCTCATTATGTCTTTTGTGTTCAATAACAATATATTTTTATACTGTTGTATAATTTCATTTAGCTTTTCATGAGCTTATTTCTTATCTGTCTAAGTAGATCACAAGCTTATTCTTTCAATACTATTTAGAAAGTGAAAATATCTTCTGGGTAGCCTATTGGCATCTAGAGCCTATATATCTAAAACTGAACTTCTCAGCTTTTATCCAAAGCTTGTTCCTCTAAATTCACTCTTTCTTTTGAAGATATCATCCTCCCAGTCACCCAGACTCATCACTTTATTTTTTTATTTTGAAAAATATTTTTACATGTTTACATGCAGGCTCATTATTTTAGAGTTATGACAGACCTGGCTGACAGGGGTCTGAACCCAGGCTAGTGAGATAGAGAGATTGAGTAAAGCAAAGCTTTATTGTGGGAAAGGAAAGAGGAGGAGAGGAAAGGCGAGTCAGGGTAAGCCTGCAACCAGTAGATGGCCAAGGGTCTCCATCTGGGTTGAGAAGGGGACAATCTTTTATAGGGTGGTGGGATGAGTTAACCTGGATTGTCTCTATTGGGTAAAGTTGGAGTAATTGTGTCCAGATGATTGGATGTCCCTCAGGGGGTCAGCTTTGGGAGTGGGGGCTTTTCGTTCGCAGGCTTCTATAGTCCTTAGTATGGTACAGACAGTATACGTCCAGAACATCAATCTATCATGGATATGTCAGGTCACAGCATGGGAAATAACAGTGTCCTATGAAGTGGAACTACTTGCTTTGTTCCGGAGTTCCAGTAGGTGCAGGGGAAGGGGATGCTAACAGGGAAAGGGGGAGCTAAAAGGGAAAGGAGCCTTTGGTCCTAGGATCTGTCATTACAAGTCATCTTTGACTTCTTTATTCCTCATTTCACAATCCAATTTGTTGTTTTATCTAGTCTTCCAATGATAGTCTCTCACATTCATTTCTACTACCCTTCCCCTACCTCAACCTCTATTTGAGTTACCTTTTTCAGGGTCTCATTTCTTTTTGTCTAGACTATTGCAATAGCTTCCTAACTTGTCTTCTTTCCTCTAATCTATCCTTCCCATTGTCTTTTCCCACATAGCTGCCAAAGTCATCTCAGTCGTATTACTCTGATCATTCTATTTCTCCATGTGTAAAAACTTTAAGACTAAAATTCAGAATTTGTTTATCATCAGTCCTCATTGTGTATGAAAGTATAAACTTATGATGGTAACATTCAGGGCCTCCTGCAGTCTGACTTCAACATATTTTTCCAGCCTTCTCTCATATTGTTTCCCTTTAATTCTAGCCAAATTGGACTATTTCACCCCATTCTTTTCTTTTCCTCTCCCATAAATCAATACACTAACATTTATTAAGTAACACCTTCCAGGCACTCTATAGATTCTGGGGATTCAAAAAGCAAAAATGAAAGTCTTTGCCTTCAAGGACCTCTCATCTACATTTTCCCCTTGTCTGGAATGAATTCTCTTTTCCTCCCAGTCTTTGTCTATTCAAAACCCTCATGTTCTTCAAAGTCCAACTCAGATAGTTCCTTCATGGAGCTTTAGTGATCCTTCCCAGTTAAAGGGATTTTCTTCTACATCTAATATATCATTTGTAGGCCCTTTTCTTTGAACTTACTACATTCTACCTTATAGCATTGTTATTTCTGTGCATATATTTCCCTTCAACTAGATTATAAGCACCTTGAGAACATGGTCTATATTATATGTATGTGGAGATAAATATAAATATATGTCTTTTCATATAAATATACTGTATAAATGTATATGTGTATATATATATATACTATATATAATGTGTATATATCTATATGCTGTATATAGCTGCATTTCCAATGCCTTGCACACAATAGAACTTAATAAATGTTTGCTGAGTGAATTAATTCCTTATATTCATGTCCCCAAAGTCTTAATGCATCATAGTTAAAACTGCATTTACTGTCTTTGAGGACAACCTGTATTTTAGACATTTAATAAATGTTTGTGAAATTGAGCCTTTTGGACTAACTTTTTATAAAACTTCATGTATCCTACATACTCAAAGAAAACACCAACTTAGCCCCTCATGTAGTCCAGCATCCATCTTAGTCACAGTAACATGAGTAGTCTGAGGTTTCCCCTTTGTCTTTCACATTGTAGACCTATAAGAGGTTCTAGAAATAAACAATTGACAAAGATATTCACTAAAGGTGGCTATCAACAGAAATAAGGCTCAAGTCAAATGGCCATGCTTTCATAGCAACCTATGATCTATTGACTCTTACCAGGAGAAGATCCTACTTAGTAGTTGCTAGAAGGGTACAGACATCACGGAAGGAGAATTTTACCCTAAAAACCCAGGAGGGCATGTCATGATTAGCAGAGAGGAAGAATAAAGGAATGCTGAATAATGCATGGGTTGGTGTAAAAAGACTCTCAGATGGAAATACACACAGCTGGTTTTACTGTGTTCAGTACGAGTTAAACACATACAAAGGGAAGAAACATGATTATTTTGTTTAGGAGGTCAGCAGAAAACCAGCCTCATATATAAAAATGAATTCATGATTTGTTCATCATAATCAGTGACTATGTAAATACCAGTGACTTCATGGTACTTATGCAGCTTAAGGAGATGTTCACATCATATACCTGGAATATTAGTATTACTAGACAGGCCCTTAACTTGAAAACTAGAGTTAAAGGATTCAGTTAAATAAAAATGAAATGTGCTAAAATAGTCATTACTGAGTTCCTCCTTTGATCTCTAGGCTTTTAAAATACTTATTCAAATAGAAATCTTTAGAATTGTCACGTGTAACACTGGGTTTTTGAAATCCCCCTGAAAACTCAGACTCTGGAGTTTCGAGGGTTCCATGTAGGTTATATGGGGGCAATCAGTTTTTCAAAGACCCATTAGTTCCCAGACCACACAAGCCTAAATCCAATAGTAGAACCACTTAAGACATAAACACAGTACTATAGATGAAGAGAATTGAGTAGGAGAGGCTTTTTCTGCCCCCATAAGCAAAGAGGTAGTGCCTTTTTAAAGGCTCCGGGGAATTTATAACTTACTTCCTCATGATTCCCCACAGCATAAAGAGGATTCAGTCATATCCAAACTCAGTCCAGTGACTCTGAGTCCAGAATTTAGAGTTCAGGGAACTGTGACTCCTGCTGGTCTGCTGAAACTTGATAATACATTCTTTCTTCTCAGCATTGTGTTCATTAAATTCTTCTGGAAGTAAAGAATTTTGGTATGCTATGGGGATCCTGCTGCTGATTTTCTCCCCACACCCTCCTCAGCCCACAGGTTGGTTCCCCTGGCCCTGGAACTCTCTACACCCTGCTTTTAAAATCCTTCCATCTAGAACAGAGGTCGGCAACGTATGGCTCTTTCTGCAGGAGCCATAAAGTCAATTGTTTTTTCAGGCGCTGTTACAGGAGCGCGTACTGTTACAGAAGTGTGCACTGTGAGCACTGAACGGCTCTCATGAAATTACATTTAAAAAAAATGTGGCGTTTATGACTTTCGTGGCCAAAAAGGTTGCCGACCCCTGATCTAGAAGATTACCATTAATAAAGCCCTAGCCCAGAAGTACTACTGATCTGGGGTCAAGTGCATGGCTTTCTTCTGGGAAAGGCAATTTATGTAATTTTTCCCAGTAAACAATGCTTTCTGGGTCTTGGGTATCATGGAAAATGATATCCAGGGAATTTTCCCCTCCAGCTACAGATGCTAACATATGTTTTTTTTCATCTGAAAAGAACCATTTGGGCCACACCACTGATTTGGGAATAGCTAGTTGTAGCTTCTCTACCAGAAGAGCCTGCAGAATGCTAGACATCCAGATTGAACCACTGACATTCTTAGAGCCAGCATCCTGATTCCCATTGTGACTGGCTCCTCAGCATTAGGATTTCTTGACCTGATTTCCTGTTCTTGCACCTCAGATCTCTCTTGTTCATCATCATAATGAGATTCTCTACACAAACCTTCTTTGGAAAGATTTCCAGTACAATGCTGCTTCCAAAAAGACCCCGTCTGCCTGAGTGGCTGACGGTTTCCCAGTTGCCTCAAGGTATTTTGACCATGATTCCATTCACTATTGTTCATAAGGGACCACCTCACCTGTGTGGCCTTACTTCATCTCCTTACAGGCCAAAAGAGAAAAAAAAAAACTGACTGTGAAATATACTGCGTTTAAGTAAATGCTGTCATTTTCAGGTGAGCCATTCTACACAGAGCCAAAATGATGCAAGACAAAGTTTGATGTTTATTGAATACAAAGCATTACCCTGTGAGCAGCCAAGTAGCATGTTTTCTATTGGTTTGGGTCCTGGTATTGATTACAAGAGAAACTGCCTGGCTTTTCTTCAAGGAATGGTACTTCATAACTCTTTGAGAGCTCTCCGCTTAGAGAAATATCATGCACACATGCAGTTAAGCCTGAGGAAGGGCTGCTGAAATACGCTGATGCGTAAGCCCAGGCCTGCAGTCCTGTGAACAAAGAAACAGTCTAATTATTTTGGCTTTCCCCATAACACTCATTCACTTAAATAGAATGCCTCCCCACCAGCTTGCCTCTTAGTGCTGTAACAAAGAAGGAATTCTTATTGATCCCTACCATAATATGTTTAGGCCTGGTGGGTATTGCAAGGGTGAACATCTGGGACTGATATTTTCTGCTGACCAGTGAATCAGCAGGAAAGGAAAGAGGAGATGATGAGACCCAGATGTTCCGCAGTTTCCTACTTCTAATGGATTGCTGAAATTAATCCACATTGCATCCTACTGTCAGAAGGAAGACAGTCCCACGGACGTGGCTGCTTTTAAGGCAGAGTTTAGAGGAAGGCATCCTTCTTGTGACACAATGAACAATCTCCACAAAGCGGTAATTCCCCTCAAATCTTTCTTAATGTGCCTGTCTTTGATCTTCTTTGGAGAGTTCTTCTGCCCTTTCCAGGGCCATAACAATTTGCTGTTGGCACATAATATGAGGTGGCAGAAAAGGAGAGTGAAGAAAAGGGGCCATGTTCATCGATGATGGATCTCAACAGAGGCATGACTAGGATGGAGGCAAACTGGGCAGGATCCGGGCTCCTTTCCTTGTGTATGTGTAAGTGCCGAAGGGCAGCATACTCATGGAAGTGGCAGGGTTAAAAGGAAGGAGCATTGCCTTCATGGAAGGCCACGATTTCATCTTCCTTCCTGAAAAATAATAGTAATAATGCTCCTAAGAGAATGGTCTGATTGAGGCCACTAGGACTATCCCCATTGCTACCCTTATCCCTGCTGTCCTCTAGAAGCTGCCACCCGGACCTTTGCTTTAAATGTTTCCAGCTGTTTTTGCCTCTAAATAGCAATACTGTATTTGCAAACTACCTTTGCATATTGTCATTCTTACAATCACTGTGTGGTATAATGGAAGAGTAAACTGACCTTAATGTACACTTTTTGCATAGGTATTTTTCTCATTACAACTGGCATGCCAGGGATATATTTTTCAGGTAATCTATTTTTTTTTTTGCATTAACCAAGAGGTTCAGGTTCTAGTCCAGCTTGGCTACTGACTTGTTTGCATGACCTTAGGCAAGCAATTTAATGCCTTTCGATTTCATTTTCCCAGTCACTGAGAAGATAGGGTCTCCCTATCTCCCTGGGTTATTCTGCAGAACAAATGAGATGATGTTGGTGGCCTGACTTGAAAGTGATGAAGCTGGTTTTTGTGGGCTGGGTTATGGAGAGCAGTCTCATTATTTCATAGCCACCTCACGCATGGCATGTGGAAGGACTTGAAAAGGACAGAGTGCTATCCAAATGAAAGGTGTTATTATGATTAATCCCTGCAATATCCCTGAGCTAGGCAAGGGAAGGAACATTGGTCTCCATTTTACACTTAGGAAACATGAGGCTCTACGATGGGAAGTGACTTTTCACAGTTCTTAAAGTGATTCAGTGGTAGACTAGACAGGTAGCAGCTGCCAAAGGGGGTTCTCCCTCTGTGCTTTGCTCCACTCCCTCCCCCTCCCTGTTTTTCTGATTAAAAACAGCTTGTGAGAAATACTTTTATCAGAATATATGCATTGTGCATTAATTAGGAGCCTCCAGAGTTAGCACAGGCAAGTGCAATAAATGGTTGTAATCATAAATCATGTTTCTAGAGAGCTCTGAGATCACAGAGCACTTTCCTTAGGGCCATTCTATAGATGAAAACTGACCTAGACACATGTGGTAATTTGTCCCTAGTAATGTAACCAGTGAATTTCAGAGCCAGGATTCAAACCCAGGGCTCCGGACTCCCAGTCTGATGCTCATGTTATCATACCGTACCAAAAAAGTTTGGGTTTCATGTCTAAAACCTAAATCTCAGCAATGCTTGTCATTTAATAGGCATGAAGGTCTATTATTATATGCACTGCCTAGAACTGGGTACCGTGGAGAATGTAGGAGATATAGTATCTGCTCTCTAGGTGCTTATAATTTTGTTGGAGAGAAAATGCAAAGATACAATTAAAATATGCAGCAATTTGTAAGTGCTACATGACAAACTTCAAGAAAAGGTTCAGAGGAGGAACAGATTTTTTTTTAGTTGAATCTGAAAAGCCTCATGGAGTAGGTAAGAATGAATGGTGAGGGATACAATAACAATTTTTAGACCTTGTTTTGGATACTGTGAAATAGTTCAGCACAAATTGGGAAGCAATTCTCTAACAGAAAACTATTAATAATGATACTTTAAAATTTTTTATTAGCGTCTATTTTTAGGTTACAGTTATTTCCTAAAATCTCCGATCTCAATAGAACCATAGTTTGTCATTTTAAAAAGTCAAGGAAAACCAACATAATAATAATTATAGCTCTAAGAAAATGCAATTCTCAACAAGTGTAGTCTCCACCTCTAAGAAGATGAAGTTTTTTTGCTAGTTTTTCATCTGTCCTTTGGAATTAATATTGTTCATTTCATTTAGGCTGAGTTCAACTACCTTTTATGTCATTTTTATTTATAATATCATTTCTCAAAGGCCCTTTTGTTTAGACATTTTTCATTATTTAGTTTTAGCCAGTCCAAAAAATGTAGTAAGTCATGATATGTTCAACTTCTCTAGAACCAAGAAATAACAGAAGTCAAGAGCTTAGTCTTCAACTCCCAGCATTTATACATATTTGTGTGCCCTTGAAAAGTCACTCATCTCTACTTTTTCATCTGTAGAATTAATGTAATAATCTATATCATCTTCCTTACCTGTAATTTCATCAACAAAGATATTAACTCTCCTGATGGAGAATTACGATTTATAATTATCTCTAATTTGTCATTGGATTATCAATCTAGAGCTGGAAGGGACCAGAGAAGCTAATTAGTCCAACTCTCCCATTTTACAGGGGAGGAAACTGAGACCCAAGGTACTTTAAATGACTTGCAAAAGCTCATACAGGAAAGCAGCATCAGAGACAGAATATGAACCCTAATTCTCTCACAAAGCCTTAGAGAAGTGCATGGGACACTGAAAAGTCAGTTAACTTGCCTACAGCCATATAACTAGCTATCTATCACTCGGTCAATACACAAGCATTTACAGGGGATACAAAACCAACAAAGAAACAGCCTATATCCTTATCACAGCAGTCAAAGTGTACATACTTAAATACATACTCAGAATAAATGCAAAGTGGTTTTCAGGAGGAAGGGCAATTAGTACCTGGCAACAACAGAAAATATTTCACATGGAACCCAATTCTTGAGCTGTTGTGAAAGAAAGCAGTGATTGTAAGAGGTGGAGATGTAGAAGAGAGAAGGTCTTCTGGTCATGAGGAACAAGTAGAGCAAAAACCCAGAGAGAAGATGGAGTGCCATTTGTAAAGACCAGCCAATGGACCAGCTTGATAGTGGGGAAGGAAGTAATATATTCAGTGGCTTTAGAAACCAAGCAAAAGAGTTGTATTTGACCCTACAGACAACATCTTAGTATATGTCAGAGGCAGAACTGAAACCCAGGCCTTCTGGCCTCCATATTTACCCCTCTACACTGTCTTTTATTGCAAGTCTAGACTATTTACCTCCCTCCCACAGTTGTGAGAACCAAGTGAAATAATGCTAATGAATGAATCTATATCTACTTCTATTCAAAAATGCATGCATGTATGTTATACACAATTATATATCTGATAAGATGATATTTTAAAGCATTAATACAATGGTTGGCACATAGTAAGGACTATATAGTTACCTTTTCTCTTCCTTTCCTTTCCCTAATATAAGGAAAGCATTCTATATGTCAAAAAGTGCTATAGAAATACCAATTGTTCTAATTATCCTTTTTTAAGTCTTCCCTTTTGTATAGCTTTAAAAGGTCTAGAAGTAAACATTTTAAAGCGCTTATCCAAATGTAGCAAATCATCTAGACCTTTTGAGAAGTCACATCATTACATGGCTTGTAAACTCAGAGAATGTTCAGGCCACATGTCTCCAGTCTGGTCAGAAGCTTTACCTTATCCCATTTTATTTTAAATTCTTTTGCCACTTGGATCATAAAAGTAAGTGTTATATATAACTAAGATGTGACCATATCCTGTTCAAAACCAAGTCTGGATTATACCTGAGTCTTTGAATCAATCATTCTGTTTCATTCATTTTTTCATAGGAAATCACTTGCAGTACTTTCTGTGTGCCTTTCAGAGCCGGAACTTTTATGCCAACAATAAAAGAAAGCATTATTTACCATGATGCAGCTTTCTATTTGATGGACAATAATAGTTCATGGTGTTTTTCTTTACCTCAGAGTGCAACAGTAATGTTCCTACCTTATTTTAAAGTTATATTTGATGTCATTTTTTTCAGATGATACCTTCGTTTAGAATAAGTAACAAAAAATGATTTTAAAGTGTTATTAAACTTAGGAATTTGTGACATTCATTTTCATTGCGGTGATTAATAGTGACCAAATTTGTGCTGTTGAGCAAAGCTTTTGAAAACTTGTCTACTTACCTTTAGAAAAGAATCTAGTTAATAACATATTAGTAAAAGCAATAATGATAGTAATGTTTCTGACCAAAATTAGTCAAGGATGGTTACTGATCAAATTGGAGAAGCAGTTCATTTGAAATCACTGAACATATCAGATATGTAAAATCAAAATGTAAATTTCTCACATAATAACTTTGTCACAAAATGTTTGACATGGTGAAATGAATGATGGAAAATAATGTCTTAAGATATCAGTTTCACTTTTACAACTTTGGAATGTAATGCTATGTTGGAATTAGAAGGCATTTGGAGAACTCTGAAGGGGGAGTGTTTTATTCCTACATATTTCATTCATTCTTATATTTCATGTTTTGTAATTATTATGAACAATAATCTTAGCATTTTAAAGCAAGGAAAAGATACATCAGACACATACAGAATATACCCTAGATTTGAAGAAAGCATTGTTTCATTAAATTTAGAGAAAAAATAAGTATGGTCTTATGTCAAGAGACTCTAAAAAAGAAATATAACTAATCCAATATATAAGATTTTTTAAAATGAAATTCTGGCTATATTATTTTGAACAATACTAATAAAAAAGAAACTGTACAGATTACTCTCTTGATGACTTCTAATTTTAAAAGAATAGATATAAAACAAAGAAAGAAGAACCAATTACCAAGGATACGTACAAGGGACACAAACCACTATGAGTAGTTTCAAGAAGGTTTCCAAAATATGCTCTTTCCAGTTCTATGTGCATCTTGGAATTTCTAAGTCTCCAACTCTTGGTATATGTGTCTCATTTTGCATTCTAGTTGGGTATGGGGGTGTTTGAGGTCTACCTCTTGGGTAGATTCCTAACTTCTTTTATCTTTTTCCTTTATCTTCTTTTAGTCCAATGATATAACACAAAAGTATAAATTCTATCATTAATGTGGTATCAACTTGGTTATCCTCATGCCTGCCACCAAAAGTCCAAGTAAGTGAGGCACTGAAAACTCACTGACAAGGATACTTTATACCAGTTCAAGCATTTCAACTTTGTACAAATAAATTAACAACTTGCTCAAAAGTTGGTAGAGGGGAAAACAGCTGAGTCCTCTTCTGTGTCACTGAATCACAGAACTTCATAATTTGAGAATTTGAGGGGTCCTCGGCATATCTCTAGCCTAGATCATACAGGAAAGAGTTAATTTAATTTATATTCTGGGTACATGCCTAGGAATGTCCAGTTCATTAGCTAACTACCAGCTCTGTGTGAACCAAAAGTATTATGAATCTACTTTAAAAAGCTTGAAATAATTTTAAATATGGTTAACAAAAGTATGTTTTTCAACTATGCGCTGTGTAGACCAGACATATTTCATCCAGTTCTGGCCATTACACTTTAAGAAGGATATCCTAAGTCCCTGGGAAGACAATGATGATGGGAAACGATGTGGAATTCAGTGTCGTGAGAAACCCTTGAAGGAACTGAGTACATTTAACTTTTAAGGAGAAGCCTAAAGGTGCCTTTATAATTGTCTTCAGATATTTCAAGAGCTATTCCAGAGAGGGGAATAGATTTGTTCGTTGTTGTTCCAGATGGAAGAACTAGGATCTAGGAAAGATAGAGGAAATTTTTGATTCGATATAGAGAAAACCCAATAGTTACAGCTACCTAATATTGAAATGGGTTGCCTCATTGGATATATAAAAAAGTTAGATGCCAAATTGTCCTATCAAACTTTCCATTGAGTGGAGTTAGGATAGTTATCTCTGAATTCTGAACATATTAATCTGTCATTCATTTCTGTGCGACATTATGCTGGTAACAACCAAGTACATCCTTGCTATATACCAATCCCTAAACCTGGACCACCCACATCTCTGCTTCTGTTCCAGACTAAAAGGATGCTATTAGACAAAGACAAAATTGTTCAGACTTGACTCACTACAAAGTCACGCTCTCCAGCTTCAAATAGGGCTCCCACTTTTGTTTGACAATCTTTTTATCCTTCCCCTGTCAATTTCCTAGCTCAGGCCCCAAGGTAATTTTTGAGACATTTTCCATCCTCTTCAAGATTCCAAAATTTCCTCACCTCCACTCTCTTTAGATGACCTCCTTGCCTTCTACTTTACTGAGAAAATTGAGGCCATTTTTATAAACTACATCACCCACATGTTTTTATCTATCACTCTCTCTACCCAACCTTTTTTTTTTTTTTTTATCAGTCTCAGTGGAAGAAATGCCCTTCTTCTGCAGAGCTAATCCTACCTTTGTGCACAAGTCCTATGCTTAATCGCATCAGTTGCCCTTTTTCTCTACCATCTTCAGACTTTCTTTTTATATTAGTTCCTTCTTTTATTTCAACCACATAAGTCTTCTCATTTTTATGAACATATTTTCCCTATAATTCATTTAGGCTACCATATTTATCTTCTTTGGCAAAATTTGCAAATACGTAGTCTGTGGCTACTACCTATATTTCTTGATCTCTCATTTCCTTCTTAATTCAGTCTATCTTCACTCCTACATGTATTTTTTGAAACTGCCTTCATGATGTCTAAAATTGATCCTCCTAATTGTTTAATTCAGTGACCTTTTGCCAATTGCCATCCTTTTTAACTTGTCTGTAGTATTTAGTACTGTTGGTCAACTTCTCTTGCTTGCAATTTTCTAAACCCTTGACTTACATAACACTGTGATATTCTGATTCTTCTACCTCATAATGGGTCTCTGTCTCCTTTCTGGCTCCCCTTCCTTCTCTAATACTCCCTCAAACACAGAAGTTCCTCAAAGTTCTGCATTCAACCATTTCTTTTCTCTTGACACTTTCTTTCTTGGCAACCTCATCCACTTCTAAGTCATCAGTGATCATTTCCATAAATTGCCAGTCCCCAATTCTATATTTTTAGCCCCATTTTTCTCCAGTTTCCAACTTTCATTTAAAGCTACCAGTATGACACCTCCATCTGTATATCCAATCAACAACTGAAGTTCAGCATTTCTAAAACCAAATTGAGCATTTTCCCTGAAAATTCTTCCTTTTTTCTGACTTTACTATTTTTTATTTTTTAAACCCTTATCTCTTACTTTAGAATTGATACTAAGGATCATTTCCAAGGCAGAAGAGCAGAAAGGACAAGGCCACTGGGGTTAACTGAACTGCCAAGGGTCACAGAGCACTGACTTGCCCAGGGTCATATAGCACTCCTGCTGTCTGGAAGAGTCTGAGACTAGATTTGAACCCAAAGCTTCCCATCTCTAGGCCTAGCTCTCTAACCACTAAACTCCTCTCTTTTTTTGTTAATTATACTACAATCCTTCCAGTTAATAAGACTTAAAACCTCAGACACCTTTGACTCCTCCTCTTTCTTCACTTAACTTAAACCTCTTAATCACCAGATCCTATTATGTTAGTCTCAATAATATCACCCTCAATTTTGTTTCTTCTTTTCTATTCCTGCCAACACCATATTAAATTTGGCCTAGTTCATACCTGACCTATTGAACTAACTAACTAATAATAATAATAATAATAATAAACAACTAGCATTTGTATAGTGCTTTAAAAATAAAATGTTTTTGTTGATGTATTTTTATATGATAATTACATCCCATATCCTTCTTCTTCCCCCTCAAAAACAATTTCTCATATAACAAATGATATTTGAAGACAAAAAAGTAGCAAAATGAAAAAATATGTATATATTTAAGTTATCAGAAATAACTGATCAATACCTTGAAAAAAATGTGAAAACATATCCAGTGCATAACATTTAATCTTCCACTTCTGCAGAGAGGTAGGGTGAGGATATCTTTTCACATCTCTTCTTCTGGGCCATGGTTGTTCTTTGTAATTTTATAATATTCATTTGTATGAATGTGATTGTTTTTCTATTTTCATTTTAGTTATTGTATATGTTGTTTTATTGTCTCAGTTAAATTAATCTGCTTCAGTTCATATAGGTTTTTCCATGCTTCTCTATATTCCACCACATTTTTACTTTTTTACGGCATATTGAGATTTAATTATACTCATGTACAATAGTTTGTTTTGCCATTCCCTGATTCATGGGCATCTACTTTATTTCCAATTTTTTGCTATAAATTTTTCAGTGTTTATATATCTTTACTCATCAGGGGCTTCCTTAGGGTATAACTAATAGAATCTCTGGGTCAAAGGGAATGTACATTTTAGGCATTTTATTTGTATAATTTCAAATTACTTTCTACCAATAATTCACTGGTATGCCTATCTTCTCAGAAAACCCTCTCACATTGATTATTCCCACCTTTTGTCATCTCTGCTAATTTACAGAGTTGCTTTAATTTATATTTCTCTTATTATTAATGAAGTGAAACATTCTTCCATATAGTTGTTAATTGTAATTCTTTTGAGAACTGTTTAATATCCTTTGACCATTTATCTATTGAAGAATGGCTTTTGGTGTTATACATATCAATTAATTGTTTACATATTTTGGATACAAACCCTTATCAGAGAAATTTGACACAAACATTTTTTCCCATTTGACCATGTCACTTTTCATTTAAGCCATATTAAATTTGATTGTGGAGAAGCTTTTTGGGTTCATATAATGAAGTTTTTCTATTTTTTTTCTTCTTTAATTGCCTCTGTCCTTTTTTTAAGAAAACATTTTTTATCCATATCTGTGAAAGGTAAAAAAATTCTTAATTTTTCTAATAGTATAATCTCTAATATTAATGTTTTTTATTTACATGTAGAATGTATCTTGGAATATGTTATAAAGAATTGGTTCAATCTTAAATTTCAGTTGGACTACTTTCCAGTTTTCCAAACCCTTTTACTTACTGCCTTTTTTTTTTCAACTAGGAATTTTTGAACATTGGGTTATTGAATTCCATTGTTTCTAATTCTACTTTCTCTAATCTGTTCCATTGATTTGCCTTTTCATTTTTTAACCAGTACTAGATACTTTCAATGCCTACTATTTTAAATTGTCTTTGAAGATTGAATGCTATTTTCCTTTAATACTCACTTCTTTTCATCCTTTCCTTTAATGGTCTAGATATTTTATTTTTTCCAAAACGATTTTGTTATTTTTATCAAGTTCTGGAAAGTATTTCTTTGGTAATTTCTTTAGTATAGCATCAAAACTTCAAATAAACTTCTTTAAAAAAAAATAAAGGGGGGCAGTTGGGTAGCTCAGCGGATTGAGAGCCAGGCCTAGAGACAGGAGGTCCTAGGTTCAAATGTGACCTCAGACACTTCCAAGCTATTTGACCCTGGGCAAGTTACTTAACCCCCATTGCCTACCCTTACCACTCTTCTTCTGCCTTGGAGCCAATATTGTATTGACTCCAATAGAGAAGGTAAGGGTTTATTTTAAAAAATTAAAAAAACAAAACAAAACAACAAAATCCTTTCCTTCCAGGCAGAAAAGCAGTAAGAGTTAGACAATAGGGGTTAAGTGACTTGCCCAGGATAACAAAGCTAGGAAGTGTTTGAGGCTAAATTTGAACCCAGGATTTCCTGTCTTGAGGCCTGGCTCTCAATCCCCTGAGCAATCCAATCTAGCTGCCCCCAAATTAACTTTCATAATATTTTTATTATCATTCTGTTGACATGGCTCCACTTTTTGTGCTGAATATTCTTCTAACTATTTGAGTTATTTATTTCTTAAAGAAGTAGTTTATAATTAAAATTTTACAAGTATTTTATGTGCTTTGATAGATTGATTTCCATGTTTTGAAAATGAATTTTTAGTGACTTGGAATTGATTTCCCTTCCTATTATTGCCTCTTAGATTTTTTTATTATCATATATCAATGCTGTTGATTCTTTAGCATTTATTTTGTAGCATTCAACTTTTTCTGAAGGTATCATCTCAAATAGTATCTTTGCTGATTTCCTAGAGCAGTGATGGTGAACCTTTTAGAGATGGAGTGCCTGGCTCCTCCGCTCCCCTCCCCCACAGACTAGGTGCCATGCCCCTCCTCTCTTCCTCCATAATAGGATGGGGGAAAACAATCCCAATTGGCTGCTGGGCAGAGGTGTGTGGGATGTGAAAAAATGTCATCAGGCACAGTGGAGGGGGCGGGGGAGCAGCTCTGCCTGCCTTTCTAGTAATGAAATCTGGGGTGGGGGGAGGGCAGCAGTGTGCCCACAATGGGCGTTCTGTGTACCACCTTTGGTACCCATGCCATAGATTCTCCATCACTGCCCTAGAATGTTCAAAGTAGACCCTCATGTTATTAGAAAAAAAGAAAGATTTCTCTCCCCTTTACTTGCCTGTAAGTCTTTCATTTCTCTCATCTTATTTCTTTTGCTAGTATTTCCAAAACTATATCAAATAATAATGGTGAGAACTGACATCCTTGTATTCCTCCTGTATTTATGGGGAAAGCATCTAGTGTATCCCCATTGCACAAGATGCTTGCTTTTGGTTTTAGATAGGTACTTTTCATGATTTTTAAAACATTTCCTCAGCATCTACATATTGTATGACTTTTTTTTTTTAAACCCTTGTACTTCGGTGTATTGTCTCATAGGCGGAAGAGTGGTAAGGGTGGGCAATGGGGGTCAAATGACTTGCCCAGGGTCACATAGCTGGGAAGTGTCTAAGGCCGGATTTGAACCTAAGACCTCCTGTCTCTAGGCCTGACTCTCACTCCACTGAGCTACCCAGCTGCCCCTGTATGACTTTTAACATAAATGAGTTTTATACTTTGTCAAAGACTTTTTCTGCATCTATTGAGATAATTATATGTTTTGGAATTTTTAATCTTTTTAAAAAATATGACTAATCATATTTTTTGTTTTCCTTATATTGTGTCATACTTGCATTACTAGTATAAATCTAAATTGGTCATAATGATTTCTTAGATGAGTTGCTGATGTCTGGTAGGATTTTATTTGAAAATTTTTGCATTGATATTCATTAATAATACTCATCTACAGTTTTCTTTCTAGATTTTGACTTGATTAGGATATATCACATATTCCCTTCTATCTTCTTTCTACCTTCTTCCTTTTTACTGACCCTCATTCTATGATTTAATCCTGCAAAAATGTTGCTTCACCTTTAGATGGAGTATTGTGAGGTTAATATATGTAATTTCAGGCTTGTTTCTCCATTAGCGCTTCTATTAGACATCTGCTGTCACCTTTATCTTCTTATGCATCTTTAGAATGATATCTCTTAATGGTTTTTCTGTTGTTATTATTGCTATTGTTCTTGGTTGCTGTATTTATTTATTTTTCTTGTATTTCTGTTATTTGGAGTATTTGAAAAGCAACTAATTTCAGATCTGGTCTTTTTTTCCAGGAATGTTTCAAATGCCTCCTTTTTATTGAAAATTCATCTTTTATTCATTAATTTCTAGTTTCACATTTGCAGCACATGTCACTTTGGGCTGATTCTTAAGCTCCTTTGATTTTTTGAACACAATTATTTCCTTCCTTCTTGAAATTTAAGGTCAATCCAAAATTTGTTCATTCATTTCTATTGTGTCTGACTCTTTATGATCCCATTTGGGGTTTTCTTGGCAAAGATACTGGAGTTGTTTGGCATTTTCTTCATTTTACAGATGAAGAAACTTAAGCAAATAGTGTTAAGTAAATCGCCCAGAATTATATAACTAGTATCTCAGATCGTATTTGAACTCAGGAAGATATTTCCAAGTTAGGCACTCTATCTACTGTGCCATCTAGCTGTCCTGAGTACACAATCAGCTTGCATTATTCAAAATTCTTTTCCCTTATATTTATGTCATATGTATCCCTATATTTCCTTTATATATTCCTTTATACATGTATACATATATATATACATATATATATATATATTTGAAGGTCTTTTTCCTAGTTATATGGAGAATTTGTTATTTGTCAGGGCAATTGTTAAGTTTAACCACTATGTGCTTTTGTAGTTTTTGTTGCATAGGAATTTTTTTTCCTAGAGGCTATCTGGGGATTCTGTCAAATGGCATTTTGTTTTCTGTGGTCAGATTTTCTGGCAATTTTCTTCTATTATATCTTGCATTATGGTGTCTAGAATTTTTGACTTATGTTCTTCTGAGAGATCTATAATCAGTAAGTTAGTTTTTTGCATTCTGTCTTTGAGATCAATACGCTTTGTTTGTCTGCATATCATGTTTTATTATTTTTTTTGACATTGCTTTTTCACTTCTTTTCTTCCAGATTGTCCTTCCTTTCTGTGTAATTGCATTCCCACTCATTTATTCTCTTTTGTTTCTCTGGTGACGTTTGCCACTGTGGATTCAAGTTTTTTCTATTTTGCCAATTATTTCTTCAGCACAGACTGCAAATTATGGTTTTACAAGTCTATTTCTCTTTTAAACTAGTCAGCAACATCCTGCTGTGGTTGTGAATCCATGGGGTCCTCAGCCTCATCAGGTGTTGATTCATTCTCTTTTGTTTTACAATGTTTATTCATAGAAGTCTGGACTCATTTAGTTAATCAGAAGGCCATATTGCCTCTACTTCTTAATATTTTTCCTGTTGGTTTATCTTCTTATGCTCAAGGTCTTTAAATAAGTTTTCTTCCTCTTGAGATCATTGGCTGTTTCAGGTTTCCCTCCTTACCTCCTGATATTTCCCTATTCTCCTATTTTTCACTTTCTGAAATCTTCCTCTTTGATTTTGGTTTCCCTGGGGACTGTGACTCAATGTTCCTTCAACCTAATCACATACAGGTTTCTTTAAGTCCCAGCTAAAATCCTATATCCTAAATTTCCTACAGGAAACTTTTTCCTAACCCCACTTAATTCTACTACTTTCCCTCTATTGTTTAGTGTTTTTTCTGCCAATAACTCACTTGATTATATTTGTTTGTGGTCTTCCTCCCAACGCCCTACTATTAGAGTGTGAGCTTCTTGAGGGAAGGTACTGTTTTTCTTTGTTTCTTTTTGTATTCCCTGTGTGCATAGTTCTTGAAACAAGGTAAGTACTTAATAAATATTGATTTACATTCTGAATTATTTCTACCTCGAGTGACTTCTTAAGGGGCCAGCATAGGATCCAGCTGGGTGCCAATTTTTTTTTCTGACCACCTTGTTTTATGAAACTCTCAGGCACCCCTAGATCACCCCTAGGTAGGACTAGCAGATATAATCTAATCTTAAACATCCTTGTGTCTTAGAAGTTTTTCCCACTGTATCTAGTCCCTGACTAGAATCTGCCTTCCCTAGCCTCCAACTAAGCCAATCAATCTTCCTTCCTTTCCTATATTCCCTAAAGAGTATATAAGACCTCAAGTTCTTCTGTTCATTGGAAAGTCCCATGATCAAAATTCCCATTCATGGTGTATTTTCTCCAGAGTCATTGTTCCCAGAATCTCAGGGCTTAGCTCCATGTAGTGCATGTCTCTGTGTGGTGACCATAAGAGCATTGTTTACCTTGATCTGATAATAGACTTGTCCTTTCTTACTTCTTCAGTTCTGTGTTTTTCCAGGTTGACATTTCTCAGGCATCATAAGCAGGTCCTGTCCCACTTTATTCAACATGCTCTTGACTTCCCTGCTAAGTTCTCTTGTAGTAATGCCTTGTTGTAGTCCCAGCCAGAGCAAGCTTCTGCCTTTTGATTTTCCGTAGCACTGGCATATAGAGGCAGGGAAGCTGAGGAGTGGGGAATTGTTGAGTTCTCCAAGCCAAGTGATTGATTTCTGCAGCTCTGCCAGAATCTGGTGGGCAGTGAGGGATGGAATACTAAGTGAGCAAGTCTATAGTTGGGAATTAAACTTCTTTGTTAATTCTTCATGTTTTTAATCTCATTAGGTTTCTTGGTATCCCAGTGTTGTAGGAGAGTTTTGAGGTGAGAAGCCAGGTTGAGGACAAGTTACCAGTTGCAAGAATGCAAGACTCCAAAACTTAACTTAAAAATAAAAAGAGAAATTTATTAATTTGGAAGCCATGTTGAAAGTCCAGGAGAAAGTATGCTGGTGGAACACTGCCTCTCTGAGGAGACAAGGTTTGGGTTTTTATATTCTTTTGACAACAGGGCCTAAGTGACAAGAGATAGGATGATGTTGGCATGTAACAGGGTCTCTGGAACCCAAGGTGGGTCACGTGATTATGTCTCATGCCTCAAAGTCAAAAGGAGGTGAACTGTCCAGTTTAGAGGATAATCAGATATCTGGGATATAAAATAGATGTTTATCAGGAGCAAGCTGGGAGATGTCTACCTGTGCTCATCAAGAATGAAGGGAGAGGGGGCCAGCTGGGTAGCTCAGTGGATTGAGAGCCAGGCCTAGAGACAGGAGATCCTGGGTTCAAATCTGACCTTAGACACTTCCCAGCTGTGTGAACCTGGGCAAGTCACTTGACCCCCCATCCTTACCACTCTTCTGCCTTGGAGCCAAAACACAGTATTGAAGTCTAGACTTCCATACTTTAAGTACAACATTCTATCCACTGTGTAGCCTGGTTGTCTAACATCTTTTTGCCTTTCTAGTTCCTGTCCAAGGAACTAGACCTTCTAAACCTTCCTAAAACATGGCTATGACCACTTTGTCTTTCAGTTCAAAAACTTTTCAGTCCCCTTTTGCCTTTGTCAACTTGGAAAAACACAAAACTACTAAAGTAGTCAGAAAAACCAAGTCTTTAATCAGGAGAGAGATCGGTCCATAATAATTGGCCACTACACAGAGCCAGGCACCAAAATGCTACACAGAGTCAAAACCCTGGGGCTCTAGGGACAGTATTTCTGGGAGATTCAACATTCTAGAAGATTCTCCAAAGAACTATAAAGCACAGGGATCTTATATACCTTTTGGGGAACTAGATACAGCACACATACATTGATAGGTTGTAAGCAGATTTGGGAAAGAGATCATAACCAGAGGCTGAGGTATTTGGGAGTGGTCTTCTACAGTGGATACTAAAAAGATGGTTCACACAGATGTTGGTCTTCTTGGGAAGGGGTCTCTGATACAATGGGGAAAACTTCTAAGACTAAAAGGGTACTTAACATTTGATTAGGCCTACTAGACCCACCTAAGTTGGGATCATCAAGTACTTTCAGGTCTATTGTTCAGTCTGAAATAGGTCAGTCTGGGATTTCCCTTGGGATGAGTTTTTAGGGACAGTGTCAGGCTTGGGACCCCCAAAAAACCCAGTTGACACCTTGTATAAACTCCCAATAATAGTGCTGAGTATCTTCTACTGTTATCGGGTTACAACCAGGTATTGTGGGATACAATGGTAAACCCCTGGGTTCAGGAAGGATACCTTTTGCAAGAATGTAAGACTCCAAACTTAGCTTAAAAGTAAAAAGAGAAATTTATTAATTTGGAAAGTAATGTTGAGAATGGCCAGGAGAATAGCAAGGTGGGATAGCAAGCATGGTTGAACAGCTAGATGGGGAGCTGTTCCTTGGGTGGGGGACAGCATGGATGGAAAAGCTGTCTCCTCCCAGTTATGGGGTGAGTGGAACAACCCTAGGGGTTGCTCCCAGAATGCTTCAGTTCAGGGGTTTATTCTTTACAACAGTGAAGACGTGACTCTAGTGTGGTAACTCAGGCATTTGGCAGGGTAATGTGTATTTATAAATAATATTTGAAGTGACTAAAGAAACTTCAAGTCTTGATGAACCTATTTGTGAATGAAAAACAAAGATAAGCATATCCTTTTTTATTTAGAGCAACAACAGGGCCATAGAATCAAAGGTAAAGAAGATAAGTTTCTGGGTCACCCAGGACAACAACTCTCATTTGGATTCAGTGGCCCAAACCTGAAGAAATGTATTAGAGCTAGTCAGGACTTATTTCTCTCTCTCTCTCTCTCTCTCTCTCTCTCTCTCTCTCTCTCTCTCTCTCTCTC